>NC_060215.1:145095000-145695000 GCF_021130785.1 Homalodisca vitripennis
CAAAAAATTGCTTATTTCTAGTTTTTAATAAAAATTTAATATTTTTAGGTACAATAGAATAGAATTTATTATATTTGAAGATTTAGTTATATATATAAAATTATTTTTCATAACTTTTCATTAGTTTTGTAATTAATAATGGTTATCGGTCAAAAACTAAAATTTAATATTATTTATAGAGGAAAACGCACCTTAAAGTTGTATAGATCTGTATCAATATTTCAAATAAAACCATATATCAATTTAAATATTTTCTTAGAAATGTATAATTATTACTATAATAAATTTTGATTAAAACATTTAATTTAATTTTACTAATACACAAAAGAGTTAAGACACAAAAATTTAAATTTAACGCGACCAGGGTGTCGGACGGAGAGGCACGTTTTTCATGTACTCTCTAGCCGCTCTAAACTACATCAAACTATGGCATGTTTATATTTATGAATACCCTATAAACTATGCAACAACTATCACAAAAATAGTTTCGTCACTTTGTACATAATATTTCTTTTACCGTTCAATCTAAAATGACAAAGGGCACCACAAAGTAAATTTTCGTGCCTTATTAAGAAATGCTGAGTTTAGTTTTACTGGTAAAAGCTGTTTAAAATAGTTCCACACTTTTGCATAATCCTTCATAGGAACTAACCTTAAATCCAGGTTTGATCTCAGATAGCCACAGCTCTTGCTCTCTACCGACATGGGAAATCTGAGGACTAGCGGCAGGTTGCGGCAGGAGACAGGTTAGTTTGTTCTCCATGTCGCAATATACCAGAATGGCGTCCTTGATGTCTCCTTCATTAGGATCCAGCCAATACTCACCTGGTAAGAAATGGAGATGTGAACAACTGAAGTTAATTTAACGCTAAAAAATGATAAAAGTATATTGAAGTAATGCTGTAATATCGCTGAAAAACCACTATGTTACAGACAATTAGATAATTTGGACTGCTCCATGGTTGTCAAAGCATCAGCACTGTAACATCCCAAAATCTCCTCATGGCCTGAAACCCAACAAACTTTGTTGATCCTGTCGAGAAAAAGGAAGCCACCTAGAACAGTCCAAATAAGGTTACAGCTGAACACACAAGAGTCCAACACCTCATTACTGCATGGCTATTATTACACATATTTATTATATTGCTCTTATAGAGTGGACGAAGATTCGCAAAAGCACATTGAATAATGATGAAGACCTCTGGTAAGACAAATATAGATCAATTAAACGTTTGAATCATAAGTTATCTCAATGGTCTCATCCAGCAGTTCCAGTGTTCATGCCACATTTCTTCTTACAATCACCAAATAAGTTACACCTGATGGTTAAGTGTAACTTCTCTCATATCAACCTTCCTCAGAGTCACCACTTACCTTAAGAGTTTTTCAAAGGAAAAATTTAATCAGGTATCATGTGCAAGAACATCGTCTCCTTACAGTGAGAGAGGACAACCTGTTTCCTTCGCTTTCCTCCGGAGGTTGTCCAGAAAGTTAAGACAGCATTGTAAGGCAACACCTGGAGTAATTGAGAAAACTCTAGTGATTGCCATGTAGACTATCCTCTGAAATCCTGTCCACCGCTTCATTTACATTGAGCCCTATTGTATTTGGACTTAATCAGCTTAACAACTAACAGTCAGTATTTAGGTGTAACTAGGTTCTTCCACGAGGTACCCAAAATACATTCTTCTGGTCTTTAATTCGAGACGTTGCATGATACACTCCTTAGTAAACGGATTATATCAATTCAGACTTTATTTGGAACTGATTGGTGTAGCAGATTCCATATATGTTTTAGCTATAAATATAAAATATGTTTTTGTACTAGGTATGAAAAACTATGGATTATTCCTTAGAAGATGGTTTAACATAATGCATCTTAGTGTTCAATCGGGGAAATAGTGCTTGTTTTACTAGTCAATCAGTAAAGAACTACTTATTGCCTTGGTACCGGAAATTATTATTTTTTTAAATCAATATTGTTTATAATTATAAAAAATGTTTAGTGATTTTCTTTTTACTGAAACACAATCTCAAGAGGACCCTTTTGAATGTGTTTTGAAATGTTGCCAGCTAAATTTTGAATCAGATATATGAAACAAAAAACTTTGATTAAAGGAGCTAAAGAACATTTCGGGTCGAATGATGGATGTAAATGTCGACGGAGATATCCTGCTTCAACTTTATTTAACGCGAAACTCACTAAAAAATATAGAATGTTTTTCTCTAACTTCCTCAAATTTGAAATTTTGAAATGGACCATTGGAAACTGAATCAGAGGAATGTTTGTTTTGAGAAGTCTATATGGATAACATCGTTTGACTAAGACAATCTAGAATTACAATTTTGTATTGGAGATACTTGGAAGACTTTTTTACTGTTGTCCAATATGGAATTTGAGATAGAGTAGTCATTATTTTTAAAATCGAGAGCATGATATTTTGTACTGGCGATATTCAATTATCTTAATCAGTTCATTCATATTAAGAGCCATCACAAGTGATCGAAACATACCGTGTTGCGTGAAACAATGTTATAGGAATAACGGATTTTCTTGACTTCTCAGAAGAAAGCAAGTGACGCATCATTTGGCATCTAGTTGAAAGTTAGTCTTATCTGCTTTACCGCAATTTTAAAATTTGGAAAGTGAACAAAAGAGCAGATTTCAGTCCTTGAAATGTCGTGTTTCTTCTTAGCGATCGTAAATGTCCGTAATTCCCTTATCTCTTCTGATCATTTATCGTCTGTAGGGACTTACAACATAGGGCTTTTATCTTGAGTAATAGTTGCCCAATTTTATAACCAAGAAACACTACAAGAATATCTTTAAATAATACACAAAGGTAAAATTTACCGACCATTGGCCAAGGTGGGATAGGCTACTGAAAGGTCTCTGCAAGTCTTTGCTGGGGCACTCTTAGATCCATCCGGTTTCTTGAATCTCTCAAAACTTGCTTTCAGTTGCTGATAAGCCTTCTGTAAGAGGGCACGTCGCTCTTCTTCTGTGACATCATTGCCAAACAGTCTCGGTGGTTCATCCCCGCTGAGTGGATCCGGACCCTGCATCACAGGTGAGAGACAGAGGTTATCACAGATTGCAAGTAATCCTACTGTGATACTGTGAGACACAAAGTCCACAAATTCTTCAGTGTTCAAAAAAATGTTTCAGCTGTTACCAAACTAGAAAGCAGAATATTTTATCAAAATTGATAAAAGGGAAAGATTTCAATAGATATAAAGATTCCATATACCATATACCACAACTAAACACAAATTTCTATAGAATCAAATATGTCCATGACTTTAATGGTTTTTAGTCCCTCACATTACTCTGCTGTAGCCACTGGCTGGACTTGGAATTGGTTTTAGCCAACATTATTATTAGAATTAGTGGCCAGCATAGAATTTGATTCCAAAAACTAATTCTACTCTAGTTGGTTATAGAATATTAGAAAATTTAACACGTGTAGAAGTTTTTGAACATGGGATAGCCTTATTTGTGTACAGTAGATATCCTATCCAATACAATGCATTGTGTTCTGCAATGTTTTGGCAGATCAGTTGTACATATAGTGAAGTGTATCTTTAATTCAAAAAGACACAAACTTGAAATTGAGTATGTGTATATTCTTCAAAATCGAGGATTTATACAGGCGATTTGCACTTAACTTTCACTATTTATTGTGTCCAAAGTAATTTCAATAAAGTGTACAACGAATTTAGTTTTATTTGCATATATTATACATATATAATATATGCTTCAAGATATATAATCAGGAAATACAAGATCCAAAGAACTATTTCAGAATTAGACAGAACATTTTTTTTTGCCACAAGACCCTCTACACGGTAGTTATTTTTTTTTTGCAATATAATCATTTTTCGATAAATATATCTTTACAGTTATAATTTATTGTATTTCCGATCTCGTATTCTATGGACAATATGAATCACAGTTAGTTTAGAATACCATAAAGTAAACAAAAAATACGGTACCTAATACAGTGAATTAAATATTTACTCTTTAAACGTAACAATTACTCTGATGGAGGATTTTATTTGACAACGGTGGTTGGCACCATACAAAAATAGTTAGGAATATAAAGGATGCATATTGTATGTATGTGTAAAATTGGTGAAAAACTAGGCAGATAATATTTTTGATCTTGAGTTGGAATCTTCTTTCGAGTGGGTTTAAATTAGACACAACATAAACTTATACTTCATTATACTTAGATTTTTAACGGCATACAGTATTAATTGTTTGTAACTACAACTTTATGTTCTCTTGATTCGTTTTTTAGTAAATTCTATTAATTCTCATTTATTAGTCGGTTAATCTGTTAATTTAGCATACTTTGTTTGTCCCCTGTTCCAGAAGGGCTGCCAGAGCCGCGGCGTCGTACCCCAGTGGTTCCCCAGCCGGTCCTGGTGGTCCTGGTGGTCCAGGGATACCGGGGGTCCCATCCTTGCCCGGCTCTCCTTGTGGTCCCCTAAGTCCATGCGGTCCCGATACACCCGGAGGTCCAGGATTTCCGTCTCTTCCAGGAGTACCTAAAACCAATGTGTATATAACAAATTTAAGTTTTTTGCTAATTTTTCTAGAAAATATTTATTAATAATTTATGCTCTTAGATCAAATAAAAACAGTTAGTAAACTCCTTCAATACGTAGAGGGATTACCGTGAAAATATTCATAAATTATAACAAGTACCTGATGTTTTAAGGAATATTAAAATGGCATATGAGTTTCTGGAGAATACTCTAATACCCCATTTTTGAAAGTACTCGTTTTTATTTTTTGGATTCTTATTTAGAACTGAATATTGTGATTATAATTGTGTTAGGTGCGTCGAATCAATAAAATATCAAAATAAATGTTGTTTCAGCGAAATTCTGTATTCATTACAAAGTATATTACTTATACTACAGTAGTAACAATTCATTGCAAGAGTTATTAAATGTTAGAATATATTAGGCAAAAGGATGAGTTGGAGATAGAGAGCAGCACGCTGAATTCTAATCGGCGTTGTAATATCGCGGTGCAAGGTAGAGGAAATAGCACGCTGAATTTTAATCACCGTGGGAATATCACTGTACAAGGGAGAGGAGTATAGTATTCTGAATTCTAATCGCTGTGGAAATGTCACGGTACAAGGGAGAGGAGTATAGTACTGAATTCTAATCGTTGTGGGAATATCACGGTTCAAGGGAGAAAGTATAGTATTCTGAATTCTAATCGCCGTGGAAATATCACGGTACAAGGGAGATGGAACATCAATCTGAATTCTAATTGCCGTGGGAATATCACGGTTCAAGGGAGAGGAGTATAGTATTCTGAATTATAATCGTTGTGGGAATATCACGGTACAAGGGAAAGAGAACGGCACGAAGAATTCTAATCGCCGTGGAAATATCACGGTATTGGGGAGATGGAACATCAATCTGAATTATAATTGCCGTGGGAATATCACGGTTCAAGGGAGAGGAGTATAGTATTCTGATATCGGTATGCTTTGGAAATATCACGGTTCAAGGGAGAGGAGTATAGCAGAAGGAGGATCTCGACAAGAACGTGTGGAGAATCTAATCGCCGATACAGAGAGATATCACTTCGGAGCGGCTGTATAGCATTCGACGTGGAAATATCACGGTTCAAGGGAGAGGAGTATAGCATTCTGAATTATAATCGTTGTGGGAATGTCACGGTGCAAGGGAAAGAGAACGGCACGAGGAATTCTAATCGCCGTGGAAATATCACGGTATTGGGGAGATGGAACATCAATCTGAATTATAATTGCCGTGGGAGTATCACGGTTCAAGGGAGAGGGGTATAGCATTCTCAATTCTTATCGCTTTGGAAATATCACGGTTCAAGGGAGAGGAGTATAGCATTCTCAATTCTTATCGCTTTGGAAATATCACGGTTCAAGGGAGAGGAGTATAGCATTCTGAATTATAATCGTTGTGGGAATGTCGCGGTACAAGGGAAAGAGAACGGCACACTGAATTCTAATTGCCGTGAGATTATCACGGTTCAAAGTAGAGGGGTATATCACGCTGAATTGTAATCACTGTTGGAATATCACGGTTACTAGGGAGAGGGAATATGACTCTGAATTCTAATCACCGTGGAAATATTAGGTCAGAGGGAAAGGGAATAACACGCTCAATTATAATGTACGTGAGAATATCTCGGTCGGGTTCGTCTGCTCAAATATCTCTATCAAAAGAAAGCACATCATAATTTTATACTGATAACTCCTTCTATTACAACTGCTTCAATTATTCAATTTCATCGGATACATATAATAACTTATTCATTAGTGATTGCATCTTTACGTTTTAAACATCCATTTAGGGAAAGAATGTGACGTGTTTTACAGATTAATATGTTAAAATAGATTATTAAAATTTGCTCACCCCTAACACCGGGTTCTCCATCCTTGCCAGGCAATCCAGGAGGTCCTGTCATTCCTTTGTCTCCAGGAGGTCCCTGCGTTCAATAATTATTAATCGAATATGAAAATAAGTTATAAATACTACGCATATTAATACGAGCATGCCATATTGTTTGTCTCTCGCTGCTTTGAAGACACTTACTCGATTAACAGTGTATCTCGTTTATACCACAAACCAACTTTATATGCTAAATATAAACTAATAAATAAATTCCTAATTAAGTGACTCGAAGATCACCTCAACCTTTCATACCCCAGACAAAGTTTAACGCCTTCAGTGCGTAACGAAACATGTTTGGACAGCCGGGTTAATAATTAGCTGAATACGGTTTCCACAGTCAAGGTTTAAAACATTCAAGTCCAGAGTATTAATGAGTTAAAGTTTCCACTCATTTTCACACTCCTTAGAAAGGTTCTTAAAGAGTTATATACAGAAAACATCCCTGTAGCCGATTTGTTGGCCACTTGAAAACAATGAAGTCTTGAGTATAGAATAAAAAATTCTCGTCTCGTATGAACGTTTCTAATTCCTTGTCGAAGAATATAATTCGTTCAAAGTGTAAAGATGTAATAGGATAAATCAGAAACGTCTCGAAATAATGACAATTTAAAGGCATACTCTGAACCGTTTGCTACTGATAAATCATGATCATGCAAAACTGTATAAAAGAGCAAGTGTACCAGAGTACGAACAGCAGTAAGTCAGAGTTCCGTTATGGACATCGGCTCCAGCCAGCCCCGTAAACTTTCTGCCCACCATCGAAAGGAGTTTCCTTTGTACAGCCGCAATTGCTTCAATTCAATTAGAAACGTCCAATTTGATACAAAACTTCATTCGCGTGTAGTATATCAGAACATATTCTGCACCATATATTCGTGCTTTCTTTTGATGCTACTGTAAACAGGCCAGTAAAGAGATTTGGGACTTAAGTTGGATTATTTTTATGAGTAACCATGAACCCACAATTTTGCTACAGTTCAACATCTTATAGTAGAATAAATGGCTTATTATAGAGTTAGATGGACTTCGGCGATATTTCTACATTAACGTTGATGCTTTTTTCGATAAAAATATCTTTTCGGAACCATGAATACTTATATTCCAACAATGGCTCTATATTTCTTCAGAAGGAGGACATATCTGGAATCAGCAAACATGAAAAAAGGTTTTATTCAAAGAACGTATTATTTAACCAGGTGAAGCTTAGGGCTAATAAGCATTTTCTAACACTTAACCTGGGGACCAACGGCTTAAAGGTGACTTCCTAACCAACACCAATAGCCGGGCAGGCGGACTGCTTGCAAGGACAGGATTGCTTTAATAGTTACTCATCCAAGCAGCAGCCACGCTCAATGTAGCTTTATCCGGTGCGATAACCGCCGTACCCGCTACATTGCACTGCTTCCAACATTCTAATTGATGTAAGCATCCCAATAAACTAATATCATTTTACCTATATAAATAACAAATTAATAATACTATTACGGAAAAAGAGAAAAGGCATACTTTGGAAAATTGTAGCTCTATAATATGTTTTATATGCAGAATACCTCATAACCCACACCATTTTTTTAATGATATTGACTATAGATAGGAATATTGAAAAGTAAGAAATTAAAATTTAGAATTGCAAGCAAAATTTCCAACAAAAATGTTAAATCACATTAAACATTGGTGAAGTAGCTTGATGCATAAATAACTTTTGAAGTTATCCTGCTATTCTCTGTTTGTCATGGGTCAACTATAAAATAACATGGCCTATTTAATACCTAGTTCTTTCCAACTTTTGCTGACTGTTCATTTTTTTATTTCATACATGTCAAAATTTCAAAATTATATGCTGTTTTTGTATGGTTAAATTCAGTATTTTCCACGGCTAGTGGGAAAATCACCAAATAAATTGCTGTTGTAAAAAATAACAAAAACATTTGGTAAAGTTTATAAAATTCTTATTATATTTTTCATTGTTTTATCTTTAGTATACGTGGTATTACTAAGCACATGTATTTTAATAATTAAAATGACACATTCATTTATATTATTTGTGCACCCGTGTTTTAAAATATACTTTATGAGACTTTTATTTAAAGGTGATTTAAATATTTGTACAAAAGTTTCGAAACATACTATTACAAATTGAAACAGTGTATTCGTTTATTAAAAGTTTAACTTTCATCTTATTTTGCCAGGGTATTGGATCGCTGTCTTCAATTAGTATAATTTTTTTAATGTACATTATGAGCATATACACTTATTTTCAGTGCTTCACTTCAATCATTGGTACTATTATTTTGCTAAGGCTGTCGATTTCAATACTGTTGGCAGCCAAATCTTGTATTCCACACATTCTGATTGATATAATACTTTTCAATGATGTTCCATTCTGCGGAGACTGCAGATGTTTCATTGAAAACGTTTTGAAATTTTGAACTTGATTTCCAGTCCTGGAAACTTGTTTCATAGCCGTGGATATTATCGAATGAGCAACGATAATTTAATACGTTCTTGTTAGTTAAGGAATTTTCACCTAAATTGTATACTTGCTGTTTCTAGCACATATTCCTTTTTTGTAAAATATACACTGTTTTTGTAACACAGTTCAGTCGTATGTTAATAAAAGAAGCAAATGAGCTAATAAAGGCTCGAGTGTGTAGAGGTCACCTCTGAGGATGCTGAAACGTTATTATAGACGGTAAGTAATTAAAAGCGTCTCTTACCTGCAGACCGGGCAGTCCCTGAAGTCCATTCAGGCCTCTATGGCCCTTAACTCCTTTGGCACCAACCTCCCCTCTCTCACCCCTGGCCCCTTCCGGTCCCGGAGGTCCTGGCTTCCCTCTTTGTCCCTGTTTGAAGGAAAACAATCAATTGACTTTAGAGGTAGTAAGTCATCTTTGCGTTTTACAACTAAGCCGACTGTATCGTTAACCTCTTTTAATGAGAGAACCAATAAAAAAGTGTCTTTCTGACAAAATAGAAAGCTAAAACAGTAATTTTTTCTCCGTAGTTGAGGTAAATTTCATTAAAATGTGAAATTTTCTTAAAAAAATAGCATTGCTTGAGTGCCTTAAAAAGAAGTTTGATTATTAAATATGGCAATTAGAAATAAAATAGTAATTTATACTAAATTAATTAATCTCAGTTAAAAAGTTTCGATAAAAATTAAAACTAATATTAAATTAACCACTTAATTGAGCTAAAAAAATTTCAAAATATTTTAGTATGGTAGTCTATTTTTATCTTTCTTATTCGTACAATTTTAATACCTACCGCTTTAATAACTCAATTTTTTAAGAACATTTAAAATAAAAAAAATAAAAATAAGATACGTACAATCGGACCCTCGACTCCTTGAGGTCCTGTTTCTCCTCTTTGACCCCTCTCGCCAGCAGGTCCTGGGGGACCCGAAGAGCCTGGAGGACCCTAAGAGAATAAAGAAATTATGTATTGGTATTTCATAACTTATAAAATAAAAAGAATCAAACGTAGAATCTGGAACAAGAAAAAGGTTCTGCTTAGCATTTTTAAATCAAATAAAAATAAGTAAGTAAAAAGGTAGTTAAAAAATAGTTAATGCTAGCTTATACTACTCTAAATGTAAAAATTGTATAATGGATCACTTGAATTCAAAACAATGATCAATTTCTACTTCTGCTGATGTACTTCCAAAATGTATTCGTTGAATACCCCCTAACTAAAGCACCATGATATCATTTCCCAATGTTCCGTAAACCGTATAGAACATTTGAGCAGTCTTAAAAACATTCAATACCTATGTATAAGTTAAATATATTTCACTCACATTGTCTTAAAAACGGTGAGGCCTTAGACCATGAAACTAGGCAAAAATATTCTTTATAGGCTTTTGCTGTGTGCTATGACAGGGTTTTGGAAAAATGTAACCTGTGGGTATGTTGAATATTTTAAAATGTGTTTATATGCAATTTTATGATTGAACTGACCATTCCTCACAACATCTTTTAAGCGTGATAATTTTAATATCAATGGTCATTGAAAGGATTATCTCTTATTTTATTGAAAAGTCTTCTTTAAACTTGAATACGTGAAACAATTTGGCATTTGTTTTTTGAGATGGTTGAAATTATCTTCCCTCGATAACCGAAGAAAAACACACAATTTATGGAAGCAAGTGATTTCACCTGAAGTTGGTTCCTGTTACCTAATGGTAAAAGTTTATTTGGGCGTAAATATAAGAGTATACTTTACCCTGGAAAACTTATTCATTCCCGCAATTACTTTAAGGGAATATTGTTATATTTAGTTAATTTATTGCTCGGAAGCCTAAGGTAAGAAAAGTTCATAGCAGTCGCGGTTGTATCATCTGGAGCCGCGATTAGACATGGTGGAAAACTGCAAATCTGGCTTTTAAGTTGCCTCTTGATGTACAGATTCAAATTTGAAACAATCTAGAAAAATCCAACTCCGCCCAAAAGTTCATCTAGAACGATAGTCTGGAACGTTGGCCCATAAGAGAGGATTTGAGGCTTTGGACAGGACACTCCAACACATACTGTACGTAGCTGAATGCCAATTATGGTGGGATAATGTTGATGGATCTCTAATAATGTTGCTACGAAATGCCATCCCTCCTAAACTATGTAATGGCTCAAGACTAAAAGTTAAAAATTTGCACTTAAATTAAACTCTGTTTTTCAGTGAACACAAACGATTTCTTCCACCGCCAGTTGTGTGGGGCCTGCTCTCGAATAAGTTCTACTGATATTCATGGTGAATCTGCAAAGCGAGCTTGAAAAATATGTTGTGTACAGGGAAGTTTCAAGACAGTAAACTTCCAAATATCAATCGCTAACTCATTTATTACAGTATCCAATGCATAGCAATAGTTGGCACATAAAAAACTAAGTGAGACAATTTTATGTTTTAATCCCATAGTAAGCATTGTTTATTAAACTGAATGACCTTAAATTATTTTATAATGTTCCTAAAAATTTGTATTTTTACAGAAGTGACATTATAAATTGTCATATGGAAACTTTAGATTAGCACACAACAAAACATATATCAAACATAATCATGAGTTGAGAGGTACGAAATAGGGTTATATAGGAACACAGTTTAGTTTTTCGAGGGATCGGTTAACGAATTTGTTTTAAAGTAGGAGTAATCAGTTGTGCTAGTTTTGATGGATTCAAAATAAAATGGTTGTAAAAGGTTTAACAATACCAAACGATATATTTTTACAGGTCATATATTTTTTAGCCTCTATCAAATTAAGTCAATCCTCAAACAGGTAAATAATAGTTGTGCTACTTATTATGAGATAAATAGACTAGAAACAGTAACTTTCAGATCATTAATCATAAACTGAAAAAGTTTTTTAACAACTTTGGAAAGGTTTAATGGAAACTTCATAACTATCCAGCTTCATAATCGATTGTCATTATTTTAAAGGTGTTATACTGACTTTTTTATTTGGAAATGTCCCATGATAAAATTTGAGAGTTTTCATCAAAGATTTTTAGTCTACTTTTAGACTGATAAATCCTTTTCCTCAAAAAAGGGCTGGGGTGAATTCCTAGAACATTTTAAAATTAATTGTTGTTACATTGTATGTTAATTATGGAAATAAGTTAAATCAATCAATCAAAAGCCTTGATCATATATTTTCATGAAAGTAAATTAGACTTATTGGCAATTCCCGCAGATATTGCATCTATTTGAAATGCAGACTGCCCTTCGGTCCTCACCTTCTAATGCCTTCAGAATGTTTCGGAAATGCGACCTGAACAACTGTCTTTGATATGCTAAATAGCTCCAGTTGCTGAAAGGGAATGGGAACATCTTACTCAAAACTTTGCCCTTTGAATTAAAATTCGGCTACTTGTAAACACGAATAATTTATCAGTTCAAGGGCATAGGAATACTTCATATCTGAAGGTTTTATATCTAACGTGAAAAGTATTTAAATTGTCATTACAGCCCTAACTAATCATCTAAATTAAACTTAAAATAACAGGCTTCATTTATAATGGTAGTGCTTCCATCTATATATATATATATATATATATATATATATATATATATATATATATATATATATATATGGAGATGTATTTGTAATAACATGGCTGCTTTTCGGAACTTTGTTGTTTAAATGAATTTTCCTTTACATCTTTATTAACAGTTATTAAATGATCTTTAATGGCCATAGAAAGCTGTTGATCCTTTTCTCAATAGGAGTATATTATAAATTTCCTTTTTTGTTTCAATGGTCCTTATTTTTATTATAACCTTTATTTTTGTAATCACACTTATTAATATAACAAAAGTAATATATTTAAATATTAGATTCCATAACATGACCTTGAATCATTGATTTTAAACATAGTGTGAAAAGCTGCAACAATTTCACATTTTCTATTTTGTTAAAAATTACCATAATCCGTGTTTATTTAGACCAAAACGTAAACGAAACCTTTATCATGAAGAAGTTTAATTCTTCGCCTTAAATGCTTACTCTGGTTATCCATAGAATAGTCCTGCATTGTACTCATATTGAAATGAATCCAGAATAGATTCAACAGATCGAATGAATGAATAAGTTGTTATTATTATTAATTCCACTAGTTTATAATTGTATTTTAATCCGTAATATATCTACTATTTATTCTTCTACGAATTTAATACATGTACCATGAGCAATAAAGCTATTCAATTCTGTCACTATTCTGTTGTACAGCAATAATTCGCAAAATTCCTATTTTTGAGTTGGCTATTATGTATTTTTGGTTTCACAAAACTCTGGTGCTGAATTGTGGAAACCCGAATTGTTATCGTAATTTTCATAATTATGGAATTTCCTTACGAAATTATAAAATAAAATACTGCATTCCGTTATTGCATTTAATACTGCATTATGTAGCAATACAAAATCTATGACTAATAAAATTATTTGTAGAAAAGTTGGGATGGTCATTCGGCACAAAATCGGGTACGTAAACTGGCGGTTGAACTCTGTAATTATATTGTTCCGCTGTACAAGACTTAAAAATAAATAACTACAATAAAGAATTTATTTAGTTGAATATATGTTAAGTTTACTTTATTCCAGCCAGTTCAATTTGTTAACTTAATTTTATTTGTTATCTTTCTAAATGGATTTAAATTTTAAAGGTTTCTTAAGCCTTTTAATAAGACTGTGGTATTAAACTGGTAGTTTTATCTCTAAACCAAACTAACCGAACACGGTACATTGTAGGGGCTATGAAGACACATGTTTACTTTGTTGTAGATCTGGAACAACTCACCATAAGGCCAGGTGCTCCAGGTGCTCCAGGATTGCCAGGAATTCCTACAGGACCCTTGTCTCCAGGCCGACCTGATATCCCTGGGGGTCCCATCTTCCCACTGGGACCTTCAGGACCTTGTTCGCCGAGAGGTCCTGGAGGTCCTGGGTTGCCCTGAACACCCTGTGGTCCTGGAGCTCCATCCGACCCAGGTTTACCAGCAGGTCCTGTTTCTCCCTGAAAAGAGACATTTTCTTGTCAGGTCAGATTCACTTACCATTACTTAGACGAAGATATAATAATCACTAACGTATAGTAATTATATACATAAATACTAGATTATACATATATTTTATGTCTACATATTGTTAACTGTGTAATTTGATTACAATAGTCTACCTAATATTTATTATATTACCACACGATATATTAGTGATAATAATTCATACTTTAATCAAAACTAATACTTTTTGTCATTGTGATAATCGTCTTTAATTAATCTGTTTATGGTAGACAATCTAGAGTTTTCAAACGTATACTGATAATTATAAACTGATTTTTATAAACAACCTATATTTGAGGAAAGAAGTCACCATGTATATGATCTTGAAAAGTAACATACAATGACGACATATACCATCTATATCATCTATATTTGGTACATAGCTCAATGTTTATCTTTGGTCATTAACATACATGTATGTTCTTGATCACATACACTACCGTTTTCAAATTCGATGCATAATAATATATACATTTAGTATTTATGTTCTGAAGGATTAAACGTAATTATAACTTTGCTAAACTATAAAATTATTCATACAAGTTGTAAACTATATATTGAAGAAACACTCTAGCTGATAATTCAATATAAACATTTTCAAATTCAATATTTTAACATAGATAGGAGCATGGCAGTTTTCGGTAAAAGCCTAACACCAGTTCGATGCAATTGTCCTACCAGGCTTATAAGGTGTCATTTTTTATTCAACAATGTAAGTTATATGACTTGCAACAAAGCCTTTTATCAGGGTTTATTATCTCACTAGATCAATCATCATTTGTTATTTATAGACTTTTAGCAGAGTTTATCAAGGATGTATTATTGATACAATATTTATTATCTTGCTGAATTAATTGTCAATTTTTTGTGCATTCAATCAAAAAGTTTTAGCAGGGTTTATCAAGGATGTATTATTGATGCAATATTTATTATTTTACTGTTGTTATCATCGATGTTTTACGATTTCATTCAAATACTTTTAGCAGGGTTTATTACTAGTAGTATTTTCATTTATTTATTTACCATATTTATTATATCACTGATTACCATCATCAGCGTTTTATGCTTTCATTTAGCAGCAGAATGAAAGAGAATAATTTATGACTTTAATCGTGTATTCTCGGATTTGGATTTAATGGTTGTATAAATACAGAGAGGTAGTCTGCTACCTTATTTATTTATGTTTTATTCAAACGTTTTATAAAATGTACAGTTACAAAAGCACTCAATGCAAAAGAAATGTAAATTAATGAAGATACATCAGACGTTAAAAGCATTTAATCAGGATAATCTAATTTTGTTATGACTTTTATGCATACATTAATCAATAAAACTTCCAGTAAATATATATTAAACTTTTTTAGTCGAAAAGTGATGAAGTATAAGCTATTCGTTTAGCTTACCTTCCTTTTACCTTTTGGTAACTTTCGTTGCAGTTCAAATAAATAGTCCACGAGGAGGTCATGGTAGTCATAAAAATGACAAGGGACTTTTGAGTTAATTTAAGCATGAAAAATACAGGAAAACTCCCAGGCATATTTGATAAAAATGTTGTCCAGCATGTCTGTAAATCTTATTAAAATTATATTCTTTTCAAAAGACCTTTTACGTGACAGGTTTGCAGCCTTGTTTTATTTGTTCATAAATATTTCATCTTATTGCTTAATGGTGCTTATTTTCATATATGTTTAAAATTATACCAAGAAATGTACAGAAACCTTAAGTTAATTTTACAATAAAACTCTAGAAAGATTTGTAATCGGTTCGCTTTACAATTCGGTTTATTTCTAGCCTTGCGCTGTAAGGCTAGTCAGACAGAGGATAGTCGTGATACCAGTGTGATGTGCACACAGTACCTGTGTAGAGCCTGACACCACAGAATGATACTGATAAAGTTAGAGCATACAAAAACACAGTCTTGCATATGAACATACAGGATTACTGGCGAAACCGGTTTATTTCTAGCCTTGCGCTGTAAGGCTGGTCACACAGAGGGTAGTCGTGATACCAGTGTGATGTGCACACAGTACGTGTAGAGCCTGACACCACAGAATGATACTGATAAAGTTAGAGCATACAAAACACAGTCTTGCATATGAACATACAGGATTACTGGCGAAACCGGTTTATTTCTAGCCTTGCGCTGTAAGGCTAGTCAGACAGAGGATAGTCGTGATACCAGTGTGATGTGCACACAGTACCGTGTAGAGCCTGACACCACAGAATGATACTGATAAAGTTAGAGCATACAAAACACAGTCTTTGCATATGAACATACAGGATTACTGACGAAACGGTTTATTTCTAGCCTTGCGCTGTAAGGCTAGTCAGACAGAGGGATAGTCGTGATACCAGTGTGATGTGCACACAGTACGTGTAGAGCCTGACACCACAGAATGACACTGATAAAGTTAGAGCATACAAAACACACTCTTGCATATGAACATACAGGATTACTGACGAAACCGGTTTATTTCTAGCCTTGCGCTGTAAGGCTAGTCAGACAGAGGATAGTCGTGATACCAGTGTGATGTGCACACAGTACTAGAGACACCACAGAATGTTGAGATAAAGGATTACTAAGCTAGTCTCGTGATACCATACAGTACCTAGAGCCTGCTGATAAAGTTAGAGCATACAGGCATATGACATACAGGATTACTGGTTTATTTCTAGCCTTGCGCTGTAAGGCTAGTCAGACAGAGGATAGTCGTGATACCATGATGTGGTACCTAGCTGAGCATATGTGATTACTAGTGCTAGCCTTGCGCTGTAAGGCTGTAGTGATGATGTACACTACGTGTAGAGCTGATACCACAGACACATGTGATAAAGTTGGAGCATACAAAAATACACTCCGAATTTAATTTAGATTAGATATTTACACAATCGCGCATTCGTGCTTGTTTTTTATAAGACCACCACACAGAGTGCCCCAAAAAGGTATTTTTTTTAAAACACAATTTTTTGTAAAACATTTTATTTATAAGTACACTCTATTACTCTGTTTTACTTTTATTGTAGGCATTAACGAGCGTAAACAAGAGCAAATGTAGAACACATCTGTCCCCACTCATTAGTTATCTGTTCTAACTTTTATCGTAACCCCATCAAGGATGCTTCGAGTACTACGATATGAGACGTAATTACTTGATCATATAATCGGTTTGCTTTCTGAACCAATTAAATTTTATTGGTTACACGTTCAAAGTTAGTATATCCTTACCGTTGAAATAGGTCAAATTGTATGCAAACAGTTAGTGTAACTTATACAGTACTACTCTACAGTACTACTAGAGTAATACGAACTATTAACAGTGTATAAAAGTCGTAGACAATACTACTTTATACAACGGTCATATCATGATAAACACAATAATCTGTAATAACGTCGGTTACGACAGGAGCCGGGAGTAATACAAGTCACATCTCCATTTAGTGTTATACAATAACCCTAACAACACGACTATCTCAGCTCCTGGATAGCTCAAGGTCTATAAAAGTTGTTTGAACAGCGTGTTAGTACTGATGGTTTCCATGATATCCGTATCCGTTCCAACTGGTTTACTGTTTCTCAATAAATATATTAAATTACCTGTAGGTTCCTATGAATTAAAAATTTAAATAGTCAAGTTGTAGATGTGTACATATGATATACTTTTATAATTTTGTATATTTTAAGTTATACAACATTAAATATACATTTTCCTAAAACTTCCTCATCTTTGTTCATATATCAAGTATAGTAACTAAACATTCCATGGAAACAAAGTAAGAAATAAAATTGTCTTCATTACTTTTTTTAATATTAAACCCCAAAAAGGCCTAATAAACAAATCTTAAAAGTTTTTAGTTTCTATACATATTATACATATTGGCTGACTTTTAGCGAAGCCTTTCACTGAAGAGGCTGGACTAATTTCATTTCTGTCTGTCTGTCTGTCTATACGTCGTCTTTCCGCACGAGATCTCGAAAACTGAATGAGCTACAGACTTGAAATTTTGCATGAATCTTGATTGCAATATGAGAAACACTGCCTTGAATGATGGTGCATGTCACTTCATGGGTTTTGGCTGAGCGTTAGCGAACCTTTTTACGTTGGCCTAATGGGTGACCATGATGCCAATGAAAATTTACAGAATAAATACATATTAATTAAAAAATCAATACTTTCATAAGAGATTCGAATATGTAAAGTATTACCATGTGTAGGCTTACTATCCCAACAAATACAACACCATTTTATAATGGCTTTTACTTTTCTGTATTTAAAGAAAACTGAGTACAATAATGTGAGATTTGAACATGTGATATTTTTAATTATAGAGTAAAACAAAAAATAACAGAATGGAAAGTCAATATGAAAAGTACGGTGGCAACCGCATTCGCGTTGTAGTGCCCTCCCTAGCTCTCCGGAACTGTTATTATTTGAACACCGCTAAGAAACATAACTTAATGAACAAAATTTTGGATGTATCATCTGGCTAAATATCCCGACAAAGTTGTTACCCATAGATTGTTTATTTTCCATGAAATTTAATTTGTATATAGACAAGGTGTTCTAGGATGGTGCATACCCAACAACGGAATTTGTCTGAGCGTATCAATTTCTGTTCTGTATGGTTGTATGTCTGCCTATCTGTCCGCAGGATATCTTGAGAATGAAAGCCGTTACGCGGCATGTGGTAGGTATATGTGTAATAATGTTGAAAGAGAGAGAATGAAAGAGACACAATTCTCACTGACGGCTAGGATAGAACCCTCTGGAGACGCCCGCGGTGTGAATTAATCCCCGAATCCCTCGGCACGACCCCTAAAAAAGTGTTTTGTGGTTTGAAGTCTACAGTCAACTGTAACGTCCTGGCACAAGTGATCGTTTAGTTGCAGTGTCGTAAGCTGGTAAATATTCACTTATTGTATGACCAAATAGTGGAAAGTTAAAAAAAATAAATCACAAATATCCGTTTTTGTATAGAATATTGTACATATTTTACATTTTATATTGTATTCTTGTGACACGGATAAAATGAATTAACGTTTAACGCATTCCTCATAACTGTGGTGAATTGTTATTCATATGTATCAATTTTAATTATACATATATATATATATATATATATATATATATATATATATATATATATATATTTATATTTGTTAATATTTGGTGCAATATTTTGCTTGTATAGCAATTGCATGGTTTATAATATTGTATGTTATAGTTTAACATCAAATATTAATACAATATTTTTAAACATTAAATATGATATATAACATGTGTGTGTGTGTGTGTGTGTGTGTGTGTGTGTGTGTGTGTGTGTGTTTGCTTTTTATCTTTGGCCCAGTATTTGTATATTTGTAACATTTGCTTAGCGTACATATATATATATATATATATATATATATATATATGGTATATATATATTTATATATAATTATACAACATGTATATAATACAATACAGTATATGTAATTAAAGAACACAAACTGCTTATAAAATCTGTAATAATGAATATAAATAGAGATGTTACAGAAGTTATTAACAACAAAATCTAATAACATAAGACCTGTTTTAACCCTAGATTGTGTCTGTAGTTTATTTGTGACTCTATTCAAAGCAATTTTAAGTCCGAAAACGTCCAGAGTAGTCTGGAAACCAATTTATTTGTATTTAACGAACATTTGTTTTTTAAATCTATAGAGGAGTACTAAAAAGATAACTCGACAGGCAGCTATGCTAGTTTTGATAGTAAAACTATGGCAGGAAATCGATTAAAAAGTTTTTCAATTAAAAGTTTTTTTTTCTAAATTTAATTATTAATTTGAGGCGTAAAACCATTTGTCAAATATGAAAATAATAGTTATACAGCCTTAGCCATAGAGATAATACAATCGAAATAGTGATTTTCGAGTCTTTTGTTCATGTAAGATTGTTATTTTGAAGTGCGATAAGTTAAAAAAATAGTAACCGTTAAAAACGTTACCTTGGGCAATGTTAAGTTAAATTATAAAAATTAATAAATGTAATTATAAAATTATTATACAAGTAACAAAATAATTTAATGTTTTTTTTATTTAAAAATATAAATAATTAAAAATTTAATTTATTTTTTTTAATTTAAATTTCAAATATTCTTTTATTATTTTTTTAATGTTTATCCCCACTAAACCTCGTGTAATTTTGTGATGATCCGTTTCACACTAGTCTCTCGACTCCTGGGACAGGGCACGATCACGCCGCACTAGTCATATAACAATAATTTTCGATCTTCTAGATGAGGTTATTGCAGCTGTTTACCACCATTTTTGATGACGTGAATAGGTGAAATATGCTTATTCACAAATGAAAGGTCTTTCACCAACATTTACTTGCAAAACATTATTTTTATTAAGTTATTTTCTTCTGGTACCTGTATTAAATATCATGTTTATAACCAAACATTTTCATACTAAAATCATTAATGTATATTTGTTTACTATATAATATATTTAATGAAAGTAGACCTAAGACATATTATAAACATGTTTATATCGTACGTTCATCTAAACAGTGACATTATAATTCAACGAGACTGGCAATACTTAGGAAAATATAAAACCATAGTTGTAGAAAATCAGCACTTCTTAAAACTTAAAAAGAAGTGTGAATGTGTCAAAAACTATACATTGAAGAAGAACGTACCGGAGCTCCCCGTTGGCCGCTGAGACCGGGAGGTCCTGTAGATCCAGGAAGTCCTGGTAATCCTCTGTCACCGGGAGAACCCTGAGGTCCTGCGGGTCCTGGTCCTCCAGGAGGGCCCTCGCCTCCTCGCTCTCCCTTGATCCCGTCCAACCCCTGAGGTCCCGGTTGCCCCATTGGCCCCGGATTGCCAGGTCGACCGGAGTCTCCTGGGATTCCCTTGATGCCAGGAACCCCTGCTGGCCCCGGAGGTCCTGTTGGTCCTGATTGACCCTGGATATAAAGAATGATTTAATTTTAGGTAATTCTATATTTTCAGTGATTTATACACTTCTTCCCTTAAACAACTGATAAGATATATATAGAACGATATTTTTCTGTAATCATATTAATCATTAAATATTAAAATCATTAAATATGTACTAATTATTTTGTGTATATATATATATATGTATATATATATATATATATATATATATATATATATATATATATATAAGTGTCAACTAAATGTCGTCTTGTAACATATACATTTAAATAACCACATAGTTTATTCGAATAAGTTACATAGACTAAAGCAATCGTTCAAAATGTATTTGCATGCGATATTTACTGTATTATAGGATTCACGCATACTACTATAGACTTGTAAGCGATCGTTTTGAACAACTATGTAATTAATATTTATTATACTTTTAGCCGCGAGTATTGTGTATTTTTATGACGTCAGTAAGATTATAATTATTTTAAAATTGGAAATCCATTGTCTAATATATGGACGTCTATCTTCATTTCCATGACAAAAGTGGCGGTACAATTTTCAACGGACGATAAGTTTTTTTAAGTGAGAGGCTACTCAAGATAATTTCATTGTATACCAGCAGTGAATGCGTGAACAGAATTACGAAGTAAATATTTTGACCTACATTTCATGTGATGGATTGCCAATTAACTAGGTTTTGTATTCAAAAAATAAAACATTGTTTGAATTTATTACCACATTTGTATTATGAAATAGTTCAATAATATAGTGTTCAGTGAGTAGTGTTGTTTCTTTGGTATTTATCACTAAAATTACACCTTATCCTGCTGATTAATGCCATTTTAATTAGTCAGTATATTCGGTCACCAATCCAGGCCAAAATTATAACACAGTGCAGTACAAATATACATTCAAAGATCAAAGCAAATAACTCTCAGGCTGGATTGGAAATACAAATGCCAAGCGTCTTGATTGGAACTCGTTTTCATGGTCTTTTATTTACTGATCTTAATTACAATCAAAAGCTCGCCTTGAAACATTGTATTCAATTAGCCAAAATAGTTATATTATGATTTAAAATGGACTTATATATAGCATAAAAACTATGTAGAACTAAATATGAATTAATACATTCAATGACATTTTTCTTTTTGTTAATTCATTTAAATAATGTTTTAAGAGTGTATCATCATTTATCCTTTAATAATAATAATGGGTATGCTATTTAACTGTGTAAAATTTAACACACAACCGTTACGTGCCGATTACATCTTTTGATCATCTTTCTACAAATAAATATAACATTTTTATATTTACTACGCAATACTCTTGTGTAAGTTTCGTGTAAATAATGAATAACGTTGGAAACAATATACAGTACTTAATTTGGATTATTAATTTATTTTTTATTTTTTCTACATTAAAAACATGAATTTCAATGTGGTATTTCAGTCACATTTATAGTATTTATAACAATTTTATACTTATTCTACTAAAGCAAACGTTGCTGATAGTGTATGGTATTGCATTGATATAATTATAATGAAATTAAACAAACACAGCATAACTTCTCTTTACGTGGATTTATTTTATTTTTTAAGGATAGTTCGATTCCCTTGTATTCCTCGTTCTGCCCGTCCTTATGGGCCACTGGCCTGTGCGAGGATCTTATCAAAGAGATTAAGGGAGAGAGTCGGTGCAGTACAAGGTCGATAGTACTGATAAAAATGCAAAGGTCACACACAGTATTTGAACCTGTGTTATCTCTAACTCAGATCCAAAGTTCCTAGAACACTCTAACATATACCGCTCGTTATGCTGGAATACAGTAAATAATTTCGAGAACTTTAACTTCCATTATCGAGATATATTATACCGGTAAACATACCAAAATATTTTGATAGTTCATCTAGCCCAAAATAGTTCGGTACCTCCCAAATTTATTGAATTAGTATGTTAACACAGATTCTACTGTTACAATATTTTATAATACATGTATGTACATAAAACATAAGTAGTTGAACTGAATAACTATTCCTTCTCCTATATATAAACTCTATGTTATTGTTTGGCAACAAGAGAGTAATTTTAATTTTTTTTTTCCATCATGATAGTAATAATGGTGTGATAACTTTTCTGAAAGAGCCACAAACTCAAGAAATATCTAAGCACACACACACACACACACACACACACACACACACACACACACATATATATATATATATATATATATATATATATATATATATATACAAATACATATATATAAACAAATGAGTAGATATGAATATAAGGGTTCTAGCGCACTTTTGGGACAGTCAGAAAATCAATGTAAAATACTGTCCATTGAACCATAAACAAATCTAAGAAATCTAACAGGAAACCACGAATGTAAAATAAACCGAATCTATAGCTGTTTTACTGTTTCATTGTAGGCTTCTACATTTTATAAGCTGTTTTAATGAAAAAATCCAGAAATCTTAATGAAAAATCTAATAAACGGAAATAATGAAATTTGCTAACATTCGCTCAACAGAAATCTAGAATTTTACTGAATTTCTTTAATATCGTTCTTAATCACATCATAGGCTAAACATTTCTCAGAAACCACAACAACATAACAAATCGCGTTTGTAACAGCATTTTGAAAATCCATATTGATAATTATATCGTTCTTTGAAGCAGAAATATTTGTCAAACTCTTTGTTGTATCAATGACATAAATAGGTCTATTCGCTAAAAATTCTTTAGGATTATAATACATTTCCATATTTTTGTAGTAAACTTTCTTAAAATCTTGATACATCTGATACATGATTCTGAAAAGACCACCGGAAATGTTTAAATTTTGTAATCCATCTGGATAATAAGAACCATTCAATTTTACTCTGATATTTTTTACATCCAAACTATCAAACTTTGAAGGATTTTTTTCTTGATTATTCTGTCTATCTGTTTGAAAACCTATGATAACGAACTTGGGGATTGAAGATATATTTCTATAAATATTTGTGATATCGAACGAATAAGTTTGTTCCGGAAATACCTTTTTGCTCAATTACATTGCCAATCTAGAAAATTAAACGTGATGTTTTGAGATTTTATAATTTCATCAATCAACTGAATTTTACTCGTGGTTTTGTAAATAAATCATCGGAACTCTAATGAAAAACTCGTTAATTGTAATTTTGCCATCAACAGGCATAACATTTCCAGTTGCAGTCTTCAGAATCACATCATCGTCTTCAGCTCTTATGAAACTAATGTAAAATCCACCTTTATAGATCGAATAGTAACATTTTCAAAGAATCCTAAGCCGAAATGTGCTAAATCACCGACCGCTTCAAATTGTCCAAATTTAAAAGTTGATTCAAAACTGTTTGAAAATACATCACTTTTGGAATAACAAATGGTTCCTTTAATAGTGCTTAATTGACCACAGTTTTCGACTTCTTCTATCAATTTATTGTGTTTTCTTACTTCAATCTTAGAAAATAAAAACGGTATAAAATTATCGATTAATCTAACATTATCAGTTTCCAAGATATGCTTGACCATCTTGTTTTGTTAAAGTTTCCAGAAATATAAAACTGGAAGTTAGACGAGCAAAAGTTATCTCCAAAATCAATATTAAACTCAGTTCTTTTATTCGGTTCATTCAAATGTTGTTTACTAATTGGATAGAATTTTTAAACTCCGCCCTTTCAATATTCGCCTGAATACTTTTTGTAGGTCCACCATTTAATAAGAGAAAATTTAGAAATTTTAAAACATCATGTATAAGTCGATAAGAAAAGATTTTAGTCATTTTTAATGATCTACTTCGTCATATTCAGGATTCTGTTCCTTAAATTTTTGCGATCTCGGTCACATATTTCAATAAAATCTGCACAGGGTAGTAACCGCTATCTATAATATTGTTCCAATCAACTGTATCTTTATTTTCATCCAAAAAACTTTATACTCAAGTGTTGATAGAGGCAAAGAACAGACATATGATCTTTTAATTGATAATGTATATTTTCTTGAATGAACTCTGGGGACAGATTTTGATATTTTGCAATGTTTATACCAATTCAATTTGTTTACGTATAATCTCATCATATCTTCGGATAATTCATATTTTTGAGAAATATCATCCCAATGTTCTTTTTTCAAATCTCTTTCGTGTTGCATTATAAAAAGATCGAAAAGCACTGTAGTGTCCCGCCATCTCTATTTATTAGGGAAAAATTTCAAGTTTTTATAAATTGGCTCTTTTTAGCGTTACATTCAGCACATTTTCCAGAAATTCTCTTAACTCCATTGATGTTTTGCATAGTATTTTATATCGTTTGTGGCAGATTTTCTCTTTACATCTCACACAATATATGAGCGCCATTTATTTAGGGAAAATTTATCGTGCATAAAACCCTACGCGAATACCTATTTCAGTAAGATCTTCCTCCATATTATTAAGTTTTTCTTGTAATTTTTGAAATTTGACAGCATAAGAATCATTGTATTCAACAAATTTATGACCAATATTCTCAAAAGTTTTTCGTAGCATCTAAACTAAACTTATCAAAAGACTCTTTAAAATTAGTAAGTTTTTCATTAATTTCACCAACATCGTCTACTGATCTTCTATTTCTGGCTTCTAACTTGTCATAGACTTCTGTTGTAAAATCTTTAACATGCTGTTTATGATTCTCATAATTTTGTTTTAGTTCATTAAACACTTTAATAGGATCTTCTAATTGAATCATTACAACAACATCAAATGGATTAATTCCTTTACTAACACTGCTAATTCTTTTTCCTTTAAAATCTAAGGCACTTTTAAAACATTCGGATCAATGTAAATCAACAATATCGATGTTTTCTGATAATTTTAGAGGTTTTAAAATTTGTTCTTTAACAACAACATCATGTTTGTCAATACCAGGTCGAACACCGACAATTCTTTTTTTATTAGCTAAACTAACATATTCTTTTCAACTTTGATCGCTTCAGTAATTTTATCAGCTTTTTCGATATGAGACATTAAATTGGTAAATAATTTTTTTACACCATCATCAACTTCTTTTTCCAATGTTTTTATTTTATCAGCAACTTCATTTGAACTCATGAAATTTGCAAGTTTGTTGTCATATTCTGCTTTAAAATCTTCAATCTCGACAGCAAACATATCTGAATCTGGAAGGTTTTTGTAATAAATTTTCTAACTTGTTATCAAACTCATTTCTCAAACTATCAAAATTCAAACTATTATTCTACATTTTGAATAATTTGTGTTCCAAATACGTCAAAAATATTTTGTGAATCCATATTTATTAAGCCAATAATTTGTTAACAACTTCTTTAAAATCTTTACCATCACTCAGTTCATTCAACACAAAAACACATAAATGACCACAAATTGGGGATCTTTGTAGTCTTGAATTTGAGAATCGTTATAATAAACGTTTGATTTTTTCAAATATTTAATCAATTCTATAGGTGGTTTGTCCTCAATTCTTCCATACGAATCAAAATAACATGCATTCTTATCATTTTTATAATAACAAATCCAATGTGTTCCACTTCCATAATCGAGTCTAAATTCACAATTCCACATTCAAATTTCTTAACTTTTTCAGGTAATGTATCTCTCATGAAGATTCCTCTAAAATGTTTAATGTTTTTGCAGATTTCTTCCAATTCTCCGAATGTTAAAGGTTCAAATTTTTTTTTTCCGATGTTTGATTTCACGTAATTCAAAGTTTTTTCATCTAATCCAGATCCTGTAACATCTTCCAAACTCTTTATCTAACCAATTTTAAAATGTTTCGAACAATAGGAATCACATCTTTTTTAACGATTGGAGCAGCTTTACGAACATAAGGAACAACATTTTTAACAACTGGAATATTTTCTCCAAAATCTAATAAATCTTTCAAAAGTCCACCATTTTTAAGTTCTTTCAACTGATTATAAGAAAATTCTATTCTGGTTCCTTTATTGTTTTTCTTATGTTTTTCGAGTTTATTGTAGTATTGTCTATTTGTTAAAAATATCTTATCTTCGCCATTTTTTAGTTGATCTATTTTTAAATTGAATACTAACGGGTATTTTTTTCTTAAAAGCGGATTTTATTTTTTCTTTCTGATTTTTGCTGAAATTTACGTTCACCTCCATTTATATAGTTAAAATTTCAAGTTCTCTTCAATTCCCATTCCTAGTTTTCTCTTTCAAAAACATTGCTCCAACTGTTGGAAGTGCAACAAATCTTTCACCTAAACTAGCATCTTTTGATAAAAATCTATCCATTGCCTTATCTTGCAAAACTTTATCTGCTATAATGTCTGGAATTTGTGTCACTATGTTTTGCATAAAAAAATATCGTGTTCCATAGCAGCTTGATCTAATTTATTTATACCAGGATCTCCTCTTTGTAGTCTTTTTTCGAGTTTTGTGCCAGGCCCCAGATACTGATAAGTTGGTACGTGTAATTCAAAAGGTAAATTGTTGATAAAATCATTCAAAAGTCCGCTACCTTCAATCATAGATGAACTTATTGCCGGCAAAATTCGTTTTAAATATTTAATTCCATCAGGTTTTTCAATCATTTCGTCAAGTTTGTTCGAAATAAAATCTTTAATAGCTTTCTTTTCATTCAAAAAAATTGTTGTTTCCAGCCTTCTCTTGAGCATAAATATAATTTTATAATTCCATCGAGTTTTGTCAAATCGTCGATATATCTGTACTCAATCTTATTATCATTGTATTTTCTTACACCTGATCCTTCGATTCGTTTTTTCCCAAATTGGTTTAATCAAATTGATATATTTTTTACCTCTACTTGACTTAGGCTTCTTAGTAGATGGATCATTATTTTTGTAAATTGAGTCAGATTCCCATAAAATTTCTGTATACTTTTTCAAATCTTCTTCAGAATATAAATTATCTTTTGGAACGTCATTGTCTGTTAATAATCTCCATAAACCTTGAGTACCTTCGTACATTTTTTCATTAATAATTATATCATTTTGTTCAAAATTAACGGGTAAATTTCCAATCATAAAACTTTTCTTTTTTCTATCCCAATACAAACCAAATTTATCATCCTTCGCTCTAGGAAGGAATTTTTTACCAATTTCACCAATTATTATATCCGTTGTTTTCCAGGACTTATTGGTTCAACTATGGTAGAGTCTTCAATGATTCGAGGTCTAAATGGTGTTGAAGATGGTAATTTTGGCGATTCAAACTCAGATTCTGGAATCGAAATATCGGCAAATTGTCGTACAACTGGGAACCAAATTCATTAAATTTTGATTATCGCTTAAAACATTTTCAATTTTGCCCTCAACATTTTTTATTGCAGAAGTTACAGGTTGATTAATTTTTTGAATAAGTTCTTGTTCTTCTTCATCAATTCGAATCTGTTCTTTAAATTCTTTGATTAATTTCTTTTCGATTTGATCAAGTTTTTTTCGCTTCTTCAGAAGTTACGTTCACCATTTATTTAGGAAAATTTTTTGAAACGTGGAACACGAAACGTGGAACGTAAAAACGTTGAACGTGGAACGTAAAAACGTGAACGTGGAACGTAAAAACGTGAACGTGGAACGTAAAAACGTGAACGTGGAACGTAAAAACGTGAACAGATTTACCGTTTTTCAGTTGTTTTCATAATGTAAATAAAAAGTAAAGATAATGTAAAAATAATTGTAACAAATATTTTATCAAGTAGATTTGTCAGACCACTGAGCAGCATTTATAATTAGAAAATTTATTCATATATTTACCATTTTTAGGCTTCAAAGTTAGATTAATAGTTAAAAAATCCATAGTCTTCTTTCCAAATTTTATCACACAATTCATTAAAGTGGTTAAAACTCATATCAGATCCCACATAATTGTTGTAAATTTTTCTCGAATAGTGATCGTCTTGCTTAAAAACACACAGCATATTCAAATTATTTCTAATAACTTGTTTATCAACCTTTGAAAAGCATTGGGAAAGATAGATACAAGATATGTTTTTGTGACGGGACATTACGAAATATTCCTTAATAACGTCTTTATTTTCTAAAATACAATCATCAAAAACGATTAACGAATTGGGCTTACATTCGCTTAACGGAACTATATCCCTCAGAGGCATTATAAAAATGTGATACCTTTTTTGCTTAAGTTTTTCTCAATATTTTCAAATCTTTCTTGCAATTTTTTATAAGCGTCTTGTTCTAAAGATTTACTAAAAACATACAAATTGGAATAAGGAATCAAACCTATTGTAGATAAAATTCAATAATAAAGTTTGTTTTTCCACATCCACTGAACCAACAATTAACAATCTGATTGGTTGATCTTTCTTATTTTCTTCAAACGTTTGAAGTTTTATCTGATCTTTTTGCTTTAAAAATTTCTCCATTTAAATAGAAGATTTTCATCTTGAAGCAACGCTTGCGAAAATGAAGCTGTTCAAGTTGACTTCAGAAAGCTCTAAATTAGTTTTAAACTTGGAACATCCTATACACTTAGAGGAAGAATCAAATTATTTTATCGGTTTAAGCGGTTTTTATTCTGACAATTTTGTAATAAATATTAGTGAAAGTTCTCCTTATTGTATAGGATTTAGTGAGAAGAACATAACAAAATATTATGGTTTAAAACAAAGGATATTATACCTTCGTTCAAATAAAAAAATTCCCTTAAAAATTATCTGAAAACATTCAAACAATCAGATAAATCTTTAAACTTTGACGAAAACAAGTTTGAAATGCAAAAAAATTATCTCTCTAATAAAATTCAAATAAAATCACCAGTAAGAATAATGTTTTCAGCAATTATTGTAGATTTGTTAGGTTTGTTCAAGAAACTATTGAGCCAAATCAGGTATATTTAGGAAATAAAACGCCAAAATTTAGACCGTTCGATGTAATTGAAGTGCACTGCAATCTCGTTGAACCTAGTTTTGAAAATCATACCGAACATTTACACAAAGAATCGGAAATTTTGTACACTTTTTTCCCAAATGTTGCTTATGGATCAAAAATCAGTGAAAAACCGAATGAAATCGATTATATTCCAATTAGAAAAAATATGAAAAGAATTCAAAAAATCGTTCTAACTATACAAGACTCTGAGGGAAATTTATTAAATAATGAGAGTAAAAAACAACAATATATTTAAGATTGTCGAAAGAATGATGAATCAAGGGGGAACTTATCGTTCTTACCTTCAAACTTTCAAAACGAGTTGATAATGATGATAAATACCAATACTTTTATCTAAAAGATAAGGTAGCCCTCGAGGCCACCTCACAAATATTCACAAAAAATACGAATAAAGACAATGTTAAAGAAAAATACAAAAAAAAGCTTTGAAAACATAGATTCTGACAAGGGCGTCGATTCGACGCTCTTACAAAAAATTTTAGAATATGAAAACACGAGACAAGCAATAATATTAAACGTTGACGAAGATGATAAAAACTTCTATTTTTAATCCTAAATATAAGGGGGGCTATAAATAGCTTACCTTCAAACTTCCAAAATAACACTGTTTTCGTTAATTAATCTGGACTTTTATTCTTTAATTTTGAGATCGCATAAACCAGAAGCGAAATTGTTTTTAAAAATTGGGTTACGAAAGAAGTATTATCTTCCATTAGAAAATATGGTGAGTACAAACTCAAAAAACGAAAATAAGCAGTTAAAAGATGAAATAAAACAGTTACAAATTAAAGATGAAATGAAATCATTGAAAATAGAGAATCAAGAATTGCGAATGGAGTTAATGAAACCAGATCTTGTTTGTAAAGATTTTTGATAAGAAAAAACACCATGTTTTTTGTGTTAATTAAGAAGAATCACATGTGGGAATATCCCTTATTACGTTATCAGAGCTCAGAAACGAGAAATACCAAACCGATTAAAACATCTAAAAATAAAATTATCCTGAATTAGAGATTTTGTTCATTGATGACGAACCAAATTCTATCAATCTGTATAACCAAATGAAAGAATCTTTGAATATTCCTTATACAACGGAAATCATTTTACCACAAATATGACTGAATCTCGACTGATTTATAGAATATCTAAATTACACGATGAAAATGTTACTCAATTTTACTAAAAACTCTTGAATTATGATATTTTTGTTTGTAAATGTTTTTGATAATTATTTAACCATTTTATAGTTCTTCCACATTCACATTGAGTATCTTCATAATATAATCTATGGTGATTCTTCTTTACACAATCTTTACAATATGAGTCTTTCTTATCTCTACTATAGTGATCACTATTAAACTCTGAAATTTTTTTAGTTCTTTACATTTAAGACATTCTTTCTCTTCCAAAGTTAATTTTTCTATTTTATCATACAGCTCTTTATGATACTTCCAATAACAATCTTTACAATTATAAATAATTCCATCTTTTCTACTTTTATCTTTATAAAAAGCTTCAAAACCTTTTATTTCTTTGCACATTGAACATTTCTTTTGAGCCTCCATTTATATAGAAAAAAATCTTTGACTTTCTCAATTCATATTCATAAAACTTTCCGGTTATTTCTTCGTTGTTTAAATCTTTTATACTATAAGTTACAGGATCTGTGTTATTAATTTGATAAATCACAAAGATTTCTCTTGACCAATTGTTCTTATATTTGTTCGAAAATGTTTGTTTTTTTTACTAACAATTTCTTACATGATCATTGACTTTAAATTTAGTTTTCGTGTGAATTTCAGGTGAGAACATACTCGAAAACTGTCTCTAATAACTCCTTTTCTGCATCCTTACCTACGTCCTTTGGGCTTCATTTTGATTGTGCTGTGAACCGTATCATTATAATTTGTGACTATTTTTTGAAGAATATCGATCCATTTAAAGTTTTTTATTAACCTCAAAAAGAACTTTCATTCTCTCATTTTGAGTTCTGTTATATCTCTCTACGATACTTGATTTCTCTTCGTTTTCAGTATGATAAATCTTAATGTTGTATTTCCTCAAAACTTCGTTAAATTCTTTATTTTTGAACTCTAAACCCTTATCTGTATGAAGTAGGTTTGGAGGTTTGTGATTGATCCTTATGGCATCTTTTACTATATCTTCGAAAGCTTTTGAAATATCCTTGCCGTTTTTTCTTTTGATAGCTCTTGACCAAGCATATTTTGAGAAAGTATCAATAACATTTAACATATACTTAAATCCATCATTTTGATCTGAATAGTTAGACATTATAACTAAATCTGCTGCCCATAATCGTCAATTCCTAATGTTATAATTTTTCTCTTTTTAAACTTTTTTCGTACTGGTGCATGAATTTCTCGAGCTTCAATCTCTATCTCATCTTTAGTCTTCAATTCTTGCTTAACAGGTTTTGGATTTGGATTCTTTATAAACTTACTCTTGTTTGTCTTACATTTTGAACATTTTGCAGCAATTCTATACAACCCGTTTTGAGTTTGAACGATTTTTGAATCTATATTTTCGTTTTTTTCTTGCATTTGTGGCAGTGAATCAAATCATCTTCCATTTACATGTCAAAGTTTCCAAGTTTATTTAACTCATCTAATATATTAGATTTTGCTTCGCCTTTATATCCATACGGTACTGTATCGATCTTATTTTCTAGGACATTTCTCTTATCATCTTTAGCGTTCAGTGCCAGCTTGTTTATGGTGATGGTATACAAATCATGTTTTATAGCTTTTGATTACTGTCATCTCTCTAAATTCTTCTTTATCTTCAAACAAACATCTCTTCAAGTTTTCGATATTTATTGTTTTATTTACAACGCTTCTCTTAATTCCTTTACACCTAACTGGATTTTTGTCTAGATATTTGTACGAGTACATCTTTCACCTCAAACCACAAAATTCTTCTAAGATTTCCCCATTTAGTTCGTCTTTGAATTTCCCTATTACCTTCTTGTTTTTAGTAGCGAAACATTCGTGATCTTTTGGATAATCGCTCGTATCGAAATCATCTATATTTTCTTTAATAATTTTTGTAAGGATCACGTTTCAATTCTAGGAAGTAACTGTCTGTGTCCATGTAACACAGATTCAAATCTGGATCAAACTTCTTTAATTTGTTGTAATAAAACTCGTACATTAACAATTTTGAAAGGTCAAGAACTGAAAAACCTATGTAGATTGGGCTTGTTAAATTTAACTTTCTGCTTGTACATGTGACTCGCTATACAGTTGTCGTCAAAGATGTTAAAGCATTTGAAATTTGTTTTCTTAGCTTGTTTCATTGAAAATTCTTCATTTCCTAGTCTAATATCACATCTGTTTCTCACATTTTCCATAGATTTTCCAAAAACAGAGTTGTTCATCAGCTTGTAAAAATCTTTCTCAAAGTCGCTTGTAGCTTTGGTTCTCATACTAGTATTAAAATCAATGTAATCTTTCATAAAAGGCTTCTGATCGAATGCAATAACTCTATTCACATGTTTTAAACACCATTCCTTGTTTCCAGATAGAATTTCAAATTTCTCGAATGAACAACATATTCAGTTTTATCCAGTAGAGTTGTGCAAAGTTTGTTGTTATAATGTTCTGGAGCAAGAGGCAAATCTTTTTATGATTTTCATGTAAATTCTTCGGATATTCAAGATCAACTTCTAAAAAATATATCCATAATCTTCGTCGCCAGTGAGTTCCAAAATTGTTTCTTTCCATTCTGCTGTTGTATACGTTTTAGGATCCATCCCACTTGATTTCGTTATATGGTAAATTTTGCATATAAGTCCATACCCATAAAGGTTGTTTGCATCGACGTACAACAAATAGTTTTCGGCTTTGTCTTATCAAAATCTTTTAAATATTTGTTATTTGCTTTCACATATCGTTTAATACACTGAGAAATGCCTCCGCGAATACCTTTTTTCGATCATCAAATACATGTTATAATCACTAATTAATTGTAATTCTATCTGCGTTAATTTTAACATAGCATCCCAAGCAAGACTGGGAGCTGTTAAATAGTGTGCTGGATCAAGCTTATAGCAATTCAAACAAATGTTTCTGAAATTTTCAAAGATATCAGCGAGCAATAGAACATCTTGAATGTTATAGAGATCGGAGTAATTTCCTAGATTTTTTACTTTTAATTTGTTCCATACATTTAAGTAGTGTTGAAAAATCTTTCTCAGATTATGCTCTCGTCTGTCAAAAGTGAATAGAAATCTTGAATTCTCAATTCTTCTGTGTAAATCAAGTTTTTCAATACTATCGATAAATTCATAGGGAAATATTCCTTTTCCAGATAGAATTTTTAAAGATTTCTTCTTCGTCATTTGGTTGTCTATCTAGAATTGCGTTCAGACCATCTTGTATAAAAATGATTTGTATGTTTGAAATCATCTTTTTTGAGGTTTTTAGCTAACTTTTCTATAGACGATGCCATAAATCTGAACGTATCTCGAAAGAAAACTTGATGAACTTTCTTGGTTTATCATCTTCAAAACTCATACCCATATCCTGAATTTACTGAATAATTTTATGTATTTTTCATCGGTGTTTGCGATCAAATCAACGTTTCCATATTGTTTCGCCAACTCTTTTATGTACAAATGAGTATCGTAACATGACATATTGTGGCAGAAAAACTGGAATATTCTGAGGAAATTTGAGATTCAAGTTACAAGATAAATGAGCTGAACCTCTAAATTTACCTGTTAAATGACAATGATCTCGTACCTTTTTTTCTTGTTTGATTATCAAAACCCTCTCACATTCACAAATATGGCAAAAGATTTGAATTTTGATATGCAATTTCTTCTTCTTCGGTCAATTTCATAGGTATTTTATTCTTAGAATTATACTTTTTAGCTATGTATTTCGATAATTTATTAAGTTTCTTCAAAAACAATTTTGCAGGAACATTTGGCCAAATCTTCTTCATTTTTTGCTGGATAACATATCGGCTTGTACATACGATTGGTCACATTAGACACTAAGTATAGAGTAAAACCATATGGAATGTGCTTCTGAATCTTGGTTGTGATCGATTTTTGCGGATTGTTTTTGGCATGTGGGAATTTTTTTCTAATATGCTTTCAAAATCCATATAAATAACGTTACGGATGGCTAAACTTCTTTTGATAATTAGTGAATTTAGTTGTTTGACCAGGAAACGGCATAACTGGTTTTACAAACTTTCATGTGTTGCTTACAAATTTCTAAATGGTCTGTTAAATCTCCAGATTTGTAGAAATGGCTTAAAACATCTTCTGCATAGAAATTTTTTATTTTTACACTTAGATAACTGAGAAAATACAAGTTTGTTTAAATCTGTTATCAAAACATAATGAGATTTTTCATCTTGTTTTACATACAATAAATTGATTTCTAATTTGGCGTCATAAACTTCTGAAATTTTCAACGGAACAATATTGAGTTTTTCCATCAAAACTATAGACATTTACAGACATTTTCGGATAATTATACTTTTGCTTTACTGCTTTCGTTTTTTCAAATAATTGTATATCTTTTAAAGACATTGGATACTCGAAACCTGAAAATATCTCGTCATTTACAAATTTTTCATATTGTTTTGATCTTTTCGCAGTCTCTTTTCGGGTTTTTCAATAGCACATCGGATAGAATAAATAAAGCAATAATCATCTTTATTTTTGATATTTATACAAGCTTTCTTATCTTTGATTTTCTTTGGTAAATCGATATATGATCCTGCGTTCATAAATTCGTGTTTATTAAGGCTCAAAATCAGTTGTTTACAGCGTTTTTAATGTCCATCCCAGAACCTCGATTTGGATGATTTGTCTGTTCTCGATGTGTTAATTTTATTAAATTGCTTAGTAATAAAGTCGTTTATTATGTCAAAGATTTCGTCTGCTTTTATAGTAAAGTACATTGGGCAAGTTATGTGTTTCACCGTTCACTAAAGTACGTTCGTATTCGCATTCTAAAGAGAGATAGCCCTTCATATTTTTTAACGGTTTCTTGAAATTTTTCGATTAAACTTTTAATTTCTGGGACGCAAAATAGAAAGATATTTGTAAATTGACATGAAAATTTTCATTTAAATTCGTTAAAATGTATTGCTTGAAAAGACCATGGATAGAGGATAAAACTTCGACATCAATGATATTTTCTGGTTTCTCATTTAAGCGTTTTGTCAATTTCTTCGGATCATTTCCAGACTTAGTTTTATCGTTTGTTTCAATGGACAATTTCTCAGCGATTGATTGAATTTTTTTCATCTTTAAATAGATTGAGATCTTTTTTACTTTCCTTAAAAATTTTTCTTTAGTTCACGCAATTTTTCTATATTGTACATCTTCTCGTGACCATCGATTTGATTATCTTTTAGCCCAAGTCCTCAAATAATTTAGTTCTTTCTCATAAAGTTCTTTGTTTTTTAGATGGTTTTTTGACTTATAATGTCGGGTAAAATGATGTTCGAAAACATCTTTTTTGCAGTACGGGCAGGATATCTTTTTCCTCTCCATTTAAATAGGGAAAATTTTGAATGTGCCAAGTTTTACTATTTAGTGTGAAATATATTTTTATTAAGCTGAAAAATAGCAATAATTCAGTAGATTTCTAAGGATTTTTATCAAAATTTGATAAAAATCAGCACAATTTATGGTTGAACAGCCTTTGATTCTTCTATTTAAAGAAGAAAAATTTGTTTAACTAACACTTTGAAAAAGTGGAGAATTTTACTAGAATTTTACACAAATCAGGCACAAATTGTAGTAAAACAGCTGTAGATTCTTCTATTTATTATAGAAAAATCTGTAAACTAGACTTAAAATTATTGAAAAAATAGTATAGTTATAGTAATAAAAGTACTTTTATTACTATATTGGTTTGTAGGGGGTAATTTAAATTCTATAATACTATTTTTTCAATAATTTTAAGTCTTAGTTTACAGATTTTTCATTAAGATTTTAATATATTTACAACAGAATTTTTCGAGAAAATATCGTTCACATTATCAACTTTTAAAGCTAAAAATTCGCAATAATTAGAGAAATTCAGTAGATTTTCAGGATTTTTTAAAAAACTCTAGTATGTATGCACCTTAAGAGCTGTTTGGTTTTGACCCTAAAAACACGTTTTTTAGGGTCAAAACCCCGGTTTTTTTTGTGTATTTTGGAAGTATAGTTTTTTGATTTTTCACCTTAAAAGTGTAGAAGTATTAATTTTTTTTCTATGTAAATGGCGCTGTTACAAGAGTTGAATAAGGTTGGTGATTTAAAGTTCAAAGAATACAAGAGATTAATAGAATTAGAAGAAAATAAGAAATACAAAATTTTGAATCTGGAGAAAAATGAAAGATAAATTCGGGTTTACAATAATTGCCGAGTTGGAAGATTATAAAGTACACTTACCGAACAGATTTTTTTGACTGTTTTGGATGAAAAAAAAGATTAAAGAATTGAATAAAAATGAAAAATTACACTTGGTTGTTACTGGAAAGAAGACTATTAAAGATAAAGACTGTGTTACAATTAACTTTGTAGAATAAAGATTTTTCATTAAGATTTCTGGATTTTTTCATTAAAACAGCTTATAAATGTAGAAGCCTACAATGAACAGTAAAACAGCTATAGATTTCGGTTATTTTCCATTCGTGGTTTCCTGTTAGATTTCTTAGATTTGTTTATGGTTCAATGGACAGTATTTTACATTGATTTTCTGACTGTCCCCCAAAAGTGCGCTAGAACCCTTATATTCATATCTACTCAAATGTTTATATATATATACACACACACATAATAAAGGATAAGTGTTTAAAGGCCAATTAATATGATTAATTTAAAAAAAGAAAACACATGATTATATCTGATTACGATAGGAAAATTATTTACTCTATCTCTAGATAAACAAATCACGTATGTGACTGAAAATTATAATGTACAATAACAGTGTGCACTAGTTAGTGTAATAGTGTAAACATAATTATAGCATGATCTATGGATAGTTGAATGTACACACCGCTTGTCCCGGCTCGCCCGGTCGTCCAGGTGGGCCCATCAGTCCCTGGTCCCCCCGAGACCCCGCCTCTCCTCTCGCTCCCTTAGCTCCGGTCAATCCCACAAGCCCTGGTGGACCCTGCTCCCCAGGACTCCCTATCAACATTAGTTTTTATTGAATTAGATTTCCAATTTACAATTCCAATCGGCTGCAACAGAGCAAGACTGAACGACTATGGGCTTGGCGTCACGAAAAGCTCTGCAATATTATTGTAACAATTAAAGTTACTGAAATGGTTGAATAAGAGGTAACACATAAGAGTGTGACTGTAAACAAATACTTTTTATAAATATTTTTGACTTACAAAGAAACTGGGCAGGAATAAAAAATTTTATTTATTTTCATAAGCATATTTTTTCAGGGAGCATGAAGTAAACTTTGATCAATGCGACATTATAAGGATAAGTGAAGAAGGCATATTACATATAAAACACGCATTAAGTATACCAACAACTATAATTAGTAAAATGTATTGTACCTTACTTAAAAAATTCGTTTAAACTGTTTTAACAATGAAGTCAGTATTTAGTCAGAATGTTTCCTGATAAAAGAGATCTTACCTGAAGGCCCTGGGTTGCCTTGCTCTCCTTTCAGCCCGGTGAGTCCTCTTTCGCCCTTGACCCCTGGTAGTCCTACCAACCCCTGCGGCCCTGGGAACCCTTGAAGGCCTTGGGGTCCAACGGGACCTCTCTCTCCTGGGTTGCCCGTCGCACCTACTTCTCCCGGCGGCCCCGGTTGTCCTGGATCCCCTCTCTCAGCCGGTTCTCCGGGAGGTCCTTGAGACCCCAACGGACCTGGAGGTCCTCTTTCACCTTGTCTTCCTAAAGAGTATTATTTATACTTGAAACTTTAAGTTCAGAACAACAACTACATAGAGATATTAAGTTTTGAAATACTAAATATTACTTTTGCAAACCTCCCCCAAAGAATCATACTAAATCGGTGTGCAAGTGGTATCAATAAAAATTCCATGTATTTATCAAGGAGTAAAACTGTCTACCTCTCTAACACAACATGTTCCTTTATTCGGTTATCAAGCTATAACTGCGCGTAGGGACCTATGCGGTCTGGATTTTTCATAGACAGAGTACATATATTTTAATGTAGCGTTCAAAAGTAGTTACACCGCTTAATTCAATGTTTGGATTATCCAATGACGACTATTCCTCTCTCGGAGTTTACACAAGGTGTATTCGATAAACCTTCAGTCCCTGACATTTCAAACCATGACTTTGAAATATAAATTTGTCAATCAATATTTTTAATACACTATTGTGTTACAAATCTCCCGATTTTTCCAGGAAATGTATTAAATAGATTAGATTTATTAAAAATTCCATGTATTGATCAAGGAGTAAAACTGTCTACCTCTCTAACACAACTTTTTAATTTATTAAATAGATAACCTTCAAACAAAGAAAAAATGATTGGTTTTTTCAGATTTTATTTACACATGTGCAAGGATCATTGTATCTTCTCTCAAAATGTGGCATTTCAATATGTATCACTACTGGTGATGGGGATAGTGATACACTCAGCTGGTGCTGGGAGACTTACTAAAGCGAGCCTAATATTTTCCCTCACAATCCTCTAAATAACGTTCTTCAGTATCACCCACAAGTGATGTAGCCATCGACTCCTCTGATACTGTCTGTAAGACATCTTCGAGTCACTCAGTGAGCTATCAGAGACATTGTGCCTACTCTAAGGTCTGTAGGGATAGTTTAGAAGTTTGGGGCACGTAACAGATTGTGAAACTTATAACTAAACATACACAAACTAGTTCAAGTTTCAAACATCATAAAGACGAATAGGGAATACCAATGATACAAACTGTGCCAAGCAGCTACCAAGGGATTGATTTTACGGTCGGTGGCGCAACCAACCAACAATTAGATTACCCTGGAGCCTACGTGGATTTTGGACATTTGACGATTGGTGGAGCAACCTACAACCATCAGACTGCCTTGGAGCTTGTATAGAGTTTGGAACTTTGACGATTGGTAGCGCAACCTATCAGCTTTCAGACCACCCTGGAGCCTCTATGGAGTTTGGACCTTAGACGATTGGTAGCGCAACCTACCAGCTCTCAGACCACCCTGGAGTATATGTGGAGTTTGGGCCTTTGACGATTGGTAGCGCAACCTACAACCATCAGACTGCCCTGGAGCCTATATGGAGTTTGGACCTTTGACGATTGGGAGCGCAACCTTTTTATTAATTTTCTAGTTTATTATTTTGTTATCTTAACTTTGGTATCCAAGCTACAAAAACACGTATCATCGTAGCCGGCAATAACCTTTCAAAGTTTTAATGGCACCGTTCAATATCTAAAAAGGAAACCAATTATATTAGAGACCCCCTAGACATTGTTGCTATTTGTAAAGGGTTTTTTATTCTTGTATTTTATTCCGTTCCAGCTAATTGAAACAAATGAATGGAGCTTCAAAACAGGCACAACCTTTGACTTCCTAAATAGTCCATTATTGTTTTCTTTTAATGGTACTTATCCATCTTTTTCATTTTATCTAAGTTTAATCTCGAAAGTTTAAAGTCGAATCTGAGACGAAATTATCAAACTCATTGTATTTTAAGAAAAATTACGTCTGATCAACTTACTTTTTTCTTGATTTTATTGCTTTTCACTCATATTTTTATTTTATTTTATTCTTGTGAAAATATAAGAATTCTTTTATTATTTAAAAAGTTGTTGAAAAAGAAAATAAAACATTCTTATACTTAGTGTCAAAGACCTGCTGAACACTGGACTGAAGAAAACTGAGTCGTATTCGCTTTGATACAGTTTGCTAACTAAAATTTCAAAGCTGAATTAACTCAAAAGAGTCGAAACTTTAACTTATTTTTATAAAGGCAAATACATTGGTTTAGTTATCAAATATTACTTGTTATTGTAATTTGTATACCTATGAATACGAACGAGTTGTGTTGATGTCCGGAGGATGGTATCAATTAGTTCTGAAACCTGACGCATGACTGCGCTACGCAACTTGGATTTTTACCGTTCCAATATTTATTCCCTTAACTACTTGAGCCCTCACTCTACATATGACAGTCTGAGCGCTAACTTGTTCTTATACCACTGAATTATCTATATCTTGTGTAATTAAAACAATCAATTACTGCTAACACCGAATCATATTCGTTTTGAAACTGTATGTTGTCAAAGCTGTAACGACTGAAATAAATCCAAATATAAAACCTTATATTTTATTGTTCCGAGAAGGCACATTTACACTAACTATTTTACACTAATATTATTATCATATATACATTACCAAACCCGGGAGTCTTTAGCAACCGATAAATTCTCCCAGGGGCCACCCTTGAGCTCTTCCACAGTCAAATGCATTTGACACCATAATGTATTTTAAACGACTATTTACGAGTATATGATTTTACTGGCTTTTGAAGGTTACAAATTCTATTTAGTTTATATTTTGCATAGCTGTTCTAGAGTCTTATGACACAGCTTAAATGGAGGTGTATTAGAAAAATAGGCCACATTAAGACTTACGGAAAACAATATCTGGCAATATTACTCAAGTATGATATGCATGCCTGAAACAACCCTAGAACGCCTTTCAGTGAATGCAGTTCATTAGAGGGTAATCTAAACCTCGATCGAAGGGCATGCCTAGGATTTGATGATGGCAGTGACTATAATGCTCAAACGGACAGAAACTACATTTTCCCTGCCCCTTGAGTAATAAACTTCGCAAACTCTCAACAAATGACGAATTTACTTTAATAATTAAATATATCAATATAACAGGTACCTTAAAAAGCATGTACTTTTGAGCAATCACTTGTTTTACTTGCTTTTTTTAGTTTATGCTTTTATTCGGTTTTATAGCCGTGTTTATTTATATTAATGTTCATATCTCTCCAGTACTGTTTGAATTATATGAAACTTGATGAAAAATACATTACAGAGTTTCTATTTATAGCTCAATAACCATGGTGCCTGACAAATAAAAAGTTACTATAATATGAAAATATAACTCTTAGTGGCATAATCAAAGTTCCATATGCCTTCCTTGAATGAGCAGATTTTCATTTTATAATTGGAATCAATAAATTTTCAATTGCTAAATTTCTTACAGTGCAATTACAATAATTCGTTTCATCTCTAAAAACTCGCCTTTTAAATTTAGGCTAATGTACCTTAGCAGAATTTGCATCGTAGATCCGTATCGTCTGTATTCGAGTCGACCTCTGTGCGGGGTATTTCCCGCCATTGAGCATCCGTTGCCAATAATTCCTTTGTAGTAGGAACATAATCGATGGGAGTTATCCTCGGATAGCGACGTATTGAATCCCTTAGAAGGTTACTGTATAGTGGCAATGTGTGTATCATATCGAATATCGATATAGTAGTACACGATACAAGCGAGCACGATACGATTTCGGTACGTTACATCGATACTCTTGTCTACTTGTGTGCCACTCGTATCTTTCACAATTGTTTGTGTATTGTTGTTAACTGTTGTGTTTGTGTTTATTTTTTGTTATGACTATTTTCTTGTAACAATCTTGGAGTAGTTTTGTATTGTAATCGATTAGTGTCACACTACAATTGGAACTCGATTCATCGAAAAATCGATAGTGACCCTATATTCCACGCGTACAAGACGACAATATTGTACTATAGAACAGATTACTATATATTTATTGGGCCAGTTAGCTTTATGTTGAACTAAGATGTGAATTAGATACATTAACGTACCGGTATTTTCTTTTATATTTAAATAAACGGTATGTTTATTTTTTCATATAGAGTTGTTCTCGTGAACATGCATCACTCGTTTTAGATTTTTGCCTATCTTTCATCACATTTATGTTGTACATTTATGTTTCGATACTGTTTTAGTAGAACTCCAGTTTTTTAGGAGTGGATTCATGTTATTCCTAGACATATATTTTGTTGGTTTCTACCCCACTGATATTTTGATAGAGGCTTATAACGTCAAGCCTTGACGGTTTTTTTCTTTGTTTATAATTATTAAAAAATAACGTGACTACACGAAAATTTCTATACTTATTCAGGGTGGTTAAGCTAAGTCTAAATAGGCTAAGGTTTCAGTCAAAGTGGTCAGTTATTGTTGAACCCGTTGTGATATTGCTTATCATGTTGAATCCTCATTTTTGTCATCCCTCAATATAAATCATACTATGTAGCTTATTTTTCATTATTGAGAGGAAATCGACTGGGACAGCTTTATCTCCTAGCAACAAACCAAGGATTAAATTCAGTTTCACTTTCAATACGATTTCAGATCTTCTCAAACGTTTAAGTGGTATTACTAACACAAAAACTGTATGTCACAGAAAATATACGTTTCGAGAACTAGAACCCATCCTCTTCTTCAGGGGTGAATATAAGAGTGGATAAAAATTAAAACTAATTAAATTACAGATACAAACAAAATGTGTTTTTCTGTGTATGTCTAACAGTATGTGTTAGGTTTTGATGCCTGTATACGAGGACACATTCCAGTTCTTGAAACTTGCGGTTTTATATTTTTGTAACTTATATGTTATATATTTTATAACAAAGAAGCAACGTCCGGAATTCCCGGAATCAGTATTAACATTATAACATCGCTATCGCTATCAGACGATCCAATGCGGACGTTTAACAACAGTGAGGAGTATTGGGACTGCCGATGACCGAGAGGTCTAAGTTGATGGACTTTGAGTCTGAGTTAGAGATAACGGAGGTTCAAATCCTGTCTGTGACCGTTGCACTTTTTGTCAGTACCATTGATCTTGTACTGTATCGACTCTCCCCCTTATTCTGTTTGATAAGATCCTCGCACAGGCCAGTGGCCCATGAGGGCGGACAAAGAAAAAATAAATAAATATTCACTTCCCTTGTCTCAACGGAAAGAGGAGTTTTTTAAATTTATATTCAGTTGTTAAATACAAGTTTTATCTTTTTATTGTATTATTATTGTTCTTCGAGTTTGACTGCGAAATTATCCTTCATTTCTGTTCCATACAAGGTTTGTTTATCTTTGATGGCCATTCACATTTTCATTTATGCTGAATGTAGTTATTGAATGTGATCCTAATCAAAAAGAGGCTGAGAACTTTCTGAACTAAGGGGATGACTAACACACTGACACAGAATTCTCAAAATGTGCATTTAACATAACCGTTCGGTTATCACTAGACCTAGTCATTTTAGACAACGACTTTGGAACACGCAAACAGATTCAAGATTTCATTAACTTTTAATAAAACTTTCATTTGTAACATACAATAGAATTATGATATATTATGAACACAACAATAAACAAAACATTATTTGGATTATTGGAAAGAAATTATCTTTATAGCCAAGCCTGTGAGTGAATACAACCCAAAGAGGAATACAATATTTGCACTAACTAACACTAAAGCTCAGCGTTGTATCCTTTAGATCTCAAAACAGTGTTGAATACTTCTCTTAATAACGTGTTAGAAAAACCTGAGTAAAGTTTTTCTTTGGCCACAGAAGGGATCGTTGGAATTTTGGAATGTTGCATCATACAAAACTTTCGCAGAAGTTAGCAGTGTTGTAGAATGAAATGAGAAATGGACATTATTTAATGGTGGAGTTAAGGCTGTTTTAGCCCTACTTCCACTTAACCTCGAGATTTGATAAACACTTGTTTACAAAAGATTAATGACAATTACTTAAAACCTAAACATAGATCGGAGTGCCGATGGCCGAGTGGTCTAAGACGTTGGAATTTGAGTCTGAGTTAGAGATAGCGCAGGTTTGACTCCTGTCTGTGACCGTTGCACTTTTTATCAGTACCATCGACCTTGTACTGTATCGACTCTCCACCTTATTCTGTTTGATAAGATCCTCGCACAGGACAGTGGCCCATGAGGACGGGTAGAATAAGGATTAAAAGGGGATCGGCTTCTCCTTAAAAACAAAATAATGATCCTGTTGTTTCTTTGATTATATATATCTTTTTATATTACTGCTTGATGGCCCTGAGAAAAATTACCTGTATTCTGCTTCGTTTTCATAATTTGCTGTCAACGGTTTTTAATTATCAATAATTCAATGTTTGACAATGTAACTTAGCGTATATTTTACCTTCTGGGCCTTCCGGTCCCATTGGACCCACGGATCCTCTATCTCCTTTGTCCCCTGGAGGGCCGGGCATCCCCCTCAGTCCGGGCAAGCCCTAAGCAGTGAAATTTAAGTAAAGCATGGATTCAAAAAAGCTATCCTTAAATATGTATTTTCTAACCTGAACATTGTTGAAAATGTAGCAAAAGCCATTAAATACTTAAAATGCAAAATATTATTACCTTATTGATAGTGTTTGTGATTTTAACCTAATCAAGTAATTCAGTAATGTCATTGTATGTACGTCACTTATGTTTCATACACTATTCAAAACACATCACTGAAACATGTGTAAATTCTTATACAATTTTCGATAAACAACGATTAAAACTTTTAAAATATTATTATTAATAATATTATATATATATATATATATATATATATATATATATATATATATATATATATATATATATATATATATATATATTGTAATCATTAAATGTAGTTTTATGTTTCTATTTACAATGCACCTTAATGAAAAAATAATTTTTATTGATAATGCTGTAATATTAAAATGTAATATTACTTACCACAAGTCCAAGTGGTCCAGAATGTCCCTTTTCACCTCTAACCCCAGGAGGTCCCTAAGACAAAACGTTAGAAAACAATAAATCCTCTATATAATATTAGCTTAGCATATCTTATTTGATACTAAATAAAACGTTTGAAATCAACGGTTATTGATCGTTGCATTTGAATATTAATTTGTATTGCGTTGTAAAAAAGTGGAGAATTTTAAGAGATTCCATAAGAATATTTTACATTTAAAAAGAGAAAATTACAAAATATTATTTTATTTGAGGTACTAGTGAACTAAGATGTCTTAAAAATTTACAATTTGTATATATTACGCATATCTTAAATAGTAATCAGATGTAATATAGTGAACGATAAATTAAATTAGTTTGTCATTTTTAAATTAATATTACTCTGTAACGTGACTTAAATCAGAACATCTTATTAGTAGTACTGTTTACTGGTCATTATAATTAACGGCAAAAATTTTGATTATTGAATTTCTTCGTTAAACAAATTATAAAAGGTTTACTCTTGTCCAGTTGAAACTATGGAGATAGTCAGTGAGAAAAGGATTTAGTATAAATTGAATTTGAGCTAAACCAATTTTATCGTGCGAATATAAGAGGCTAGAGAGCTTTAGACTAAACGCTCAACATCACCGGCTATCCTTTGCAGTGTTTTAATTTGCAATTCCAATTAGGGATTTTTAAATTGTTTAGGAAAAATGCGCTTTTCAATTTCCGGCCAAGACATTTTTTTGCAATTTTCACACATTAACAAGATACTGTAGATCAAAAGGTTTCAAAGTCGGTACATTTCGATGTAAGACAGTGTACGTAGTATTTTTATTTATTAAGTGCAAATTATTAGAGTACTTAAATATAGCCAATGCACTTCCAACTATTGTTTTCATGAAGGAATTATTCTTGTTAGAGTATATAAATCTCAAAATAGTGTATTTATAAAAGCTTTTGCTTTAAGTATTATTCTAAAAATTTACAATTTTTTATGCAACTCAGAGTACATTATATTAAGAGTACAAATATTATAGCACATATCATATTATTGCATTTAATGAGAATCCTGACCCCCTTCAAATCTCCACATGTAGACTAGCACTACAGTGTAACTCACCGGTGCGCCGTCACTGCCTTGAACTCCAGGCTCCCCACGTTGTCCTGACGGTCCCATAGGCCCAACCGCTCCCCTCTCACCCGGGAATCCTCTTTCTCCTCGAAGTCCTGCGGGTCCTGATTGTCCTGGAGGACCCTGTACTCCCGGCTCACCATCTTTACCTGGTGCTCCAGGGTTTCCCGATATTCCTGGTAGTCCCTGTCAGATAAACAATGAACTTTTAACGAAGAAATCTGATAACATGGATTTGTTTAAAGCCTTACACAAAGGATTCTGTTAATATGTTTTTTTTTTTTTTTTTTTTTTTAAGTTGAGCATTCTTTCTTGCCTGAAATACTGTTTTTATTTTTCAGGCTTAGTAGACATATTTTAGTAGCGTTGATATGTTTGCTTAAATATTGTTGTGTTTCGCTTAAAAATTAACAAAAAACATTATTAGTTGTTACAAATTTTTTTAAAGAAGCATAAATGTGACAGGCAAGAAAGGTGTTTTGCTAAGTTTATATGCTAATGTGTATTATTATTTCTCATAGACCTATAAAATGGTATTTTAATAATTAAATTATTACTTTTAATCAATTTTTCCTTCTTTTAAAGACCTGATACTCTTCTAAGGTACCGATCATACTAGAGATTTAACCACTCGTATGTCTCCAGTATGTTAGGTGTGTCAGTTACTTTAGAACTTTGACGAGTTGTCAGTAGTTGTCTGTCAGATATATACTTACTTTAAAACTTTGAATAGACTACAGGCCTAATCAATTTAGCTCGGATTTTATATTTTTATAAGATTTTACTCCCTCGTTTCATGGCTATAGATATTTATACCCTGCCATGTTGTTGCCTTTTTCAGGTTTTAAGATGAATTCCATTTATTTTCTTCTGTGTATGCTGTAAGCAAAACGAAACACTTGTAATGATCAAGGCTCATTCCAAATATGAAACGTACAAAATAAGCAACATTTAGTTTTCAACTTATTTATATTACCTGTTTCAAGGTTACTTTAATGAATTTTTACTCCCGGATTTCCAATTTGGGTAAATTTTCAGGGAACAGTTTGAGTTTTATTTCCCTATCAAACGCTCATAATTGTATCCCTTAAAAAACATAATAAACTTATAAATAACAAGATGTAAATAGGTCTTCATTAATTACTCGTACAATAGAATTAACTTTGTGTAATATTAGTCACATTAAGAGATTTGGTTAAATATCTAATTTAAACTTTCATTACAAGCTCAATTGATTTCTGAATACTCAATTTTAGTGGAAATAAACTAATTTTGTTGTTTGAAGAGTACGATTTTGCAAAAGAATTTTTTAAATCTTTACTGAATCAGCAGTATAATATTAAATAAAATTTCTATCGTAGAAAACAAATATACTGAAATATAGCAATTTTACAATTACTCTACAAATTCTATAATACGGTATTAAAATAGTCATATGTTAGAAAATTACTTGTTATTAAATTACTTAACACCACAATTGTTAAAGTGAATCATAAAATAATTAATTATCGTTCTCAAAAAAACGTGGTTCATTGTAAAAATCCTCAGATAAAATCAGTGTTGACTCATTTGTTATTATTATTACCTGAAACCCAGTTGGTCCAGGCGATCCGACAGCTCCTCGTTCCCCGTCCAGTCCTGGTGGTCCTGGAGGTCCTTGTATGCCTGGTGGTCCGTCTTTGCCAGGGTCTCCTCGCGGTCCCACTGATCCTTGTGGTCCTTGATCACCATCCTTCCCTGGTTCTCCCTTGAAAATAAATGCACACTTTGTAGTCTTTTCTTGCTTTAGCCGTGTTATATTACTTTATAAACTTCTGAGTACTAATATCGGTCCAAGTAGTTAAATATCGTTAGGTGGAAGATACGCCGACGAATATAACATCCTTTTTTATTCCAAGATTTAAACTAATCGATCAAAATCAAAATAGCTTTTAAGAATAAATCAAAATAAAATAGTTGAAGATTTAAGTTTTAAGATAATGGCCAACAGATAGCTATTTTATTACTGACACTAGATTAAATTAAATACAGTATAATCTACTTCCATTTCAATGAAAGTACTTTAATCATTTTCTTTATTTTTTTATTTTTGGTGGTAATTATTTTAAACGAGTCCAGGAGTAGATGTAGAACTATTGGGATAGCATATTAATAGTATAATATACGAAAAACACCTATGTATTCATAATTTTAAAGAAATCTGTGTTTAAAGCGTTTTAAGACCCTCATCCTAAGCATTCCAGTTATTGTAAAGATTATAAGTAAATTACAAGATAGCATCTGTTTTACTCCAGATATTAAAAATCGGAATAGTTTTTTACTGCCAACAAGCGCTTGACATGGACACGTAATTTATGATGCTGCAAGACAGCTGAACATAATTAATACACTGCAAGAACAACAAAGGACAGAGGACTAGTCCTCTTGTCTGTAGTAACTAATCTTACGTCCTACTGAACACTGTTTACATTAAACACATAATTTACAATCTGTGGTATCAATTATAATATTAAAAGCTTGTCATATACGATACTTATGATTGTGAGTTATTTTACTGAAAATATCTTTTGTATCTTTATAAAGCATGTAATCATTAAGCTCAAGGTAGTATTGATGAATACCTACGTAAATGAATAAATCTTGTATATCTTTGTATCTTGTACTATGCTGTTCGAATTAATTGGGACAAACATGTTTTTCTGGTCTTTGTTAGTTTGTGATAACTGGTGATGTCCCAGACCGCTTCAAACCGGTTATAACTGCATAGAAGTAGTGTGCTGGGTTGACCTTGACTGTAAAAAAACTTGTTTGACTGGTTTTGGAGTGTCATTCCTTCAGTTGTGAGCCTTTCTTTGTGGCGGTCGGTGGTTGTGGTACTGTGTTCCGTTTATTACGTGCTTCTTCAAAGATGGATATAACACCTAGGAAGCGTGCTAAAGTTGTTGCTCTTAATGAACACACGTCTATGACTGTGAGAGATATAGCTACAGCAGTTGGTGTGGGAAAATCTAGTGTTTCCAGAATTTTAAAAACATATCAAGATTCCGGATCATTGTCTCCAAAAAGAAAAGGAAAATGTGGGCGCAAACGTAAAACGACTCCAAGAACTGACAAAATTCTAATAAGAAATAGCAAAATAAATCCAAGAAAGACAAGCACAGACCTTCGAAGGGATTTGTTGGATTCTGGTATTGAAGTGAGTACTTCAACTGTAAGGAAAAGACTTCTGGAAGTTGGTCGAAAGGCAAGAAAACCGAAGAAAAAACAATTTCTTACTAAGAAAATGATGCAAAAACGTTTAGTATGGGCTAAGAAATACCGATCATGGACTGTAGATGACTGGAAAAAAGTTATTTTCAGTGATGAATCACATTTATTTGTGCAGGGATATCTATCAAGTGTTGTTAGGCGGAGTGAAGGTGAACCTTTGCGAGAAGGTCATATCCAACAGACTGTTAAACATCCTTCTAAACAGATGTTTTGGGGTTTTTTTACCACAAATGGTACTGGGAGCTTAGTTCCCATCAATGGGATGATGAATTCAGCCAAATACATCGACATACTACGCAGTCGGATAGTTCCATTTATGGAAACATTTGATGGAACATTTCAACATGACTTAGCCCCTTGCCACAATTCAAAATTGGTCAAGACTTTTATGCGGGAAAACAAAGTAAATGTGCTTGATTGGCCTGGTAACTCACCCGACCTAAATCCGATTGAGAACTTATGGCATATTCTCAAGAAACGTTTAGCTAAGATGGATTGCACTACAAAAGAAAAAAATGATAACAAGTGCTATACAAGTTTGGTTTCACGATGATGAAGTCAAGAACATGTGTGCTAAACTAGTGGAGTCAATGCCAAGACGTGTAGGTGAGGTCATTTCTGCTAAAGGAGGACATACTTCATACTAATGTATTGATTGTTCAATCTAAATAAGGTATCTAATGATTAAAAACTAATGTTTTAGGAAAAAATTGGTTTTTTTCATTTGTCCCAATTAATTCGAACAGCATAGTATACTACCAATTATCAGACTCCATATAACGTAAAATCTTAATGAGCACTGCAAGCTGCTGAATGTCCAAGGGGTCCTGGAAGCCCCTGGAGTTTCTAAATTCCCTGATCACCAGGTTTTCCTGGGTGTCCTGACTTTCCCGGCGCTAGAATAACTAAATCAAAGATCAACTATATATATGTTTTACCGGCATTCCCTTTTCCCCTGGTGGCCCAAGGGGTCCTGGAAGTCCCTGGAGTCCCTGGATCCCTTGATCGCCGGGTTTTCCATCTGCCCCCTGGATTCCTCGCTCGCCTGGATTTCCAGATTTTCCCGGTGCTCCTGTACGTCCTACTGGACCTCTCAGACCCTATAATCGGTTTAAATTTAGAATAATAAATGGAATAATAACATTTACATATTATTAAACACAGTTATAACTACAAATTCCTTAAGTTTTGGATATTCATTTAATACTTATGTGATGCTGGCAAAAAAATAAGGTAAACCTTTTAAAATACTCTCATATTTTCCGATGCGGTGTCGTGAGAAAGGTCAGAACAATGATGAGAGGAGAAAATGGTCACGGCTGTAGAGGTGATCAGAGGAGGGGAGAAAAGAGGTTAGAGAACTCAGAGATATTGATGGAACGATGTTTGATAGTAGTTTTTTGCAATCTATTAGCAGTTGAAGAACACTTTTCATTCCTGCAAAAGGAATTGTGCCATGGAGACTTTTTTGAAGGTTTTACGTGGTGAGGAAGGACATGTGAGATCGTCCTGGAAACCGACAAAATATAGAACTCTAGATAAATATAGCACGTTCTAAATTTGCAATACTTTCTCTCAGAACAAGAAATAACGTGATGTAAAAACGAAGATCAGACAGTGGCATTTTACTTGGATTTGAAAGTTTTTTCTTGAAAACTTGAATTAATACGTTATATTTATATACTGTTCAAATGGACGCCTATTCAACAAGAATTTTCTCAATGTTAAACTGTAGAAGAAATCTCAATACTTTGAGCTCTCATATCTTAGTTATTAAAGAAAATATAAAAAGTAATAATAATTAAAAAGTCTTAAAATTACTTTTATACTAAAAATAATCATACAGAGTGTTCCATAACAAAAAAATGTTACTACAAATGTTAAGACCCCCATTTAAAAATGGCGTTAGTTTTTAAATGTTTGCCTTGCATATTTTTAAATGCCTCTAAGATAAGGATAGATCCTCCATTTTAAGTTTTCGTCAAATTTATATTTTCAAAAATTACAATGGCGGTCCACTTAAAACTGACATCCTGTTTATTTATTCTGTTACGTGTATTAAATTTATGTTATAGCTTATATGTATTTATTCAGTAGTAATCGCTAAGTGGATCATAAATTATCTGCTAGGGTCTCATACCTGAAAACACGCTAATGGAATTTATGGAAAAGGCTACAGTTGATGACTTTCTTTACAAACTGTATATTACACAACGTTTTACTTTTTTTAATCATGAAGAGTGTTTGTGAAAAAATTATCAAATTTATTTAATTATTTCACTGGTAACACATTATATAATCACTTGACCTTCAGAACATGCTCTCTGAACATCCGTTTGTAAAAAGTCCTTCATTTATAAAACTAAAATGACTCTAATTAAACAAAATTCTAGGTAGATTTTAGAATATTAGATTTTAATTTTGTGAAATAGCTTCTCTATATTTTTCTGTATTAAATCGATACAATAGGTTTACCTGAAGTCCTGGAGGACCAGGCCTGCCTGAATCTCCTGTGGCTCCTTTCGTCCCCTGGGGTCCTTCCGGTCCTCTGTCTCCTGTTTGGCCTACATAAACAGACACAGGTAATATATAAATTATTGACTGTTTTTGATACAACAGATATGAAATATGTCTTTATTTGTCATATTTAATATGACAAAGTTAGGCGGTATTAGCCCTCTTTTCCACTCAACATCAAATGTATATTTTCTATATTTATTATTTTAATTGTATTATTATCAGTCTAACGTTTAATAAATTAAATATGACGGTCGTCAATTTGTGAATCGAAGTATAAATTCAGAGGATAAGATAGCCAATTTTTTCACTGTTTATGATCAATTTACTTCTGGAATGTATTTGCCTACGACATTTGTTGTTTCCTACCAGTGTACGTCCACCAGTGGCGGATCTAGGAAGTCATAAATGAGGACTATCCTACCCCCTCAAGTATAATGGAGGTTCCCAGAAAACCGTATGAAATGAAGTGTCTAATGCGGTATTATGATGCTCTGTTTAATGATAACTTTTTCGTATTAACGTTTTACAACGTCGTTTATAAAACTTTAAGAATTTCGTATCATTGCTAAAATTTTAGTTTTATAATTGAGACTATTTTTAAATATGTATGAGCCAATATATATATATATATATATATATATATATATATATATATATATAGAGAGAGAGAGAGAGAGAGAGAGAGAGAGAGAGAGCCACATAATTAACGCAGGTAGATACAGATTCAGGTAGATATTCATTTAAGCTGTTACTCGGTCCGAGAGACATATTGAGTACAGGTACATAAAGAGAAATCCATTACGACCACGCAAAGGTTACAATGGTTATTAGAAGAGTACAATGCCGCAAATCCGACTTCAAAAGGTTCACTCTTTAAAAAATTACACTGGTTTACAGTGTTATACATTTACAACGTTGGTCCTGTTGTAGATGGTTTAATATTCTTGTCTGGGCTCAACACCATCGTAATAAATGTTATTCGTTTACGTTCCACAAGCGACATTGCTTGAAATTTGCAAGCAATATCACACTCTTTGAATAATGCACTGAAAGAAAAGTTGGACTGCACTACTACAACAGAAAAACTCAAATGAGTGTACTGGCTAAGTGTAAAGTCCAAAGGCTAACCTAAAAACAAGAACTCTATTGCAATAACTGATACCAGGTTTTCCCCTTTATCATTCATCTCTGTTAAGCAATCCCTATAAAATGTAGTACACCTTTATCTATGCTTACGTTAATTTTTTTGTAAAACTCCGTGTAGACCATCCTTCCAAGAGTCACTAACTACCTTCAAAACTATTTTTAAGGCTATTATTCAGTAAATAAGTTTAACTTTCACATCTTAAGCCAAGATAGGAATATTAAACCATTTTGAACAGGACCTACATTGTAAATGTTACGGGCCATCCCCCTGGCGTGACAAAAAATGGTAGTTTTTTCAAAGAGTAGATTTATAGGTGCAGTAATGATGTAAGTTTTATAACTTTACATGTACTCGTCTAGGAATTTATCAGGCGCGTCTGGGTCTTTATTAACACCATGTATATTAATACTATAATACTATTAATACTATAATATACATGGTCAACTATAATATACAAAGTTTATTTACAAACTATAATATACAAATTTTTGTCAACGATGGAATTAAACGTAACTCGTAGAATATAAATTTATCACTGTACCCAGAACATGTATGATTGCATTTTTCCGATCTGTCAATTCTCATTCAAATTCCATTTATCGGCACACTCGTGACAAATAGTAAACCACATATGGTTTTATCTTTAAGATATGGTTAAAATCTTGTTTAATTTTTAAGTATATTATGAGATAGTTGTTTTAACATTTGAATCCCACGAAAACAGTGTTAAAATAAATTTAAGGACTCAGCCATTTAAAAGAGACCACAATTAAGTGATGTAAAGTTTTACTGAATATCCTATCGTTTTGTTTGTGAAGTTTTAATAATTACTATTAATTTATCTAAATAGTATTATATTATAGAATTCAAATAGAATTCCCGTTCCTTAGTGAGGACATTTAAATTAACATGAGTATATATATATATATATATATATATATATATATATATATATATATATATATATTCCCTAAACGGGAATTATCGAGGAATTATCATATACATTTCTGTTCTAATTTTTTTAGGAACTTATTATATCTTTTTTAGTAGGAATTTATCAAAAGTGACGGAAATTAAACGTTCTATTAATTTTTATATTAGCCGATTTATAATAATAGTTTTTATAACCTATATACTGAAATGAATCAAGATAATTCCTCTAATCAAGATCAAAGACTTAGTAAGTATCTCAGAATCGAGTTTCTTGCAGCTCGAGTGAGATGTTATCAAACGAGCTTAACGAGCATCTTTACAAACGATGTATCTTGCTCTCGTCGCGTCTTAGGACCAGACCTCACTGTGTAAAATTGTAAATGGCTGAGAACTTTAAACACGTCCTGGATACAATCATAATATGTTGACCATTGCTGTTACCATTTTGATATTGTTAATACTAAGTGAAAATTGTTATACTCTTACATTTATTAAAATTATACGCCCTATGGTGGTTGTTTTTATTCATTTCTAGAAGTGTCAGAAATGCAAATTATAATGAACATTTTATAGAAATGCACGTACAAAATCAATTCAATAATGAAAATAAACTTTGTCTCCCCTATGCTCGTTTCGTTTATGATTTATGTATATGAGTTTATTGCAAGATAGCAATATTCGACGTTCTATTAACCCTGTTATTTTGGTTAAGTGGATTTATAATATTATAAAGTTCATGAAGGAAACAGAATTTTTCCGGAAATTTGCCATCATTCAGTGATACAATAAAATCAGTAACACTACGTTTCGAGATCTGCAATCTGATCTCTTCTTCAGGTTGACCTGAAGAAACCTGAAGAAGAGACCAGATTGCAGATCTCGAAACGTTGTGTTACTGATCTTTTGTATCACTGAACGATGGCGAATGACTGGAAAATCCTGTTCCCTTCACAATCCTTCCATCGTCGAAAACAAACTTTAAACATAAAATTCATATATAAAATTTATTTTTAAAACCTTTATAAACCGCATCGCATTGTTATTATCAAATCTGCCATTATGTGTTCATTCGAAAATAGAGAAACCCCCGAACAAAGAAATTAATAAGAAAGTAAATTATGACTATTTACTGAACTGACCTCTTCACACTCTTAGGCTTCAAAGTGTGTCAGTATATCTAGTTGCATGATTCAGTTGAGAAATGTTGTAAGAAAAATGTCAAAATAATGTACGAAATTCAAAGTTTAGATAGGCAAGGGGCCCTGTAAACACTGGAACATATGAATACACACTTGAAATTGATTGTCACTCGAAACACTCTTGTCAACTATTCAATCTTCAACCACCTCTCGAGTATTACTTTTAGCATCCGTCATTGTTTCTAAAACAAGTTTTTTACTTTCTGCTTGTTGGGTGAAAGGTAAAACTGTTTCATTGTAAAGACAATTTACGAACTCATACCGTTTAATAATTTACGAAAATTGAGGAGTTATTTTCAACGTTATAAGTAATAATGTCATAAAAAGGTAAATCTGCAAAAGGTAAGTCAGCTCCTTCGGGTCCAATGTAAGTCAAATTTTGATATGAACATTCTTTTTAAATTCCAATAATGTTATCAAATACTTTGAAATGACGTAACGTGCATTACACTTCAGTAATAGAGTAACTATCACATTATATTATATTACAATTATATTGTTTTCAATGAAAGATTAAATTCTCGCTCCAACGGAGTCAAACTTTAATAGCATAATGTATGTAGTGAATGATATATTCATATTTAAATATTTCATTTACTGAAGTCAACGAAGTGCGCTAATGATATCGTGTTTAATCTTTCTATTTGTTCTATTTATACTATACTAATTATTGTATATGTAATACAATATGCAAGATATTATTTGCCAATACAGTACAATTGTACTTTATTAAACATTATTTAAGCACTGCTATGAAACGTAACTCAACGAACAAAAATGTGAATATAAGGCGAGATATCTCGATATTTAAATCTTAAATTTAATTTCTACATAGACAAGAATGAATTTCCATGGAATGTAGCTGAGCGTTATTAAAGTAAACCACTGTGTAGGCTGATACAATATATTTTTTGTCTGCCGAGTGGATGTAAAGTTTTCTTCTCTGTAAGATATCTGTGTGTTTATCTGACCCAAGGGTATCTCGAGAATTAAATTACCTATAGGCTCGAAATGCTGCACTGAACCTCAGCAAAACGTACTTGGCGACACGTGGTGTGGCTTACTTCTACCTCGTATTACAATTGTTATTCATTTTGAAACAATACAAAGGTATTCTCGCAAAACAAAAGTTAAGTAAAGATGTCTTATTTTACCAGGCGAGGTTAGGGCTAAGAAGTACTCTCTAACGTTTAACTTGAGGACAAACGGCTTAAAGGTGACTTCCGAACCACCACCAATGGCCGGGCAGGCGTGCTGCTTGCAAGGACAGGATCGCTCAGCGGTTACTCATCCAAGCAGCAGCCACGCTCGACGTTGCTCGATCCGTTATCTCGCGATACCATTGACAACTAACAAACTACTTACCTTTAGGTCCAGCAGCACCGTCCGCCCCGGGGAGACCCCTCGGCCCGGTGGACCCCCTCTCGCCCACTGGTCCAGTCGGTCCGGCGGGCCCTACCTGGCCACGCTTCCCTCTCTTGCCATCAGCTCCTTGCAGGCCCGGCAAGCCTCGAGGTCCTGGTGCTCCTCCTTCTCCTTTCATTCCATTTTCTCCCTTGTAGCCCCTCTCTCCTGGCGTACCCTACGGACAAGATATCTCGTAGTTCACACGTTCGTAAACAAATGAGCAACAACTGTTTATTGGAATTATCTTATTTTAAAGAAAAGTATGGCATTGGTGACATTTATTTGCATTATTCACATAATGGAAGGAGTGCTATACATTTTTAAATAAAACTCAATATCATTAAGCATTTAATCATCTCTTTATACCTTCTTCTCATAATAAAATAAAACTCCTCAGGAGAGGAACCTAACAAAATTATTCAAAAATACTGATCCAGTGGATTCACGTTTGGGATACTCACAAGGGATTCAGGTTTGGGATACTCACAAGGGATTCAGGTTTGGGATACTCACAAGGGATTTAGGTTTGGGGTACTCACAAGGGATTCATGTTATGGATACTCACAAGTGATTCAGGTTTGGATACACACAAGGGATTCAGGTTTGGGATACTCACAAGGGATTCAGGTTATGGATACTCACAAGTGATTCAGGTTTGGTATACACAGAAGGGATTCAGGTTTGGGATACTCACAAGTGATTCAGGTTTGGATACACACAAGGGATTCAGGTTTGGGATACTCACAAGGGATTCAGGTTATGGATACTCACAAGTGATTCAGGTTTGGTATACACAGAAGGGATTCAGGTTATGGATACTCACAAGTGATTCAGGTTTGGTATACACAGAAGGGATTCAGGTTTGGGATACTCACAAGGGATTCAGGTTTGGATACACAAAAGGAATTCAGGTTTGGGATACATACAAGGGATTCAGGTTTAGAATTTTCAAAAGGAATTCAGGTTTGGGATAGATACAAGGGATTCAGGTTTGGGATACTCACAAGGGATTAGGTTAGGGATACTTACAAGCTTAACTTTATACTTGAAGGAGGATAGGCTAGAATTGCCTCTGTTCTAAAAATTTATATAATAATGAAGAATATTAAATTGTATAAAATAATTCTAAATCCCGGAGTAGGGTTGTTTTAATGAATTTACCCATTATAATAATATTATATAGGGATTGATAAAAACTTAATAAACCAAATTTTTTATTATAAATAAGTAATCAGTACTTATTCAAAAGTACTGATTACTTATTTATACCATTCCATATACTTCATTGTTAACCAATTTATTAAAACTCCTTACTATTCAAACTTTTATTTTTTGCCATTCTTATGAATCAATCCATTTTAATTAATTGTTATATTAATGGCTTATTTTGGCAAAAGGAATATTTTGCCCAACAATGTCTCATACCTTGGTGTACACTTTATGTCATCTGTGAAGCATCCAATTGTATGTGCCCCAATACATGATTGATAGCCACCGAAATTGTGGTTTCCGTGGCTGAATACAACGCAGGTTATTTGGAAACAAATTAAATTACGTTCACAAAAGGAAACAACTTCATTCAAACAATATTCCACAAAAATGTGCCAAACTGAATTAAAATGTACACTTGACCACTTATCGACGTTGATGTAATTAATATAGGGTTTCAATTTTGTGTGCGCTATATTTTTATAGTGCCATGTTTGGATATTTCATAGCAATGTAATAATTAGAATATTTAGGGAATTTAAAATATCAACAACTCTACATGACGCATATTCATGATATTGTAGAAATATATTAAAGACATGAATGTATAATAAAAGTTACTACAACACAGAACTCAATCTGACTTAATCGAATGCTTTCACTAAACATGAGTTCAACAGAGTAATTGATCTTGTTTATTTGATAAAGTTACTTGCCGTTTGCTTTAGACTTTAGATTTTACAAAATCACAAATTAACGAATGAACTGAACCAATAGAGATACCAGTTCTAGAAAATAGCGTGATGTAAAAAATGTTGAAACCTTAACTATGGAAAAAGTATGCAATCCTTTTATCCTTTGATAAATGTAGATATAATTGTGGAAGAGACATAAAATCTGAAAATTGTTTCAATTTTTTTACTGCATTACAATGTATTTACTTTATATGTTTGTTCTGCACTATATAGGTATATTAAAATAATTGAAGATAAAACGTGCAACCGTTTTGACATTAATGAGAAGGATATAATATATTGTTATTTGATTTTCTACTTTATTCGCAGATGTAATTTTCCACAGTTCTGAAATACGTAGGTTGTACGGATATAATATAATATAACTCCAATATCTATGATCCTTTTTATTAATTCGAAGAGATCGTTTACCTGTTGTCCTTTAGGGCCTTGAGGGCCGACACTGCCAGAGAGTCCAGGGGGTCCTCGAGCTCCTGGAAAGCCCGGAGGACCTGGAATGCCGTTAGCCCCTGGATTTCCCTTCTCTCCTGGGTATCCATCCTTGCCGGGTTGCCCTGGTAGACCTGACTCACCGGATATTCCTGGACGTCCAGACTCACCTGTCGCAACCAGCAGAATTACATGCCAGTAAAATGTACAAGGAAACGCACTGAGATGGAAAGTACCAGACAAAATCGCGTACCGTAACCCGATCCTCGATTTAGGAAGGTTACATGAATTGTGAGGTGTCTGTGGTTGTCTTCGTTCTGACACCTCTTCTGAATAGTACTGTGTACTATTAGATGGTTCACAATATTTTTAATTTATCATTAAGGTCCGGAGATAGATAATTGGGGAGTTTCTGTACATGAATATAAACTCTTTACATCACAGAACCATGTTGATATTCCATGTGGACCATGAAATCCTATGACTTTACATTGCCAGGAAATTTAGGACACCGTGGCTTGTTTCTGATGAGATCTATAGGCTATGGAACATAAAGCATCGTAAAAACTTTGCTTCACTCTATCTTTGTAACATGTTAGCAGCGGAATATAAGACGCAGCCATTATTCTTGAGTGCTTCCAATCCTTACTGTACACCGTCTTGCAGTGAATGTGCTAACTTTACTGCTAAAGTTCTGCAATGTACTAAGGTCTGTAAACAGTAGTGACTTATTACTAAAGGCATGCACTAATTTTCTGAAGCAAAAATAGTAATGCCAATTCAGGAAGGAATCTAATATAATACTAAGAAATTATTAGACAAGAGTTAACAGCAAGTAAAAGTGTCATGGGTAAACCCGATACAATTATGATATATATATATATATATATACATATATATATATATATATATATATATATATATATATATATATATACTGCAATACTAATATTAACAATCAGAAAAAGATCATTAATTTAGGAGTATGGCGAGCATAAAGCCCTTTTGGTTGATGCGAAATTATCCATTAATCGACTACAGATATAAATCGGTACTCGTATTACGAAACAGTTGAATGAAATATAAATGAGAGTATCACAAACCAACGTAAGATTGATGATTTCAAGCAGTCTATTGTTGGAATGGGAGAGTGGAACTGGTGAATGAAAAGGTATTTTTTACATTGGTTAAACGGTTTTGAAGGAGAGGGCGATACCCTTTTTAGCTTTATTCTGTCCATACTCGGTACAGTATTGGCAAAAAGTGCAAACGTCACGGACAGAACTAAAAGATGCGCTATCTCAAACTCAGTCACGGAGTCCTGAGGCATTAGACCACACGGCACCGGCTCCGCGACTTAAACTTATATTATGAGTGGCTTTAAATTAGCAGAAATATTCAACAAAAGCGGAATTTATAAGCAATATTTGTCATAAAGAAACATAACAACAACCAAATACGACTCGAATGACTTTCAGTGGTTTCGGAACTTCGTTCACTGATCAGAGGCGGAATAACACAAAAATGAGAAGAAATAAAACTTATTTTGCTTTCGCAACGACTTAAGAAAATTCTCATGAATAATTCATTCGAAGGCGAAGTAAAGTAATAGAAATTTAAATAATTAAAATTGGACGAGGTAGAACGAGAAAAAGAAACAGACGGAACAGTTTAATTAAGCTAATTTTTTGGTCGATTAATTGGTTTATGGACGCCTGCCTTACAACTGATTTTCTCTTTGTTGGAAAACCTACTTTTCCTACACCCGGTTTACGAAAACGTCAGCAATGGTTAACAATACACCTATGCATGTATAATAAAGCTATTACTGCGTCGGGTATAATGACCGAAATTATGATGCAATTAAGTGCGGATTAAATAAATATTGTTGTTCACATCACACACCTGGGTATCGTCACTTGTTAATGTGACTAAACATGTACAAGTGTAGGGAGACCTATAACAATTTGGCCCGTTAACAAATTATTGATATAAAAAGTTTAGCAATGGATTCTACGAGTTTATAATTACTGCAATAAAAACTATGGAATAAAATTTAAATATAAAAATAATAACAAATAATAATTAAATAATGCGATATTTGCAAATAAACCAACATTTAATCAAGCATTAATTTTCTATTCAATTTATCCTGCGTGATCTACTTAGTAGCACAACTGACCTCTAGGCCCTTGTAAACCCTGACTGCCCTTCGGACCCTGCGATCCTTGATCTCCTTTAGCTCCGGGAGACCCAGGGAATCCTGGTGATCCTGGTTTACCGATTGCACCCTAAAATACAAGTCGGATTGTTAGCTCACAATACAACACCATACTTTTAGGAGCTTAGCAAAATATTATGCAAAACTCATTGCTCGTGTTTCTCAATCTTACCGGGGCTCCAGGAGTTCCTGCGATGCCGTCGATTCCCCTGAGTCCTGGAGGACCCGGAGGACCTTCTCTTCCTCTTTCTCCTCTGGGCCCGACGGGACCCTGTAAATGAAATCTAGTTTTAACTATTGCTCGTTTAGATAAGTAAAGACAGGAAGAATACTCTTCAAATACAATAAAACACTATTTAAAATTTTCAAAGATAGAATAAAAGTATGAAATTGTATATATTACATATTTATTTTTTATTTTACTGTTATCGATATAATCTTTTTCTTTTGGATTAATAAAGTTGATATTATTGTTATTATTTATTAATCATTCATCATCACATTATAATTTCTGCCGTTGTTATCTGGTAGTCATCTTATTGTCTAACACTTGCTTTGTTGCAGCTATGTAGTATTTGTTTTTTTTTCCTTATATTATAAGTATATATATATATAACACGTTAGATTAGAACGTATTTATATTCTAAATTTCATGTTTACATTACGTACTTTTTCCATACTAAGTTTTACAGTACGGTTGCTTATTCTGTTAATTAGTATACTGTATATACATGATGCTGATCGCGTCTCGATCTCCACACACAGGCTAAGCCCATGTGGAGATAATTTCCTGTTTTTGTATGTATGTTGTGATGATCTGTCTCATTCATTCATTATATATATTATGTGTGTGTGTGTGTGTGTGTGTGTGTGTGTGTGTGTGTGTGTTTGTGTGTGTGAGTAATAAATAACATATGTGTATATATAATCTAACATGCATTTTCAGACAACTCGGTTTTTAGTTGTTTCAAACCGCATATAACTCATACCACTGTTCCTAACTCTGCAGTTTTCATCTTATCATTTTCATGGTAAAATCAATTTTAACTCCTATATGTTTAAGCTCTTCTAGTGACTAACTACTGTATATACCAGTGTTTTTGCCTCCTAACCATAGCCTAGGTAATGGTTGAATATTTTCCCCATCCAACTGTTAAATACAAAGTACTGTTACATTCAATGTGGCTGTACACAGTTGTATGTTCTATACCATACGAGTATATTAAATTCTATTTCAACTGTTTCATGGAATTCTTGAAAAGAATATCATACCATTCCGATTTCAAAAAAGGAAAATCATGCAAAAATGTGTGGCTGAAAGGATGGAAAAGGTGCTCGTTTATTAGCTAAGTAAAATGGCCTAATAACTTTTAGTTTAATCAACAAGAAATAATGGTACATAGACAAGTTTTCGCAAGACTTTACGTAAGGAAATTCAAACTAAGGTGCTCGTCTTGAGCTGTTAAACTATGTGGATTATTTGCAGATGGCGATTGAGAGCTACGGAATATTCCACTCACCACTGGTCCGATGGGCCCCATGGGGCCCGAGGGCCCTAGTGATCCCTTCTCCCCCGGTTGGCCCTGTTCACCCTTAGCCCCATCCAGACCCGGAAACCCACGGTGGCCTTTAATGCCTGGGAGTCCTGGCATGCCCGGAAGGCCCCTAGGCCCTGGAGGACCTCCAGATCCTGACGTTCCAGGTTCGCCATCCTCACCTTGCTCTCCCTGGAATAACATGTAATTGTATATAATAGTGCACCAGCACATTTTATCTTCATCATACATATTACTATTTAATTTAATTTCTGTTTTTATAAGCTGTATTCATTAAAATTTAATTAGGTTTTTTGTTATTTCAACTTTCACTGTAGCTTTTTCAGTTAATTACTGGGTAATATTCCTGTATATTAATAACAATAGTTTACCATTCCATGGCTATAAAAGTTTAAGTTAAACTTTACATATGTTAAAAACTAAATAATACAAATATTATATTTTTATACGCACTTATAAATTAATAAAAGATATTTTATAAACTTATTAGTCTAGCAGCAAAGTGCGAAATGTGGACAACGGAATATCATAAAGTCACTGAAAACACCTGAAAAAAGTCATGACAACAACTATAGCATCTTGGCGAACGCTACTAAATTTGGCAACAAAACATTATCCCTACAAATCTGGATACTTTTGAAATTATCCACAAGTTTCGCCTCTTTAAGGCTGCATAACAATTATTTTCAATTGCGTTTGACAACGTACTCTTATACTCCATAAATCTGTATACACTGCTCTTAATTATTTTAAACATTGAAGACATTCAACTCATATTAATCAGTAACACAAGTTTAACTCAATACATTTACAATATTGTCTAATTAGTTTTAAAAATATAAAGCTTTTTAGTGTTTTTATTCTAATTATTAAAATACTTTACTTCTGTAGCTTACATCTTTTCCTGGCACTCCTGGGGGACCCCTAGGACCCGGGATACCAGGGGATCCTGGAGGGCCAGGCTCTCCTGGCTCACCCCTGACACCTTGAAATCCTTGAGGACCCGCAGATCCTGATGGTCCTAAATTCAATACCCATGTTATTATTAATTTACTACTTAAAACGGGTAATCACATGTATAGTAGGCTAAATCGTATGTAGTAATATCATTAAATAACTATATTTACCCTAATACGTTTATTACTAACAGCAATCTCAATTCATATAGTAAATAAAAATTAATTCCTATCTACTTGTCAAATACAATAAAAACACAACACAACCTCAGACTAATTAAAATACAGATTCAACTTATTCTCCAATGGACTTGAAATAAAAGGATAATATTACAATGTAATTGCAGTATCTGTTCTAGAAGTTATAACAGTTTCAACTGATTTCGCAACTAAACTGGAAAACATTAATTACCCAAACGATGAAGTTATCGTCAGTTATCCCTCTCATTGCAGTACTGTAAACACTGTATTTCATTAGGGAAATAAAGTAAATATTTGAGTTAACAGAAAATAAAATAAAGATATACGAAGTAAAACTTTACAATTGTTAATTAAACAAAATGAATAGTGTTTCAAAGTAAAATTTACGTTAGTGAACGGTTCTTGGGTTTTATTACTATGCTATATACAAATCTGAAACTTTCAACTAAGGTTATATACGTAAGAAAGATTTTCGCACCTGTTTCTTACTGTGTTCACTAGTCAAAATTCAGTATAAATATTATATACTTTACTTAGACATACAGCATACGATAGAGACTTCCAGCACATCTATAGTACGTACAGCAATCTTGGTTATGCATGCGTCCCAACATTGATAGGCATTTTTTGGATCCTACACAATTATTTTTTGGATCCAGATGTTGCAAATAAAAATTAGAGTAATTTTACTATTAAAAATTATATTTTTAGATGACGTTGATAAGTCAAGTATGACGAAAGGTTTCACCCAAATTTTGATGTTTTTTAATCACATTATACTGATCATCGGGTTATGCTATTACTGGAACTCGAAAATTCAGTTACCTACTTAACAATACAAACTTAATTGTGTTGAAAACTATTTCTTATTGCTTACATTTTCAAATTATCGTAAAAAGTAAAATGTACCAGTTTATAGTAAGCAAATATTTTATTACAAAGCGTATTTAAACATCTTCACCATTAAATATCCAAAAAAGCACAAGTAATTTCGAGCCTGATATCCATATTTCAAAACTGACTCTTACCCCCCAGGTTTACTTTTCAGTTTACAAAATTATACGTGATTTCAAATAACAAAATATACCCTTAGACTGAGGCATTAGGATTTTTAAAGGTTTACATAAACAATTGACATTTGCTGATTTTTATATGTATTACCTTAGCGAGCGTATGAATTTTCAAATCGATTTACAAGTATTCGTTAAAAACTAAAATATACTAATTCTAATCTAATTTTAAATAACTCACATCTTAAAGAGAGAAAAAACAATTATGGCAATAACTGCACCACCATAAAACCTTAATTGAAATCCTTTTAAAAAATAAAGTGAAATTGCCTTAATTTACACATTTATCAACGAGTGATTTTGGTAATCAGTTGTGACTCATCAGAAAAATTACAGATTATAACAGTAATTGCAACAATAACTATAATTAAAGGTTCTTTGAATCCTTGTTGAAGTCAGAATATGACAGGAAATATGAAGACGATTTGACTATTTTTTAAAGCCATCGGTGGGAAAATATTTAAACACACGTTATTTATGTATGAATTATCTGATTGTTGACCTCTGGGTTTCGCTTTCTCACTTGGATCTGAAGGTCCTGAAATGCTTCAGATAAGCCCCTTTGCGTAATGAGTGACTTATTAAGAGTAACTATAATGTAGACTTTCTTACCCGGCATGCCTCTGGGCCCCGCCGGTCCTACTTGGGCCTGAAGGTAGTGAAATGCGTCAGGATAACCCATGTATGGCTCCGCGTCGCTGGGTCCCTTGTCATTGCCTGCATTCACTAATGCCAACTGGTTGTAGTATGAAGACACCTGTTCAGAAAGTTTCCATATTCTGTGAATACGGAATGCTGTTCACTATTCATATCTGATTTGCAAAAAAATTAACTCGACTGCCCCATACATTTTTTTAAAGTCTTTAATATACACTTAATGAATTTAATTCACACGAGAAATCTTTAGGACATGTAGGACAAATGCATAATTAAGTTATTATATTTTAAATTTTTATTTAAATTATAATAACAAAAAATTTAATAAAATATTAATTACTGAATGTTGATAAATATTTAGTTGAATATTTAATAAACGGAATTATATATCGGATTTTTTTTATTCCACTACAAAACTACGTTTATTTTTCTATATAACCAAGTCTAGCTAACACATCAGAACATATGTTTTAAATGTAAATTTCAATGTTAAAAATGTTTCAACATTTCCAAGTTTGCTTATACATTTTTAAGGTTCACACTTTCCATCACAATTTTACAAATCAAACTAGTTCAATCATACCAAAATTTGACTCACTGTGTACCAAAAATCTTGAGGTTGAAGTTAAAAAGACATCAATAAATCTGGTCTCCAAAATATGTATTAATGCGTACAAGAAGCGTTCTCAAAACTAATTCAAACTTATTATAAAACGATGCTTCAAAAACAATTAATTCCAGCATAATTAAGTAAGAAAGGTCTTAAGGATATTTCAGTCGATGCATTTTCCAAGATGATTACTTACGTCAGGTACGGGTCCTGGAGGCCCGGGATTGCCCGGTATCCCAGGATTGCCGGGGCTTCCTGGAGGACCGATATCCCCTGGTTGTCCTCTGTCTCCCGGCGTACCTGTGTCTCCCTTGGACAGATAAAATATCACTTTTGTGGTAAATTCTAACAGAGGAGCGTGTTACTGAATAATTATATTGTTTTATAAATGTCCTGATTTTGATTAACCACATGTGGCTTAAGTTTTGAACATGGTTAAAACCCTCTAGAATCTGCAAGAAAATTTCTTAATTTCCTCTCTTGTCCATTCTTGCCTATATTACTTTAACAAGAAACCAATTTCGTACAATTAATAGAATTTACCGAAAATTTTGTAATAATGTTTCTAGGAATTATTTCATAATCACTACTTGTAAAACATTTTATTATTTCTCGCGTTGTTTCTCACAACTTTCCAACGTTATTTGTGTCAGAAGTTCTCAGTGAAATAACACAAAGTAATAGAAAAAGAAGACTCATTTGTTTTATTTTTGTATAAAAACAACGTAAATTCATTCTTGTTTGAAGCTTAAATTGTATTTTTAAATATCATTGTATCAACGGCGTCAGGCCGTTTTATTAATTTATAATTTTCTAAAAATAATTCCATCTAACTTACTAACATTGTGACAACTGTACACTTTAAAACGTCATAAGACAACACAATGAAAATAAGGTTTTTATTTAAATTAATTCATTTTTTGCATAAAACGATGCAAATTCCGTTGTTTTTATCTTAACTTAGTATGAATTGAAAACATTGTATTTATTTTTAGGAAAAAAATACTTTTACGTTATTAAAAGACATTTATTGTAAATAAGAGAAAGAAACTGTCTCGTCTATAATTGTGACAAATTTCAACACATTTGAAAATAGTTGGAGTTTTAATCTACAATTTCTTTTTTCTAAAGAAATTTAGTTTATTTTCCACATGTATGTTATAGTTAGACACTATTATCTCACCCTTGGCCCAGGAACAGGGACTGCCTCCGCTACTGTACCTTCCTGAGCGTATCCACTAGGCCTAGACTGAAAATATAGATAAATTGTGATATTAAAACTGTCATGAATATTTAAGTTCTACAAGTAATAAAACATCGAAAGGTCTTTACTATTTTATATACTTATTGATTTTTCTTTTTAACAGCCTCTTTTAACAGTGTCTTAATAAATATTTACAGTGAACTATTATTGATTTCTGTTATTCTATAGCAAGCTCATGTGAGTACATTCATAGCAAATACAAAAATAAAACATTACACCTTAGACACTCTATAATAGAAACCCTTACAGGCCGCCACTTGGCCACTAACATTAATATTAGTTAAATTTTATTAACAAATTCCTATTAAAATTTGCAGCATGATTTTTGCTATCCACTTCTAAAAATACGTGAAAGTATGTCGGCATTATAATACTTCACTTTAGTTTTCATCCTGTACATGATTATCACTTTATATTTTTCTTGTGAATTTATCTTCTCAATACTGAATGGTTACATCATTTAGAATTACTCATTAGAATTAGAATTATAATTACATTTAGAATTACTCATATTGCTGATGTTTTTACATGTTAAGAACCAACTGTTTTTCCCACTCAAATATCTTGAATTCTATTATAAAAGTAAAATGCCACTAATTTTAGTATATTAAAATACTAAACGATAACGAAATTGTTTAGATTGTAATGTAAGCTGCTGGCACATGCATTAGATTTAAAGCTGAAGCAGGTTAACATTACCAAGTATCATCACCAGTGTCATAGAATTCCATGGATAGCACATGTCTAATTCAGTTCCCATCAATGAGATCTCCATCAAATGTACTGCTGAGTAATTGACTTAGAAGAGGTGGGGGACCTGTTTTTCAAAACGGCCAATATAGCTCGTCATTCAGTATAGTTGGAGTTCCACTGGATCGTGGACTACCACCAGTAACTTTTAAAAAACTTTGTTTGGAACATAGCTTTTAAAATTTGTGAAGGCCGAAATTTTACCCTTTTATGTCAAAATGTAATTAGTTCGATTTGTTTTATTGATTTAAGTCTTGTACAAATTACACTTTGAATTTAAGAATGTAATTTGTAGAGTATTATTAATTAAAGTTAGAAGACCATATATATTTCTACAAAATAAGTTGAGAATAATGTATTATATATAATTATATATTATCCATAACAATTTTGCATTTGTAATTTCAAATGCCGCACGTCATGAACTAACAAGGGAAAAAAGATGTCTTATTTTACCAGGCGAAGTTAGGACTAAGAAGCCCTCTCTAACACTTAACCTGGGGACCAACGGCTTAAAGGTGACTTCCGAACCACCACCAACGGCCGGGCAGGCAGGCTGCTTGCAAGGACAGGATCGCTCAGCGGTCACCCATGCAAGCAGCAGCCACGCTCGGCGTTGCTTGATCCGGTTATCTTGCGATAACCGCCGTACCCGCTACACTACGCCATTGCTTTGCAAAAAACATGTTACATAACCCTATCTTGTGTCAAACTGTATTTTATTTGAAGAAGTTTTAATACTTATTTCAAAGTATTTAGTAAAATCGCTGCATATGATAAACAGAAATGTTTGTTTTATATTTGAGGATAGTGTCAATTTTTAAATCCTATTTTTAAAAGAAAATATTAGTTTTAGTTTCTTTATTTCACAAATTTAACCGTTATTTACGGGTCTATTATGTTTTAAGTAAAATATCAAGCAGAGCACAGTTAAATATAAATATTCAAATTTTATTACAGTTAAATTAAGATATCAAAGAAAACGCTCAACAAATACTTTTGAACTTTTACATTAAACATAATTTTTGCTTTACAAGTGACGCTATTGCGTTATTTACATTGAACAGAAAATGTTTTAAAAACTTACTGAAATTAATTTTTATGTTTAAGAATAAAATAAAAATAAAGTCAAAAATAACGTGTTACTAATACCGAGTCTTGAGAAACGAGATAAGTGATTAATGACTGCCTGTTATACACTGATAGTCGTGTAGGGTTCCAGTGGGGATAACTTCTATTTAAGTGATAGGAAACTGCTACAGGGACAGATACCAGATAATACAGGATAGGAGAAACAAATCTGTTGCGTTACTCAAGTTATTGGTGAAACAAAATCTAAAATATATGAAAAGCAATACTTGAGTAACTGTACACAAAACGTTTGAGAATACTCACTGATAACCCGGGTGGTACGTCTAAGTTATCTGAAAAATAGTGAAATTATTATACTCTACCTCTATATACATTAAGCACCATACACTAAAAGCGTAGTGTATTTCTTAATTAAACCACAGTTGCTTCATTATTTTATGAATTTGAGTAATATCTTTGGACATTACACATCTGTATTTGTGATGTCAATATTAATATACAGATGAATAATATAATGTAAAAATTTTGAATTCATATACAAATTTTTTTATGAGTTTCAATAGTCATTTAAAATATATTTCAATTACATTATACATCATATAAAAAAGGAATTAATACTATTTCATATACTTTATCGTTAAAATTGGTTAATACGTAATCAAAAATTTGCAAAAAATAATTACAATCCAAAATACAAGATTAAAAAATAAACAGATCAATCAATTGTAATTATTCAATAACCTGACACATTTCAAAACAATAAATAAGACTAACGTACGTTCGGGTCAAGTAAATCATGTATGTCAAACGTACACCAACTATACAATGAATATTTTTCAAGCAAGAACTGAAAAATATTAAACCTCCAAATTTAGCCCAAATCTTAAAAAGACTTAATAGCCCAAGTTAATAAAAAGAAGACTATAGTTTACAACTGACCAGCACAAACAGGACAGCATTCTCCCAGCGGGATATAATGCTGGGTGGCACATTGTTTCTCAATACAGACTACTCCAGCACACTCGTCTCCTGAAACACATAAATGTAAATTCACAACGACCACATTACATTAACTATGGCCCAGTGGGATGTAATGCTGGGTGGCACATTGTTTCTCAATACAGACTACTCCAGCACACTCGTCTCCTGAAACACATAAATGTAAATTCACAACGACCACATTACATTAACTATGGCCCAGTGGGATGTAATGCTGGGTGGCACATTGTTTCTCAATACAGACTACTCCAGCACACTCGTCTCCTGGAACACATAAATGTAAATTCGCAACGACCACATTACATTAACTATGGCCCAGTGGGATGTAATGCTGGGTGGCACATGTTTCTCAATACAGACTACTCCAGCACACTCGTCTCCTGGAACACATAAATGTAAATTCGCAACGACCACATTACATTAACTATGGCCCAGTGGGATGTAATGCTGGGTGGCACATGTTTCTCAATACAGACTACTCCAGCACACTCGTCTCCTGAAACACATAAATGTAAATTCACAACGACCACATTACATTAACTATGGCCCAGTGGGATGTAATGCTGGGTGGCACATTGTTTCTCAATACAGACTACTCCAGCACACTCGTCTCCTGAAACACATAAATGTAAATTCACAACGACCACATTACATTAACTATGGCCCAGTGGGATGTAATGCTGGGTGGCACATTGTTTCTCAATACAGACTACTCCAGCACACTCGTCTCCTGAAACACATAAATGTAAATTCACAACGACCACATTACATTAACTATGGCCCAGTGGGATGTAATGCTGGGTGGCACATTGTTTCTCAATACAGACTACTCCAGCACACTCGTCTCCTGGAACACATAAATGTAAATTCGCAACGACCACATTACATTAACTATGGCCCAGTGGGATGTAATGCTGGGTGGCACATGTTTCTCAATACAGACTACTCCAGCACACTCGTCTCCTGGAACACATAAATGTAAATTCGCAACGACCACATTACATTAACTATGGCCCAGTGGGATGTAATGCTGGGTGGCACATGTTTCTCAATACAGACTACTCCAGCACACTCATCTCCTGGAACACATAAATGTAAATTCGCAACGACCACATTACATTAACTATGGCCCAGTGAGATGTAATGCTGGGTGGCACATTGTTTCTCAATACAGACTACTCCAGCACACTCGTCTCCTGGAACACATAAATGTAAATTCGCAACGACCACATTACATTAACTATGGCCCAGTGGGATGTAATGCTGGGTGGCACATTGTTTCTCAATACACACTACTCCAGCACACTCGTCTCCTGGAACACATAAATGTAAATTCGCAACGACCACATTACATTAACTATGGCCCAGTGGGATGTAATGCTGGGTGGCACATGTTTCTCAATACAGACTACTCCAGCACACTCGTCTCCTGGAACACATAAATGTAAATTCGCAACGACCACATTACATTAACTATGGCCCAGTGAGATGTAATGCTGGGTGGCACATTGTTTCTCAATACAGACTACTCCAGCACACTCGTCTCCTGGAACACATAAATGTAAATTCACAACGACCACATTACATTAACTGTGGCCCAGTGGGATGTAATGCTGGGTGGCACATTGTTTCTCAATACAGACTACTCCAGCACACTCGTCTCCTGGAACACATAAATGTAAATTCGCAACGATCACATTACATAAACTATGGCCCAGTGGGATATAATGCTGGGAGGCACATTGTTTTCGATACATACTACACCAGAACAGCCATCTGGAACACACACACGTTTTTTAACGACAACCCCTCAAAGCCGTCCTCAGACTATCTTACAGTCAATTGCATTGTGAAAGAATACATTGTATCACTTGTCCCATTGAATGTAGAAGGTGGCACTTCAATCGCTTTTAAATATTTTTTTTTCAGAAACTGTTTCTTATAGTGTTGTATACTTTTAAATTTAGCATACATTTGATCAACATATAAACATATAAAATTGATACGCGAGGTAGAAAATTTTATATTCTTGCAACCCTTGAACATTTTATGTGTATCTGTGTATATAGGATATTTCACACTAAACATATGGGAACTTTTCGATGTGGGACGGTCGAAAGTAAGTTTACCTAGTGAGCTATAAATAACGACAATATTTACAACACAAAATATAGCATAACTTCTTGTAAATTCAATGGTATACTGGACAAATTCTACTACATTGTAGTACACTGTAAAAAATTACTGTTTTTATAATCATTAAAACACGTTTACAGTAACTGATCAATTCGCTTTATATGTGGGTGTCATTAATGATATATTGATCGAGACACTAATCTTAACCTGTCTTTGATCTATAAGCTTCATGCAGGTATTTCTTTCACACCAGGTGGTTTCAGACGATTTAATTGCTACCAAAAGCTCGTGCCATTAACATCTAGCATTGTACTTATTAAAAAGAACCCTATAGCCAACGTAAGTCAACGTTGTAGATCTCGCTTCAGTGTACAAGGCTTTTAAGATATTCGTTTAGCTTCCTCTTTTGCTTTCATTGGAAAATTAGTATAAAAACGTGAAACCTTTAAAAGTTACAAAATATTAGGCTAAAATACTAAATACTACACAACAAAATACGGAGGACGAATTGAGGAATTATTTCAGCTGAACATTTCACTTTATTTTGAAATATGCAGGGTTATCATGAAAAAACAGTGCAGTTTCAGTAATTCGTAGGATGATACTAGAGAAATATCTAGATGTTATATTGATATATCTATAAGTCTCAAGTCCAAAAGTTTCCTTATAAGCTGTTCTAACCTCAAAATCAGTTCTTATATTTTTGTTGCGGTGAGTTTTGTGAGTTGCTATGTTTTCAGATAAAGATAAAGTAAAGTGTGTTTTATTGTTGGCTGGATTAAAATTCGCAATTTTAGTTCCGACGTAAATTTGGAAGAGATCCACCACAAAAAAAAACATAATACGTTGGTTTAAACAATTCTAAGAAGAAGCCGGGTCAGTTAAGAAACAGGAATCAACCAGGAGACGAGGTGTACCAGATGGAACGGTTGAACTAATTAAACATTTGGCAATTAGTAGTCCTAGGAAGTCCACCCCTCGCCGAAGCGTTGAATTAGGTATTACAAAAACAACAGTTTTACATACAAAACTCAAATTACACGCATATAAAATCCAAATACTGCAGGAATTGAAACCCACTGATGGTGTAAACCGTTACAATTTCACTGTTGGAATGTTAGACAGAATAAGTGAAAACGAATCATTTTTAGATTATGTAATTTTTTCAGACAAAGCTACTGTCCATATGAACGAATGTGTTAACAGACACAATTCAGGAATATGAGGCTCTGAAAACCCACACGTAAATTTTGGGAAACAACGTTATTCCCCTAAGGTTAATTCTTGGTGTGGTTTGATGAAACATCGCTTAATAGGGCCTTTCTTCTATGCTGAAAAAATGGAGATTTGTATCTTGACATTTTAACCAATTATTGCTTTCCTCAGCTAGGTGTACTCGACAACGTTCATCAACTTCATTTCCAACAAGATGTGCTCCCTCACACTTCAGTGCATTGGGAACAAGGAGTCCAGACCTGACACCTTGTGATTTTCATGTGGGGGTACCTCAAAAGCGTTGTTTATTCACAAAACATTCGTGACCTGAACCACTTAAAACGCAGGATTAATGAAGCAATGACAACCATAACCAAAGAAATGTTACTGAATGTTTGGAGAGAAGTTGAGTATCGTTTGGACAATCGTGGAGCGCCTAAGGGCGCACATATTTAAATGTATTAATTATGTAAAAAACCTGTTTGAGTTACAACAACTTTGATGAATAACAAAATTAACTGTAAGTAATTCGGGGTTTCTTTAAACCATGTTGGAAACCGCACCATTCTTTTATGATAACCCTGTATTAGGAACCGTAATCCTCCAGTTTTTTAAACCTACCTTTCCCCCTGATACAGGACTCCAGCTGCTGGCAGTGCACGTTCCCCCGCTGACATGAGCACGATGTACAAGAGTCAGGATTCCAGGAGTCGCCCTCGGCGTAGAACCGGCCTTCGAACTGGCAAGGCTTAACTGAACGTAAAAGACACGTACCTTAATTTATTAGTTTTCAACCCTTGTCTTCTTTTCTCTTAAGTTTTAATCTTACTAGAAGAAGACTTATCAACCTTGTTGACAAGAAGATGTGTGTTTCGTTTAATTTGGTCATTCTTAAAAAGCAGTAAATTTACGAGTTTTCTTTTATTTCATATACCTCAGTTGTGAATGCTCACGTTTGTAAGTTTTCATTACAAACGGTTCCGTATGAACTTATACTAGTCATACTATATTCTGTAGTTCAGTTTTAATAATTATTGTTGTTTTTAGATTTGTATTAAGTGCATGTTTTAGAATTATTTTGAAGTTGACATACAACATTGTGGTTGTGGTTTCTGTTTACGCGTGTCACAATGTTCTGGTATGATTTGTTTATTTTATCCTAGTTTGTAATTATGAGGTATGTTAGTTATTTACTTGAAGAAGAGATCAGATTGCAGATCTCGAAACGTATTGTTTTTTTACGATGACAAATGTCCGGAAAATACTGTTTCCTTCACAATCCTTCCATCGCCAAAAACAAACTTCAAACGAAGGATACTAGTCATATTGTTAATTTTCGTACTTACGGTATGGTATCGTACGATGATAAGTTTCTAATAAGACCGGTTCTGCTCTATCGTACGCAATGTCACAACATAACCTCTCCTCGCCATAAAAAAAACTTTCTTCAGTAACAAAACATACACCACCTGTCAAAGTCTCCTTTGTGTTTTACTGTACCAAAAACGTTTAAAAGCAAATGTGCTTTTTTACTTCGAAGGGTCCTACGGTGTCAAGGATTATCCGGCGGATAAAAAGTCCTCGTTTTACGTTAAACCTTTTAATAAATATAGTAAAACAGTGTACAATTCCTATAATTTCACTTTGCTCTCGCTTTATCGCATGGATCTTAGTATTGTTTGTGGGAACAAAACAATTAACTTTGGATTTACGTCTGCTCAAGCTCCCGCCACAGAACTTCCCCCCTTCCACTCATTATTTTATCGTTCAAACACGAGAACTTTACCTTTTATCGATCTTTACCCTTTAAACTCTGTATTTTTAATGCATCGAAATGTATAAAACTTTCAAAAATAGTACATTCGTTACTAATTCACTTACTTCTAAATAACTTAGATTGCTGAAATTTGGTATATGCACTACTGTAGACATAAAAATACTATTCCTAAATGCTATTCCTACGTAGTCCTAAATGCTAAGAAACCGTTCGCCAAAGACAACTATAAATAACTAAGAAGATTTCTAAAGCTTCGGTAAGCTCCGCAGCGGAGGGCTTTAGGGGGAGCCATTTTTTACCGTTTATGACACTTCACCAAATTCTTCTACCAAATAAAAATATGAAACTTGGAATGTGTTTTAGGTTTCACTTGTACACTTTAAATGGTAGTTGAAAAAATGTTTAGGTTTTTTAGCTTACCTTAAATGAAAATTTCAAATGTATCTATCGATTTTAATTTTAGTTTAAAATTCAATATTTAATAATAAAATTAAAAATTATGAATTCATTATGATTATTCATAATTTTAATTAATTATGATAAATAATGCTTAATTGATTATGATAATTATTTTTTAATTAATTATGGATTCAAAACTATGAATTTAAATCACTTTCAGTTAACATCTTTGACTATTGGTTATTCAAATAACTACAGTTATTTACAAGATACGACTATATGTAAGCTATAATTCAATAATTATATCTAGTTGTTAAATTATTATGCAAGTCTATAAATAGTTCTTTTTTAATTTTAAATAAGTTATAATAATTCAACAATAATAATAAAACCAGAACTACGATTAATAGGTCTACTTCTTCAAGAGTAAATGAAAAACCAACGCTGAATCTCGTAATAAGCCGTATAACTTTGACCACCTCTCGCTCCGTTATTTGGAGGTCCAGTAGACTGTTAATCCGACACGTTCTAAACTTTCCGGATAACCGCGATAACAGGGTAATACACCACGTTTAATGTCGCTGACCTCTGAGTTGTTGGGTTAAGAAACAAAAGAATAGCATTCAGTAAACCAAATCTTTACAACATTAATCCAATACATAATACTAAATTTTTATTCCTAAAATAAAATATGTGTAATTTTAATTTTCAGTCCCGTTTCATTAATTTGCCGATGTATGTACCCGGCACTAATACGTATCAATGCAATAATAATAATGTAAATGTCATCTTCCATTGAGTGTAGGTGATAGTTAATATAACTATAAATAATACCGGAACTGAATAAGAGATGTATAGTCCCGTGAAATCGGGTAATTAAAATGAATCTAGAGCAGAAATTATAAATAATAATTTATTAATCGAGTAAAATATGGAGATTCGGTTGTCGAAGACACCGATTAATCGTCTATTAAAATACTTAAAATCGTTGCTAAAAATCTATAGGCCATGCGACTGCGATAAACAAGTAGCTCACGAGTTGTTGCAAATATTCCGAAAGAAAGACTCCTAACCATTGGTCGTTTATGATCGTAGTATATTTGTGTATTTGCGAACGTTTGAGCAAAACCGTGTTGAAATATAAGAATATGCAGTTCCAAAAGCTTCAACAACTTTTTAAATACTGTGTAACAATCTGTAGATAAATCACTGTTAGTAGGTTTAATGTACAGTATTAACAGCTCGTGTTATTATGTCTAGCAATTGATTAAAAAAATAAGCTATTAACAAATATTAAGATTAGTATATTGTTTCTTTATTTTGATTCACCTTCTCTGTTGTAATTTTCTGGAGCAGCCGGAGCGGAGGCCGGTATACCTGAAACAATAGAACATATGTAGTTTAATCTGTTCGTTACTAAACAAAACCAAGGATCCATATACTATTCTGGCCTTTACTGTAAAAATAGTCTCCGGAATTATTATTTCACATTGACGCGGGTTTAACAGTGTTACGAATTAGATCACGTATGTTAGTTATGCTAAAGAGCCAGATAGTACTGTCATTATTGATATAACAGCTTCTCAAGCACATGTTATTGTAGGAGAGATGGTTGTCGTGAAGCACTTCTTATATCACTGCCTTAGCTGATTGCTGGAAGCCTTGCTATAATTTCCAAACACTAATTAGGCTGAGACTAATTACGTTATTGGATACAGATAATGCCTTCTAGCAATATGGTAAAGCTTCTAACGTAGGAGAGATGGTTATCGTGAAATACCTCTTGGATCATTACCTAAGCAGAACGCTGGAAGCTTTGCTATTATTTCCAGAGTCTAATTATGTTATTAAGAGACAGAGAATGACTCCTAGCAATATGTTATATCTTCTAACGTAGGAGAGATGGTTGTAGTGAAGTACCTCTTGGATCATTACTTCAACAGAATGCTGGAAGCTTTGCTATTATTTCCAGAGACTAATTATGTTATTAAGAGACAGAGAATGACTCCTAGCAATATGGCATAGCTTCTAACACAGGAGAGATGATTGTCGTGAAGCACCTCTTGGGTCATTACATCGGCTGAATGCTGGAAGCTTTGCTATTATTACCAGCTGGGTGATGATTTTGGATCAGATCGAGAGGCAAAAGGAAATCCTTAGAGCTTTCCCAAAAAAATAACCTTACAGTCTCAAGAAAAGAGGTTGGTCTCAAATAAACCTTTTTTTTAATGTTTTGTCACATACTTACTTGCACGTACTTTCAGCGTGTTACTCTTGGTACACCTACTTATGAACCCATGAACATTCAAACAAATTTAGTTTTCTTTTATAGAATCTCATATATTTAGTAATCTATAGAGATGGCGCAACATCGAACAGTAATTGAAATCAAATTCTAATAATATAACAAAAGGTCATTAGTATTATTAAATATTTAAATTAGTATTATTAAAATTAGGTTTTTAGGATTCTGTAAAAGAACGTGTACGATCATTGGGATTTGCTACTGTTTACGGATTGTACCTTTTTCAGTTGATAATTCACATTTAGGGCAATTTAGACCAACTACCTAAAAATGGGAAGGTCCCAAAATTAATACACAAGAAGCAGTCAACAACCAGCTTATGATAGTCATAGACATGAAAGTACCAAAGTGCTACCTGCGTTCAAAATATTTCAATAACTCGCTGATATTGTTGAGACAGTGACATACGATGTCTAGTATGTAGATGGAAAAGTTTGTACCGTATGTTTGAATGTTGTATTAAGTTTTGACATGTAACAACGTGACACAACTAGATATTATGTATAGTAATCATGTAGATGAAGGAAGCTTATGCCATATTTTTTAGTGTTTTATTGCTTTTTGTCATGTAAGTACCAAGTAATATCCCATCTTTGTTTAACGTATCGTCATAACTCTCTGATAGTGTTGAGACAACCAAATACGATGTCTAGTAACCATGTAGATGAAGGAATCTTATGCCACACTGTGGACTGTTTTAATTGCTTCTTATCATGTAAGTACCAAGTAACATGCCGCCTATGTTTAACATATTGTCATAACTCTCTGATAGTATTTAGACAATTAGATACAATTTCTAGCAATCATGTAGATGAAGGAATCTTATGCCACACTGTGGACTGTTTTATTGCTTCTTATCATGTAAGTACCAAGTAACATGCCGCCTATGTTTAACATATTGTCATAACTCTCTGATAGTATTTAGACAACTTGATACAATTTCTAGCAATCATGTAGATGAAGGAATCTTATGCCACACTGTGGACTGTTTTATTGCTTCTTATCATGTAAGTACCAAGTAACATGCCGCCTATGTTTAACATATTGTCATAACTCTCTGATAGTATTTAGACAACTTGATACAATTTCTAGCAATCATGTAGATGAAGGAATCTTATGCCACACTGTGGACTGTTTTATTGCTTCTTATCATGTAAGTACCAAGTAACATGCCGCCTATGTTTAACATATTGTCATAACTCTCTGATAGTATTTAGACAATTAGATACAATTTCTAGCAATCATGTAGATGAAGGAATCTTATGCCACACTGTGGACTGTTTTATTGCTTCTTATCATGTAAGTACCAAGTAACATGCCGCCTATGTTTAACATATTGTCATAACTCTCTGATAGTATTTAGACAACTTGATACAATTTCTAGCAATCATGTAGATGAAGGAATCTTATGCCAAACTGTGGACTGTTTTATTGCTTCTTATCATGTAAGTACCAAGTAACATGCCGCCTATGTTTAACATATTGTCATAACTCTCTGATAGTATTTAGACAATTAGATACAATTTCTAGCAATCATGTAGATGAAGGAATCTTATGCCACACTGTGGACTGTTTTATTGCTTCTTATCATGTAAGTACCAAGTAACATGCCGCCTATGTTTAACATATTGTCATAACTCTCTGATAGTATTTAGACAACTTGATACAATTTCTAGCAATCGTGTAGATGAAGGAATCTTATGCCACACTGTGGACTGTTTTATTGCTTCTTATCATGTAAGTACCAAGTAACATGCCGCCTATGTTTAACATATTGTCATAACTCTCTGATAGTATTTAGACAACTTGATACAATTTCTAGCAATCATGTAGATGAAGGAATCTTATGCCACACTGTGGACTGTTTTATTGCTTCTTATCATGTAAGTACCAAGTAACATGCCGCCTATGTTTAACATATTGTCATAACTCTCTGATAGTATTTAGACAACTTGATACAATTTCTAGCAATCATGTAGATGAAGGAATCTTATGCCAAACTGTGGACTGTTTTATTGCTTCTTATCATGTAAGTACCAAGTAACATGCCGCCTATGTTTAACATATTGTCATAACTCTCTGATAGTATTTAGACAATTAGATACAATTTCTAGCAATCATGTAGATGAAGGAATCTTATGCCACACTGTGGACTGTTTTATTGCTTCTTATCATGTAAGTACCAAGTAACATGCCGCCTATGTTTAACATATTGTCATAACTCTCTGATAGTATTTAGACAACTTGATACAATTTCTAGCAATCGTGTAGATGAAGGAATCTTATGCCACACTGTGGACTGTTTTATTGCTTCTTATCATGTAAGTACCAAGTAACATGCCGCCTATGTTTAACATATTGTCATAACTCTCTGATAGTATTTAGACAACTTGATACAATTTCTAGCAATCATGTAGATGAAGGAATCTTATGCCACACTGTGGACTGTTTTATTGCTTCTTATCATGTAAGTACCAAGTAACATGCCGCCTATGTTTAACATATTGTCATAACTCTCTGATAGTATTTAGACAACTTGATACAATTTCTAGCAATCATGTAGATGAAGGAATCTTATGCCACACTGTGGACTGTTTTATTGCTTCTTATCATGTAAGTACCAAGTAACATGCCGCCTATGTTTAACATATTGTCATAACTCTCTGATAGTATTTAGACAACTTGATACAATTTCTAGCAATCATGTAGATGAAGGAGGCTTGTGCCATATTTTAGAGCGGTTTTTTTGCGTTTTCGACGTGTAGCAACATGTTCCTCTGTCCTACCTATTTTTAGAACAAAAATTATATCAGTTACGTCGCTGTGGGGTTGAAGGGGTGCGCAGGTCTGCCAACTCTACAGATTGTTTTTCTAAAGAAAATCCCTTACGGAGCCGGGTCACAGAAACCTCTCTAAACATCTCTTTTCAAACATGTGCCATATTAAAATATACACCAATATTACTTCGTAAGTAGTTTTTACAGTTTTGGTAGTATTCACCCATGTATTTGAGTAAAAGAAAAATTGTGTGTGTTATTGTAGATTATGATAACCAAACTATAGAGAAAACACAGTTTTCAGTTTAAAATTTAAGCTCTCTCCACTTTAACTTATCATTATTCCAAAAGTAATTACAGAAAGAACTTCTTATGCAGTATTTGTTGTCTATTTGTCTCTTGAAAAACGACATACCTAAACTTAAGATTTCTAAATTAATAATTAAAGGCGGAATTAATTTTTTTTTAATCTCTACTATTGATTGTTATTTTGAGATTTTGTAAATACTGTTTCATACAATACGTACTGAATATGGATATTGATTTGGACCTTTATTTATTTAAAAATCAAGCAATATTGCTGACTTTCTTTACTTGTGAGAGAGGGTGCAGCGAGGTTGATAAGATAGTAATTGTAAAAAAAAGGATTAGTGATTCACAGTTAATTAAAACAATCAAAACTTCCACTTCTTAAGGATCAATAAAATTCATTTCATTGTAGAGATAAGGGAATATTTGAATTAACACTCAGATTTCAGTTTATATTTCACAATATGCTTCACTGAAAGGGAGGTGTACATTGAGTGATTACCCCTACCTCATCACATAACTAAGCATCAATTCTGTAAAATTTGTCTCCTAATACTAATATATTTTTAAATATTACTATTAAAACTATAAAAACTTTGGTTTTTAACTATCTATTTTCCGCACAATAGATATTAGCATCGGTATGTCTTTATTTTAAATATTTTCATTTAAACAAGTTAGAAATTCTTATTCTCGTATTTTGATATTTATCTGCAGGTAACTTCTCCACTGATCGTGGTGGGGGGTGACAAAAGTTCAGTGGGCACCGGGTACGAAAATGCTGGCGACGCTACTGCATCACATGTTCAGTAATATATTGTACGTTTACCTGGAGCCGTAGGTAAGTTCTCCCCCAGGCGACTGCCGACATCCTCAGGAGATGAAGTAGCAGCGGTTGTCGTCGACGCTCTAGGAGTTGTAACTGAAAATACAGACAGATTAACAGATTGTTTTGGGAAGAATATACATGACATTATTAATAAATTTAATGTTTTAAAATGTTTTCAAACTTATCGAAAGGATAGCTATTTCTAAATCACGATACTTTCTATCTATCTATATCTATATATAAATAGTATAAGAAAATAGTATACTATAAATAGTATGAAAAATACAATAAAATATAAAACTATAAATATGTTAAAGTAATGCTTTTCTCTAAAAGCTGTTAACCAAATTCAAAAACCACATACACTTAAAATTGATCATATAGAAATAGCTCATCAGAGGTTTCTACAACTTAACATCCTGATGGTCTAAATTTAAGATATGGATATTTTTAGACGTAAAATTAACTATACAAATTTGAAATTGTATTAAATAACACACAGCTAGCTAAAACTTTATTTTCTAAATTAATATTCCTTTTAAAGTGGAAAATTATTTACTATTCGTAATTCTAAATTCTTTGTATCAGCATCTGATTTTTTTGTATATAATTTTTGTATACATCTTTAAATTTCTTAAAAAGGTATTGTAATAGAGGGAATTCTTATGTATGTCTGTCTGTCTGACTGTCGTCTTTCCGCACGATATCTGTTCACACCGAGTTCGATGATGGAGTATGTCACTGGCTGAGCGTTAGCAAAATTTTTACATTGGCCTTATAGGTAACCATGATGCCAACGGAAAATAGGAGAATAAATTAATTTGTAAACACTCAATACAACCATAAGAGATATTAACACATGTAGCCTAACTTTCGCAACACATACAAAACATCATATTATAGTAACTTTTATTATTTAAACACTTACATGAAACCTAATTTAATGCACAAACATCTGAATGTATATAGAGGCAAGATATGTTGAGAAATATTTCATATACAGACTTTATATTTTGCATGAAACGTCATTTCTACGAGCTTCATTATCCGTTTTTTTGTGTCAACTTCTTTTTTTATGATCATCTGTTTGTTTATATGTCCACAGGACATCTAGAGAATAATATGAGTTATAGATTTGAAATGTTAATTCAACCTCGGCGAAGGCTCTTACAACATGTGGTGAGGCGTACTCGTACTTTGGATATATAATTTCCCTTTCAGATATAAAGGAAACTTTGCAAAAATTGTGTAAAAAACTTTTGTAAAAAGGTCACTATTCAGGCTTTGTGCCTCCCTTAGTGCACTGAAATTTGGTCACGCCTCCCCTTTGCCATCATCTCCTTATTTGCTCAACACAGTAGTAAGATTTAAATTTGTAGTTTGGGACAGATTTAAGATTAGCACGTGTTAAATTAATATTAGTTTAATATTTTACAAAACTTTTAATATTAACTCAAATCCCTTTTTCAATATTCCCACACGTATTGCTTCCAGTAAGTATTTTTAATAAAAGAATGAATCTCAGATCAAAAATCATTTTTTATGAACTCTCCAAAAGGTAATTAATATCATATATTAATTATATTATTATTATACTATAATATTATATCAGTCACCTTTAACGTTAGTGTAAATGCTAGCAGTGTTTGTGTTTTTCAAGTTTTAAATATCTATTTTTGCAGCGACAAAGCACATCGCAGGGCACTTCGACGTCCATTTTTGCTTGATAGTTTCGCTTTAGATAGGCCAAGGTTGAAAATTCAGAATCACAGAGTTGTGTGAATGAGAATTATACTAACGACTCTGAAACTTTCAAAGTAACTTGCGGTGAACAGTAAGGTAACTCAAACAAACATTTTCAATACCCATGTTTTGGAATTCCGCCTTTGCTTGACAATCACATTTTATGTCATTGCATGTTGCTGATTGTGGCCAGGAAGTACATCCTCATCGAATTGAAATGGATGTCTTTTGTAAAGCTTAATTTCCAGTTCTGTACTAACATTTGGAAAATACCGTCCGATTTAATTTTCAAGTTATGCTAAGTACCGTCTGTTGGGATGTATCTTCAACAACTTTCTCGTTTTCTATTCTAAAACTTACAGTACAATATAGTTTCAATCGTTTAGGTTGCATGGAATTATTACTCAAAACAGCATTGCAAAGAACACACTGAGGGAAATAATTACCATTTGTTATCTAAATAAATCCATATTTAATATAATGGTAACTATACGGTCTTTTATTTTACAGTCATTTTAGACCTACTAAAACACGTAACTTGTCTGTCCCACGTTTTATGTTTACTGGTCCAACAAGTTGTTGTTTACTACACTAATGCAAACGTCAAGAATGACTGTACAAACTGACACATGAGGGTTACGATAATCGCTAGCAAGCCGTGTTTCCCCACCACTATTATTCTAATACAATGATACCTCCCTTGAACATTTTCTACGCCCCCCCCCCCCCAAGGAGGCGCGCCTCCATGTTGAGACCGCTGGTTTACACTACCTATATATGTCTAAGTGATACATTCTACGAAGGAATGTTCTTGATTGAACAGAACAAGCGGGTTTTCCACCGCACCGGCCAGCTATCAGCCTAGTCAACTCAAGCATTTATGATTTTACTTTCAAAAGGGTTCTGAAATGTTTATAATTTAAAAACATTGTATTAAACTTCAACTTTTATATTACCCATATTACGACCAACATGTATACAACACATCAATTTATCAGTCTGAAGACAGATAACCTCTGTCTTTATTAAAGACTAGACAATTCCAAAACCGTTTTTCTTTACTATATGATATATTAAATAAGCTCCCTTTAAAGTAAAAAATGTTAAAAGTAATATTCCATTAAAAACAAACTGAACAATGTATAAACAAACAACGAACAATACTGACATAATTTGTATTCATACTTAAATTCTTGGTTTATGGATCTGAAACAATAAACCCGGTTCTTGGACTTACACAAATTGTAAGAAAGATATATTCCACAGTTTTGTACAAAAACACGCGCGCACACGCACACACACACACACACACACACACACACACACACACACACACACACACACACACACACACACACACACACACACACACACACACACACACACACACACACACACACACACACACACACACACACACACACACACAAAGAAAGTTTGATCATGTTACACACTTATTTCAACAAGAAGATAATTTTTTATTTTAAACAGTTGTATGCTTTATGTACTCTTTGAAACATTTTGAAAAACGTTGAAAATTATAGTTTTAAAGAAAATAGAATGAACACACGCTCTTCCAATAATGTAATCTTATTATTATGTAATTCTTCAAAGGAAATTTCAAGAAGGCAATTTTGTTATTCGGGTGTTAAGTTGTTCAATAAGTTTCTCTTAGAGTATGGTAGTACATTGCTGTTTGAGGGTAAACCAAAGTTTAAAATTAAAGCAAAACATTTTTGTAGCTGATTATTTTTAGGATAGGAAGTAATCGAAAGCAAATTATTGTTATTATTATTGTTACTTTTATATATTAATTTTATTTAAGCATTGTATTAATCTTATCGTTGTTGCATTTATCTTGATTATGTTGTATTTATCCTGTTATTGTTGCATTTTTCTTGTTATTCACTCATTTTGTTATTGATTTCCTTGTTATTGCTTTGCTATTGTCACTAAGATATTCTTTATCTGTTATTGTTACTCCAGTTTTGTTAAATAATTTAGAATTGTTTGTTTTGTTTGATTTTCAAATGTTATTCTCAGTATAGCATAGCCTCCACACAAGACCAGAGACATTTTAAGCTTTTAAGAATTGTGCCAACAATATTTTTTGCCACACGTGCTTCACAGCACTTGGCAACATTTGTACTGTATTTTGAATTTTTTCGAAATAAAGATGATTTGAACTTTGAACTGTGTGTGTGAACTGTGAACACACACACACACACACACACACACACACATATATATATATAAGGGTTCCTAAATTGCCTCTTCTTCCCTCAAAATCATTTAATTTTGTTTTTCTTTTTCCAACATATTAAAATAATACTAATATTATCCTAATATGTTCCACCTATACGTTGCACATTTTTAGGCAACAGAGCACGCCCGCCATGTTTCGTAAGTAACTGTAAATGAGTAACTTAAATGACAACTTAAGAAATACAAAGGGCATAAAAGCTGTATTCCACTCACTCAATAAAACATTCAGAGCGGAAACCCTTCAAAACTTGTAATATAGCAAGTTTCTCTTGGCTTATTGCTGGGAAAGTTTGCAAAGAACCAATTAAGAATTTTTATTGAGATTTTATAATCACTTTAGTCTCATAAATGCAAGTAAATATAATTATCGATGTTACATCTGAGTGGTTTTCAACTCAATTAATTGTTTGCAATTTGGAAGTCTTTCGAAACCAACATTTCTCATGTATGCTAGAAAATTTACAATGCTATTGATAACTGAAATATAGTCAACATTTTGTGCAAGCATGCAGTATAGCCTGAACCATACATGAACAAATAAAGTAATTAAAAGCCCACGTCTATTTATCCACATTAGCCAACAAGCGCACTCTACCACTGAGGTTCTATTTGAATCGTAGAGAATTTACAGCTCTATATACTTTACAGAATTACGAACCAAGGAATTATTTTATTAACAAAAAGTCCTCAAGTACATTCTGAGGAATACCTGTACAGTTTAAACTCATTGGTAATACCCCTTTTGGATTAAATTGACAATTAATTAGTCATCTTGACCTTATGAAATCCAAAAGCAATCGTTTAGGTACTGTTACTCCATCATTAGACTACGGTATGCAATTTTAATACTGTGTTTACGAAATATTGCTAACAGTTACTGTGCTAAATATATATTTTACGCTATAACTATTTTTGTGCTATTTTTATCCTCCCTGCACGTGGCCTTGGAGCATCGTTGGCTAAATTAATTAGCTATGGAGACTTCTTAAATCCGTAGATTTTCCTTCTCAAGGCTCCTTGTTGCTCTGTCGGGTGAACAACTGAGCCCCAACAACGTAAGTCTGCTATTGTCTACGGAAAAGGTGGGACGAAAACTGGTATTGTAGGTGGAATTAAATGAAAGATACTTTTATTGAACACAAAGGAAAACATATTCAATTAGCGAGGTTAGGGTTATTAAGTCCTATCTTACTGTTGTACAATCAAAAATGATAATCAATGTATAAAATAATAAAATGAAAAGAGGGTTCTTCATGAAACTAACAAATAAATAAATAAAATAAAAAATAGAAGTAAAAATAACAGACATTCGCTCATCACCATTCATACAAGGCCATCGTCCCCTATGTCACGAAATCGTCAACCCGACGAGGCCCGAAACAGAAAGATCCTTAAGCACTCTCGAAACCATTCCCGACTAAGAATACCTCTGATATGATCGGGGAGATTATTCCAGAGTTGACAAGAAGAGACTGTGAATACTTCACTGTAAATAGAAGATCTATGAACAGGAATAGACAACAAAGAGGATCCACGTCGAGTATTCCAATTGCTTGTTTCAGAAATAAAAGAAACCCCTCAGACGAATAAGACTAATAGTTATACGACATGGAATGTAGCATGCTAAAAATGTAGAACTGGCAGAGTAAATTAAATTTTAGCAGATTTAACTGATGTGTGAAGGGTTATATGGTCATGTCGTCTAGTGTTGAAGATAAAGTGAACACAATAAATTTGAGCTCGTTGTAATCTGCCCGAAAGCTAACCGCCAAATCTTTCAAAACTACACTACAGTAACTAAAATGGCATAAAATTAGGGTCTTTTCACTAGCAACACTTTCAAATTCAAGGGTAAATAAATAGCAAATTACTTAAGACTATGAATACCAGCAAATACCCTGCCACAAGTCTCAGTAATACTATCGGCCAAAGTAAGATTTCTTGTGACATCCAGCTGGGATCACTTCTGGCTGGTTTATACCTTCCAGTTGAACCTACCAGTGGCACAGCAAAAACCGATGTGTCACTTAAATCTGGGCAACTAATGGATGTCCAGGAGCTGCACATCACTAACCGCAAATGTCGAGATTCTGGGATGCAAGGGTAATTGGATAGGTCTAGTCTATTGTGGGAGATGACTGTTAGAGTTGGTGGGGTTCGTTCCCTAAGTATCAAAGGTTCTTGCTTAGCCTCAATAAGGGCGTATTTTGACTGGAGAGCCTGGTTGAGATCTGGCCCCTCCTTCTTCTGGGGGGACTTGACTTTGAGATCAGTGCCCTAATTCTTCCTCATGGATCTTGATAGGAGGAGGCCCCTTCATATCCTGTCACTCCGGAAGCACCGCTAAGGTCCTAAAAGGACTAAGTGCAATTTTTAAGCTTCTTGTCCTAAGAGAAAAAAAAGATTTATTGTAATAGTCAGTCCAAGATATTTTAGGTGATGCTCCTACCAGGGTTTGACGCCCAGTATTTAGTTTCTTAGTGTTGTGACATACACAAAGAGGGGGTTCTCACATTGAAGTTTTGATCTACGGTTTACTCAGGCGATCCCACTCTGAATGATATATTTTGAAAGACTAATTATATCATCCCTTAATCAGTGATTCCTGATCGTGCTTCAAGCACTTTTTAATAACATAACTAAAAGTTTGGGCTCGATTTAAAGAATCTGTTAGATATTGGATGTTGAAAACTGGGCCTTTAGAGACATTTATGGATCGAACACAATCCAACCATTTCGGGAGAATTGCATTGGCGTCAGCAGTTATTGCTAGGCAGAGATTAAACCATTAATAATACATCTGGCAAAATGGCGGTGGTAATTCACCGTTATTTTTCATAATTCTGTCCAGTTCTCCATCGTTACCAGCGGCTGCTTAAATGGACATTCTCAATAAATATCAATGAAATGTTTTCAATCTTCAATTTTAATCAAGCGTTGATAAAAGTCACTTTTCAATCATTCCTGATTATTGGAAGTTCATTTATTGTATTTAGTTTTGCTGCTAAAGTCTAAAGGCTTGATCCGTTATTTTTTATCACCATTAACTACTTTGAATATACTAAAGGTTCTCATCTTCGCCATCGTACCTTACCTCCAATCTAAATGATATAATATATGAATCACTAAAACTAGCAGTGAGTAAGGGAAACCCCAGTTTTTCATAACGTACTAAACCTTAGAACATTACTATTATACGGAATTAACCTCAATGCTGGTGACATAATCGCTTTGGTTACGCCGGCATTCTGAGAATAACAGGCTAAAAACTGCATCTGATTATTCAGAGACGACAAACTGTTATAGCCACGAGTGTCCAATGCCCATTAATCTGTCTGCCCATTAACCACATGACCAACAGCTGTTTTCAAGGTCACGGGGTCACAGGCACCAGCTGACTGTATTAACAGGGCCGCTGTCAAAACTATTCTGGCGCCTCCATTCAATTGGCTGAAGCTCCTAAATTGAATTGTGGGCTTTGTGCTACCAAACAAGCGCTGAAGATATTGTGGGCAGACTCGATTTTAGCTTTCAGTTTTAAATTTGACTCTCTCCTGGGATTAAATAATATGGAGAAAACGTATTCGTTTCATGCAGCAACCCGTATTTCAGCGTTTGGAACTCAGAATACCACCAAAAGGTATGCTGTGAAATTTCTGATTCCTAGCCTCTGCATATGCCATGAAAAAGAAATGACTAACGCTACCAGCGAAACCAATGTTCTATCCTCAAAGCTTCAATTAAGAGAGAGAGTACTATTGACAAAAACATTATTCAGTACGCTGAAACAAATATCACAAAAAAAACTCCTATTTGAGCAATTCCAATTGTTTTTTTAACACCACGAAACTACTTTGCAACAGTTTTGAACGTGAGAGGATTACGTGTAGACCTGTTCTGGACTGATCCAGCACCCCGAAATGCAGAATTATATTTTGTGGTGCATAACACTGGCGTAAATCTCACTGAAACCAAGCAAAATTGAAATCTTGCAATTCGAAAACACTAGGTTGACTGTATAGTACACGGCTCAGTTTAAATAAACCTCAAAAGAGCAACTGACCTGTTTACATTCATTACTGTTTATATACGTCAATGACTAAATAGTACGTTTTCTAATTAGGTGATTTTAAGATCGACAATTTTGTTCTTTTTGACAGATTGTTATTACTTGCTTGAACCATCACTATTATAGTTACAAATTAAGATCTAATAGGATTAAACAATTTCATAGACCTTTCAATTGAAAGATTAAGTTCTTCGTAAGTTAGTTTCCACATACCTGAAAAAACATTTTCAACTAAAATACTGTTTGCTTGGTATTTCAGATTAAAATAATGTAAAATCTTGAAATTTAAAACTCCTACTTTCTACGAAATTTTAAGTAGCTTCTAGATACTCTACTCTTGACCTCTCGTCCCAGTCTTCAAATCTATTACGTTTTCAGTGTTTAATAGTGAAATTTCATTAATTAGAATTGTTTGTTTTACAAATATCTCATAAGACTTTGTATGATTATTACAAGACATCATACATTATATTTTGCAACCAAAATTTAAAAATAAATTTATTCGTTAATACTTTGATTTGCATTTTTACCAAAAATACCACAAACTGCTTATTATCCACTAGTAAAAGTGGTCTCTCTGTGTTTGTGGGATTGATTATATTCTTATGATAAATCGTATTCAGAAATTATTCAGTTTACACATTTTATTTCCAAATTTATAATACATTTTTATAACAAAACAGGGACGTTGGTACATCAATGATACATACATATACAATAGGTTATAGATATCTCGAAAAACAAAGTTTAAAAGTAAACTAAATTTAACAATTTACAAACGAATTATTTACCTAATGCATTACGTTAAGATTTTCAATTAACTTTCATGTATCAACTCTTTGGCGGTATGTGATTGGTTTATAATTAAATACTTAAATGTGCGTTATTTTTTAATTTTATTATTACTGCTGCAGTAGGTAAATCCCATATTAGCAAATTATTTAGTGATTTTAGCCTTCTAAAACACATAACCTGAGCATTGATTGACTACTTAAGGTTTTTTTCCCAATTAAGAGAAGAAGATGAGAGATCCTCTCATTGAATTTAGTCCTAAAAGGGCCTTATCGAGAGAGGATATTCAGGATAAGTAATGATGGAGTTCAGGGTCGCCCTCACGAAAAATCCTACGAGGACCTTGGGAGAAGGGTAGGCTAGCTCTGCCCCAACCTATCCCAGTCAAAACGGGCAGAAGTCATACTACCTCACGTTTAGACTTTAAGACCCATTAACATTACCAAAGTCCCATCCACATAATCATTTATCCTCCGCAGTCAACTAGACTTATGGATCAGCCATTTTTAACCTACTATCTCGACATTTGCGGTGAGTGGTGTGCCAGCCATGGACATCTATAGAGTTAAAAGTCAAAATCGCCAATGTTTTATGTAAACATAGTTAAGCCAATATTGTCGATTTTGTGTAATTTTTATTTTTGTTAGTGCTCATAGTATGTGTTTTCTTTATGTTAGGTTCTTATTACTGTACTATTATAATGAGCACTTTTTAACTTTTTTGATTGTGAATTGGCTACTTACCGTTAGTAAATAAATAAATGTTTAATTTTACCAGGCGAATTTAAGGCTAAGAAATTCTCTCTAACACATCCTGGGGACCAACGGCTTAAAGGTGATTTCTAAACTACAACCAATGCCCCTATCAGGCGGGCTGCTTGCAAGGATCGCTCAGCGGTCACCCATCCAAGCAGCAGCCACGCTCGACGTTGCTTGATTCGGTTATCTTGCAATAATAGCAGTACACCGCGCCATTTGCAAAAGGTTCAAATCAAATCTTGTATTACTCGTGACAATTTCACATTGTATGGAAAACGTCATAATTTATTCTAAAATTTTAAACACACCACATAACTACTGAAGGGTTACTGAGATATAAGTTACACTTCGGAATTTACTATACACAATGTAGATCCTATTAGCAGGTATAAATCAGCCAGTAATGAATCCTCCTGGGAATGCCTTAGCTAACATTATTTCCTGGCTAATTAGCAAAGATCAGCCATGCTGGAAAACGAGTCAACTATAAAAAAACACACACTTTCCGTTACTTGACTTGCTTGTGTTATGCGAAAAACGCTTCCTTCTAGTTAAGCCTAATAAATCTAAAATGTATTCTGAACGCATTTACCATCATTTTCTCTAATATTATTTTTGTATTTTAATTAAAAATTTGTTAGCTGTCTTTTTATCGAGTCTAAAATTTTGTTTTGTTTTACTACAAATGTACTGCATGTTTTCTATATATAATGTTCTCACACACACATACCATAGTCAAATGACGAAATTGTCAGATGGAATCAATCGAAAAAGGCTCCCAATAAAGCGACAACGTTGTTCCCATTTTATTTTGGTAGCAAAATGGACGAACGGCCTATTTGTTGACCAATAAATGAATTTCACATTCCATAGTCAACCCGTAAGACTGAAAACAGAGTTAAATTAATCTGCGCATGACAGTAAAAATGAATTGGGCATAATAAAAAAGTAAAAGTACAATAAAAACTAAAATTCACTGTGAACCCTCAACACTGAAAATCGAGTTTAAAGTTATTTGCTTATTTAATGGACTCTAGACATAGTTAAGAAGTTACAACTTTGAACTCGTTCAGTTAAAATTTATTTATCATAACCTCTTAAGAGTAAATATCAAGTTTTAACCACTTGAGCATGTAAGCCTATAATAGTTCTATACAAAGTTAATAAGCTAATATTCTGAATACTTCAACAGTTAAAATCTATCTTTGTGACCATTAAGAAGGAAAATCTGCCAACCGCAAAATTCAAGGAACGGCTAATTAAAATATGAAGATTTGTTCAATTAAGAAGGCACAATATCATAACTATTGAAGGCAGATCAAAAATTGAAGAACTATTTGAGTTCAGTGAAGGACACGATTCTACTGTGTACGCCTTCAGTCTAAGAAACCTAAATTTCCATGTAGTGTTTACGGTACGTCAGAGTACAGAAAAATATGCCATTTCGAAGCATAGTTTCAAAACAAAACATTCATTAGGATTGAAGAAAACATAAGTGCGAGCAATAATGCTCTACTCATGTAAATATAATAAGAGAAACGTTAGAAATCAAGAAAGAAAATAGCTTCAACAAAGAAGGCAGCGTCAAACTGTCGAAAACATAGTACCATTAAACCTGCAATAAAGAAACCATATTGGTAACACTGTCGATTGTAGTGATTTTTGGCTCGTTAACCTTTTAGCCAATCATGATAAAACTTCGCCCCTTTCAGTTGACATGTAGAGGCGGATATACATTATAGGCAATTTCGATTTAAAATATGTGTCTGAAGATAGTTATTCTTTTAGACCAAAATATTTCAAGAATTTAATATGTAAGCATTATTTCGACCCAGTTTCAAACGGATGACTTAGCTTTAAGTTATGATACCGGCCGAGTAAGCTTAAGAGCTGAGAAAACACGATATTAATGATGTGAAATTTACAATACCTACAAAAATATATGTAGAATGTTTGCCGGTAATTTGCATATTCGATCATGGGTAATACTGCATTGTGGGTTGACTAAAATTAGCTTCATGACAAAAAAGTTTAACCGTTTTATTTAATTTAGGTGAATATTTTAAAAAGCTATATCATTAGTCAAATGGGCTATATCTTTTTACACATAGGCTACATGGAGTGTTTGCAAATTCTCTACAGAAAAAAAAAAAAAAAAAAAAAAAAAAAAAAAAAAAAAAAAGTCATATAATTGTAGTTACAGAGGCAAAGTTCTTTACAAAGCCCTTGCTTTACACTGAACAAATTTGTAGTTTTAAATTAAATTTCTAAGATAAAATTTAAAAAAGCCATTTCAATAAAATATTCAAAATATAACACACAAATTCACTAGAAAATTAGGAGTACACAAACAAGAATAAATTTAAGAGAAATGTTTTGCAAGTTTATGAGTCTTTATAATAGTATAGCTAGAACAAATTAAATTGCTTTTTAGTTAAACAGCAAAAACATTCCACTGTTGCTTTGCATAACGCTTGTACTGTTTTGTTCCTTCGACATCTGTCTCTAGGCCGGTGAGTGTTTGCTTAATACCTAATAAACTGTTTAATTTAAAGAATAGTAACTTTTTCCCAATATTTATCTTATTAGAATCTTAGGGCGGAAAGTTTATAATATAGATTTTTTTGTTTCAAAGGCAGCCGTTTATAAAAAATAATATAAAACTCCTCGAAAACCGACTTGATATCAGAAATGCACTAAACAAATTGGAATATTGAATTTAAAACGTTGCATTGCAGAGTTATAGATATATGTCCATATGTAAACACATAATTTAGCTATTTACATTTTTAATGTGACCCCCATTACTGAACTATACACCCACCCTCACTTTGACCAATACCCCCTGTATAGTTTTTAAAATATCGCCTAAAACAGCTCTGCAACACTTAAGAGAATCGATGTTTTATTTAAAAAAGCTTAGTGCAAGAATATCAAACGTCAATCGACCAGTTATAGACCGTCAAAAGTTATTGTCAAAATATGTACACTAGGAAGTCGTAAATATTATATTCCAACTTAGGAACAAACACTTGTGAGGGATATACCTTGGGAGTCTTATATCTATATCTTCTGCTGATATGTCATGACTATTGGATCTCTTTGGCAAAGCAACTATCTACCTGGCAGGCCTTGTTTTGAGAGCTAAGAGCAATAAATTATATCCATATTAAACTAATTACAGCTAGTTGAGGATTATTATGGGTTTGGTAGATATGTTTTTACGTTAAAAACAGCTCTTTCAAATAATTTTTAAATTAATGTAGCAAAAGAAGACTCAATTTTGTCCTTTGTTCCAAGTTTGCTATTGACGATGGAAGGTTTGAAAGGATAACAGGATTTCTGACATTTGCCATCGTTATATGTTACAGGAAGGTAACACAACTTTTCAACGATTGGAATCTCACCTGACGATGAGAATAGGTTCCAATACTGGAAACGTTGTGTTATACATCTTGTAACTTATAACGATGACAAATGTCCGAACTCCTGTTATATTTCAATTTTAATTACTGACTTGTGGATTAAAAAAAAAAATAAAAATATTTTTAAGAATGACAAGTTTTAAATATTTCTTTCCGAACGAAATAAAAATAATCATGCTATTACTTGAAACACAATTACTCACTGTCAAAATGTCACACTTTTATCTCCTGCCGTTTTTATTTGGGTCTGATAACAAAATGCATCCATTTCCAACTTTAAATGCCCGTAATTTCACCTGAAGTGATAAAAAAAGTCTACTTTTTCTGTATTAAGGAGATTTATTTTAAATATCAATCAATTTAACACAGAAAAATATTTTCCAAACCCAAAATCGTTTGCACCGGCTTAACCGACTCCAAGGGCCAAGGGCCAAAAGCCAATTTTAATTGTTTAAGCACACAACCTGCTTTATCTTTAAATCATAGAGGGATTTCCGTGAAGAAAGGAATTTATCATCAATCGCCCTATTTTTTTGAGTGCCAAAATATGAGAGTTAAAAATATGAATGATTCTTTTCTCAGTTTATATTTATCCTAACTTGCTACAACTAGATCTAACCGCCAGTCAGGTGTTAAATGTTAAATCGACTGTCCACATACAGATCAATAAAGTGTCAAGTTGTCAAGTTTCAGAGTGTCAAGTGTATTTTTAACCCTTTCTATTCCTCCCATTTCGACTACCAGCAAAATTAGCGCGCTTACTGATATAATTTCTTTATTAGAAAAATGCATTTATCGATCTCAAGAAAAACCAGTTCATGTGCTTATACAGTCAAAATTGCCTGTTGGCTCCTAGACTATTAGTTAAAGCTACACATTAGTGTGTTACGTCATTTATGTTTCTTTATAGAGGCTCCCAAAATTGTTTACAACAACGAATTTTGTTTATAACAACGGGAGATATCCAAAATTAATGAATATCCGAAGCATTGGAACCGAATACAAACTTTGTCACAAGAAAATTGTTGTAATAAATGAATTTGGTAATGTATTGAATTTTAAAACAGTCGTTGCGGCTGGGATAAAATTCATTCGTATCCTATACTAAAAAAATGTAAATGGTATATTCGTAGCAAATTAGTTATTGCATATGTGCTTCGATTGTTTTCAGATTGAGAGGATTTATTTCTGTAAATGGTTTAAAGCATATCACCAAACTACACTAGTAAAATTTAATTTCAAATATGAGCCACACTTTGTTGTATTTTTCGGGTTCAAACAACATTTTGCTTACTATACATTCGCATTCATTCATGTATTTGTAGATCGCAAATTTTTATAACTGTATTTTAATTTAATATAAAGTGCTAAGACATTTACACAAATTATTTCCGTGTTTCACGCTTCAAATTTTAATTAACTTATCAAATAGCCCCACGGATCCTAAAACTGTATTGTTTAGGGTCGTTTTCTTATAATCAAATCAAAATCAAATCAAATCATTTTTATTTTGCCAGAACATTACAAAAAATGTATAGCAATAGTCATTTTTCTATAATGACCAGACACTCCATAAAATGTATTAATTATATACATTGATTCCCAATTAATACAGTAAATTCTTTGAAGATAAGGGGATAAAATGTAAAACTAATTTGCACTTTGATTCAGGTTTTAAAAGACACGAAACAATTCATCACACATTGTTGGATTTTATTTCCTACTCACACAGGTATTATTGTGTTAACACAGACTGATAACTCTGTCTGGGTTGTTGCAGTTAATAAAAGAGCATGATCATTTATTACTTATGGTGACTTTAAGTTCAGTTGATATAATAGTGCAAGTGGTATCGATGAGGACATGGTTAATAAGGAAGCAAGATGTCCTTCTTAATATCCTTGTCAACTAGCAGACTATTACAACAAGAGGATATTGTAACAATATTCCATTTGCGATTCTGCGTATTACGAGCTTAATCGCTCTTAGTCATTTATATCGTTATGTATGAATTGTCATTTTGACACGTCTGTACCGATTCCGGGACAAACCTACTCTGTTGTTTTACAAATTCAATGAAAATATAACAATACTTTCGTTATTGTTACTATGATTCATTCATTGTTCAGTACAGCTTTCATGTTTTGACACTAAGAATATTAATAGAAATATATGCAACATTTTATATATGGTATGTGTAACTGTAAATATGTATACAGTAATTGTATGGTACGTTAAAAAACTCCCAACACTAACGTACATATGAATCCTTTAACTAGGTTCTCAATATTTCAGTTTTAGAATATCGTATAGCAAATATTATATGCAACTTCATATATGGTATGTGTAACTAGCATTTGTATATAAAAAGTAGTTGTTTGATCCCAAAATTCCCAATACTAACCTATATATACTAATTAATCCCTTAACCCAGTTCTAAATATTTCAGTTTTAGAATATCATAAAAACCAATAGTATATGCAACTTTATACATGGTATTTGTACATTGAAATATAAATAACCATTAGTTGTCTGATCCAAAAACTCCCAATTCCATATTCACTAATGAATACATATTACTAATGAATCCCTTAACTCAGATATCAGTAGTTCAGTTTCAAAATATCATAGGATCTTTTATACAAATTTGTATATATCTTATGAATATACAAATTTTATATGGCACGCATACTAGGAAATATATAATCAGTAATTGTCTGATGGGTCCAAGAATACCCAACCATTAATCAACATTTATGAATTCGTTACTTACTTTCTCAACATTTCAATTTTAGTGTATCATAAAACCAATAGTATAATGCAACTTTTTATTAGATATTTTAATCTGTAAATATACAAACAGTAACGACAGAAACGTAGGTTGTCATTCTGTTTAATGTGAAAACTATAATTTTGATTGTACTAGTTCAATTTCTGATTCTTTCCGTATTGTCAACATTTATACCAATGGAATCTGGTTATGACGTATATTAGGTTTCAATACTTTTAATTTTGCCATAAGTATGTTTAAAATCTGTATTTATAAGTTATTCTTGCAACTGTCTCAAAATTTCCTGTTCTGATTCTGACAGCGTGAATCCATAGTTCCGGAATTTGATTTCTATGAATTAAGCAGACTCGTCAATAATAGTCAAGAATTTACTTATGATTCTAGTTAAAAATTAAAACTGTTTGCATTATGTCTGAAAACCATTTCATTGTATATCTCTTTCTCTAATTTTAAAATATTTTGAAACCACTTATTATGTTTTTTATATTTTCATTTAGTTTTTAAAATATGAGTATTTTGTTACGTGCGGAATAGAAACTCTTTCTGTTGTCTTTATTTCCGGGTTATAAGCAGAGTTATGAATTTGTGTGAAAACTAAACTGTTAAAAAATTTCTTTCAAAGACAGATACAGAAAAGGGGTTCATATTCTCGTAATGAAAAAGAGAGGAGAAAGGATAAGGAGAGAAATCGATAGGTATGGGACTGCTGATATGGTTACCCTTTTGTTTAGAAAAGTTGTAAATGACAGTTGCATCATTAAGCAATTTTGTGTTACAGTTTTAAAATGTATATCTCCTAACTGTATTGATCTGGAATAGATGGAATAAAAAAACTAACAGTAATAACAATACATATCGTAGCTATGGTAGGAAGGGTTGATTCAACTGAATTTTGAGTTTAGCTCCACTTCACCTTCCTTTTATCAATTAATTCAGCAATAATAATAATAATACAAAGTAAAGGCAATCCCAAAATACTCACTATTGTTTGCTTCGTCGTATTCCTCATATACTGTTCCGTCATACTCCGGGTTGTAATCTTCGTACTCGTAGCTGGTGGTCGCGCTCTCCCCTGCAGACTCCTGGGCACGCGTCTTACGCACCTGAGACCGCCTCACTCTCCCAGAGACACTCCATCCTGTACCACAACCTGTTACACTGTCTCCCTTGCCTTGCCATCTACTACGAACCTTGCCAAGGTTAATAGCGATTGCCAATGTTAATTTCAACTCCATTAATTTAAAATCGTATTAGTTTTTATTCTAAAATTTTATTTAAATAAATTTGTTATCAAAATTTGTACTGATATTCATTTTTCTTTTTTGGTTTTACTGTGTTTGTGAAAATGCTTTTGTCTAGAAATTCAAAATCACGCTAAGAAGGCAACTAAAACATGATCTAATTACTGTAACTGAATCGATACAGTAATTAAAGATACGTGAATGAAATATCAGTACTGGTCGATAAAACATATTAATGGTTTTAAGAATAAAATGTGTTCCCAAAATTAGTGGTACCTAGATTTAACACAAGGATGAGCAGGAAGACAGCTCTTGCAGCCATGGGCACGACAGCCGCACACCTACTGCCAGCAGAAGATCGACCCGCAGATGTAGATAGTCGGAGGAGAGGGAGACGAAGGAAGGGGGGAGAAGAAAAATGGGAAGATTCATCAAGATGGATTTATGTGTAACAGTATTTCCTAGTTGGCGGTGGACTGTTCATACTTAAATATAACGATGTACCAACATCACTTGACTCGGAGACGAATTAAAGAAAAGGCTAATGGAATGCAAGATCTCGGGGAGTGACTGGAAGATGCTTCAATCCAAAGAATGCACATTATTATGGAAAATTTCATTTTTACTGCTGAACTGAACGTAAATCTTGTGTCGTATTAGATTCACTAAATGATAACACAAGAAAAGTAAAAACTAGTATTATCAGTTCTCGTACCTCGGCCGATCACAAATCAATAAAAAATATACCTGTATTTATTTTACTTATTAAATATTTTTATATTAATAATATAATGTGCCAAACACGATACAAAACAGGTCATTTTTGATATTTTTGCAGTTGTATTTCATACCACAACATTCAAAAAAACAAAATGTTCTCATACGATCTGTTGAAACTAATGTATATGGCATTTAATTAGTATCCGGATTTAGGTCTTATGAATGTAATCAGACAAGCCATACTACATCCGTGTAGCTTAGATAACGTGAGAGATGTAGGTTTTAGCGGAGTATACACAGAAATATAAAAAGAAGATAAACAAACTTTTCAGTAAAATGTTTATAGGTTTTTATGCACACATTTTAAAGCTCCTAAAATATGCAATAAGCACTAAGTATATGAAACTACGGTTATTTAAACTCTGGTAATTACAGATTTAACTATTTGGGTTCACACTACACGGGGAGACAACCTAATGAGTTTCCAAACATCAGGAATCTTATGTATCCTGACAGATATAAGCGCAATACGTACTACAAGAGGGTGTTTTATGCTAAGAACCTTAAATGGTGGGACGATTAAGATCCTTCTTTACATTCACAATGCTTATGTACGTAACCACCTCATATATGTCATCTTATAGCATCTTTCTAAAAAGGTTTTTTCTGCAGAAAAAACAACTAAAAAAATTATATAGTTCAAATTGGAATGCTGACTGTAGGCCACTATTCAAAAGATTTCAAGCTCTAACCTTGCCTCATGCCTGCATGCAGCGTTTTTTGTTAAACACAACCTTAGCAACTTTCATAATTTTACCGATGTCCATGATCACTGTACAAACACAATAATACATGAACAATTTTAAATACCATGGAGTGAAACTGTTCACTGACACTCCTTCAGATATCTATCATTTATCTTTGCTCAGTTTCAAAAAGACATAATGAACATTGTAATAAATACGTGTCTAAACGCAGTGTCTGTTTGGGAGTGCCGATAGCCGAGCGATCTAATACATTGGACTTTGAGTCTGAGTTAGAGATAGCGCAGGTTCACATCCTGTCTGTGACCGTTGCACTTTTTATCAGTACAATCAACCTTGTACTGTATCGACTCTCCCCTTTATCTGTTTGATAAGATCCTCGCACAGGCCAGTGGCCCATGAGGACGGACAGAATAAGGCTTAAAAGGAGATCGGCCTCTCCTCTTTATTAAAAAAAAAGAAAAGAAAAAAAGAAAAAATACAACAATTTTATGATGTTAATTTTGTATATTTAATACATTAATCTTATACGTTAAGCTATTTTACTCTGTCATGCGTTATATACAATGTCAGTGACAATAAATGATTGATTGAAAATTCAAACACAGCGTGAACAGCTAAAGGAGCAGAACAGTAGAAGTTCTAGACATAAAATAAGATACTGAACCTTCCACGTCATTTACAAGGGAAATTCTCTCGGTAGTCTCAACCGCTACATTTGTCTGAGTCTGGTTCTTGCTCAAAACAATTGTGTTTTATTGTATCCAATGTACTTTCCTAAATCGTATTTGTAGTTTGACAAATTATTAGAATTCAACATTTTACTTAGTACCTTCTGTAACATTGGATTGGATTTGGATTTCGAAAAAAAATGTCTAGGAATGGTTCTGCCAACATTAAAACATTTAACTAACCTCTAGCCCAACTCTGGCCTGAAATCTTTCTATGGTATTAGGATAGACCAAGAAAACTGCGTGAAAAAATACGGTATCCTACTCATTGCGACGTTACTTACAGAATGATTACAATGATAAATTTAAATTATTGAACTTTATATGACACAAATTTATTTATCTTTCCATACAAAACGTTTCCGGGTAAATTTACCATTTTTTATCTGATGAACATGTGTTTAAGTTAATTAAGTTTGAACTTTTGACAAATGACATCCTACTAAAGTTCAATAGTAAGAGAAGAACTCTGCCCTAGCTACGTATCACAGATGGAAGGATGAGCATACTGATGAATTTTCACCTCAGTAAGGATTCACGAGGACCACGGCCGGCTTATTCACTCATGGCTTCGATGACTTCTCTCCACGAATTTGAAAAAGTACCAACGAATATTTCTTCAAAAACTCGAGTGTTCGTGCTGTTCCTTATCCGTAAACCAACTACGACTTAATAGGCACGACGTGGAATATCCAGGAATGCTTACGCGTTCTCTTGTCCCTGATCCCACTGTAATTAAGAAGGCATGGTGTTTATAGTCTTTATACTTATCCCTGAACCAAATTTAATCAAGATGACCTGTTTATGATCCCTAACTTGGGAAAATCCATTATAATCGGGCGTCTTCTTCTGTCGTAATTCATTGTAACGAAGAATACATGGTGTTCATAGTCTCTACAGTTAAAGGGATTATAGAGTTTCTACAGTTCGGAGTGTTTTCTTATCTCTGATACCTCTGTAAGTATGAAGGCACGTTATTACGATTATTAGTTCGTACAATGGAAATTCTTTGTTATGATCGAGTGATTTCTTATCCCTGATCCCACTGTGGCTATTAAGGTTCAGGATTTATAGTATGTACAGTCGAACTTTTATGCATGATCGTGTGTTTTGTTATCCCTGATCCCATTGTGACTATGAAGGTACGGTATTTGTAGTCCGTACGGTTGAAATTTGTTGTATGATCGGGTGTTTTCTTATCCCTGCTCCCATTGTGACTATGAAGGTATGGGATTTGTAGTCCGTACGGTTGAAATTGGTTGTATGATCGGGTGCTTTCTTATCCCTGATCCCATTGTGACTATGAAGGTACGGGATTTGTTGTCCGCACGGTTGAAATTTGTTGTATGATCGGGTGCTTTCTTATCCCTGATCCCATTTTGACTATGAAGGTACGGTATTTGTAGTCCGTACGGTTGAAATTTGTTGTATGATCGGGTGTTTTCTTATCCCTGATCCCATTGTGACTATGAAGGTACGGGATTTGTAGTCCGTACGGTTGAAATTTGTTGTATGATCGGGTGCTTTCTTATCCCTGATCCCATTGTGACTATGAAGGTACGGGATTTGTAGTCCGTACGGTTGAAATTTGTTGTATGATCGGGTGCTTTCTTATCCCTGATCCCATTGTGACTATGAAGGTACGGGATTTGTAGTCCGTACGGTTGAAATTTGTTGTATGACCGGGTGCTTTCTTATCCCTGATCCCATTGTGACTATGAAGGTACGGGATTTGTTGTCCGCACGGTTGAAATTTGTTGTATGATCGGGTGCTTTCTTATCCCTGATCCCATTGTGACTATGAAGGTACGGTATTTGTAGTCCGTACGGTTGAAATTTGTTGTATGATCGGGTGTTTTCTTATCCCAGATCCCATTGTGACTATGAAGGTACGGGATTTGTAGTCCGTACGGTTGAAATTTGTTGTATGATCGGGTGCTTTCTTATCCCTGATCCCATTGTGACTATGAAGGTACGGGATTTGTTGTCCGCACGGTTGAAATTTGTTGTATGATCGGGTGCTTTCTTATCCCTGATCCCATTGTGACTATGAAGGTACGGTATTTGTAGTCCGTACGGTTGAAATTTGTTGTATGATCGGGTGTTTTCTTATCCCTGATCCCATTGTGACTATGAAGGTACGGGATTTGTAGTCCGTACGGTTGAAATTTGTTGTATGATCGGGTGCTTTCTTATCCCTGATCCCATTGTGACTATGAAGGTACGGGATTTTTTGTCCGCATGGTTGAAATTTGTTGTATGATCGGGTGCTTTCTTATCCCTGATCCCATTGTGACTATGAAGGTACGGGATTTGTAGTCCGTACGGTTGAAATTTGTTGTATGATCGGGTGCTTTCTTATCCCTGATCCCATTGTGACTATGAAGGTACGGGATTTGTTGTCCGCACGGTTGAAATTTGTTGTATGATCGGGTGCTTTCTTATCCCTGATCCCATTGTGACTATGAAGGTACGGTATTTGTAGTCCGTACGGTTGAAATTTGTTGTATGATCGGGTGTTTTCTTATCCCTGATCCCATTGTGACTATGAAGGTACGGGATTTGTTGTCCGCACGGTTGAAATTTGTTGTATGATCGGGTGCTTTCTTATCCCGACTATGAAGGTACGGTATTTGTAGTCCGTACGGTTGAAATTTGTTGTATGATCGGGTGCTTTCTTATCCCTGATCCCATTGTGACTATGAAGGTACGGGATTTGTAGGTACGGTTGAAATTGTTGTATGATCGGGTGCTTTCTTATCCCTGATCCCATTGTGACTATGAAGGTACGGGTACGGTTGAAATTTGTTGTATGATCGGGTGTTTTCTTATCCCTGATCCCATTGTGACTATGAAGGTACGGGATTTGTAGTCCGTACGGTTGAAATTTGTTGTATGATCGGGTGCTTTCTTATCCCTGATCCCATTGTGACTATGAAGGTACGGGATTTGTTGTCCGCACGGTTGAAATTTGTTGTATGATCGGGTGCTTTCTTATCCCTGATCCCATTGTGACTATGAAGGTACGGTATTTGTAGTCCGTACGGTTGAAATTTGTTGTATGATCGGGTGTTTTCTTATCCCTGATCCCATTGTGACTATGAAGGTACGGGATTTGTAGTCCGTACGGTTGAAATTTGTTGTATGATCGGGTGCTTTCTTATCCCTGATCCCATTGTGACTATGAAGGTACGGTATTTGTAGTCCGTACGGTTGAAATTTGTTGTATGATCGGTGTTCTTATCCCTGATCCCATTGTGACTATGAAGGTACGGGATTTGTAGTCCGTACGGTTGAAATTTGTTGTATGATCGGGTGCTTTCTTATCCCTGATCCCATTGTGACTATGAAGGTACGGGATTTGTTGTCCGCACGGTTGAAATTTGTTGTATGATCGGGTGCTTTCTTATCCCTGATCCCATTGTGACTATGAAGGTACGGTATTTGTAGTCCGTACGGTTGAAATTTGTTGTATGATCGGGTGTTTTCTTATCCCTGATCCCATTGTGACTATGAAGGTACGGGATTTGTAGTCCGTACGGTTGAAATTTGTTGTATGATCGGGTGCTTTCTTATCCCTGATCCCATTGTGACTATGAAGGTACGGGATTTGTTGTCCGCACGGTTGAAATTTGTTGTATGATCGGGTGCTTTCTTATCCCTGATCCCATTGTGACTATGAAGGTACGGGATTTGTAGTCCGTACGGTTGAAATTTGTTGTATGATCGTGTGCTTTCTCACTCTGATCCTACTTTAACTATGAAGGCTGGGATTTATATTACGTATTTACAATTGAAATTCTATGTGTGATCGTGTATTTAATTATCTATGATCCCATTATGACTAAGTAGGAACTAGTTTTTAGTCTTTTAGACAGGAACATCCAAGTATGGAATTCAGCGTTTCCTAATCCCTAATCCCCCTGACACTACGAGGCTAAAGTCTCTTCAGTAAACTTATCCCGTAACGTGCCTTACTTAGTTCGTAAGTGAGTTAGAAGACCAAGTCGTCGTATCTGCACACTTTAAGTGAACTATGCGCCTTTTCGTGGCTTAAACGGACTTAAGGCCCTAAAATGATGATATTGGCTTTAAAAAACAAGACCTCTGTTTTACAGTGCAAAAATGTTTTCTGTTAATCCGTACAGCTTACCATATTGTATTCATAAACACTACAGTGTTTTTACATTACTCTTGTATTTATATAAACTGTATGCTTTGTACTTGGTAATAGATAGTTCAGATCCTAACACATGTCAAACAAGTTTGGACATCGCTTGAATTCTGACTTAATCGAATCAGAATTCTGAATCAAAGTGATTACAAGTTTCAGTTTTTTTTTTCACACAAATCTTGTATACGTTGGGCAAAATTTGTTAGTGTTCCATTAGTATCTAAACCTGTTAAATACTTCCATTGAACTCTCCCCAAAAACAGCTAATCTGATTTATAATATAAATAACATTACTCTGCAGTTCTCTTCTGATCCGGAACTGCAAGTGTTTCCATCTATTGACCCGTTGATAGTTGAAGAGAGTGCTCACCCAGCCCCACGAATTTATGCTTGCGGGTGACCATACCCCCCAAAACCGCCATACGGCATATGTACCGAACTTTTAATAGATGCAATGTCGCTAGGGTAAACGATTGGATCTCTCAACAGATGTACCCCCGCTGAAAATTCTCTCATCGATGGCGGAAGTCCTGTTTGTCAAGTTTTGTGGAGATTTGAGGGACGTCATATTACAAAACTGCTTGCCCTAACAAGAGAATTGGTCACAGCCCCTTTCCCAGCTGGTTCTCAAAGCGGCTTCGTGAATGTGTTTATTAAGAAAAAAAAAACTTCATTCTTCCCGTTTTCAAGTCAACGATGAATTTAGAAGATTATAAAATATTTAGAGAAGCTCGCAATGAGTGTAAGAAATTATCAAGAGAATGTTATTCTTCTTATATATCCAATGTTGAGGCGGGCCTATCAAATAATCCAAGGACTTTTTGGGGCTATGTGCGGAATCTTAGAAGTAATAATTCTACTCAGAATTATCTTAATCTTGGCAATCAAGTGGCTGGGGAACCGCACAAGATCTGTGAACTATTTGCTGATTTCTTTTCTTCCATCTACAGAGTGCCCAGTGCTGCAGTTCCTGAATACTCCTTTACCAACAACTTTAATCTTTCGACTGTCCATGTTACAGCCACTGAAGTGGAAGGGATTTTGAGGAGTCTGGATAGTTTCTAAGAGCCCAGGTCCAGATATGATTCCCCCCGCGTGTTCTCAGGATGTGTGCAGAGGTTCTGGCTCCCCCATCTATCGATACACTTCAACAATTTACTAAGCCAGGGAGTGTTTCCTACTAACCTAAAATCGGGATTTTCTTGTACCTCTCCACAAATCAGGATCCCGTTCTAATGTGAAAAATTATAGACCAATCGTCATTCAACCAGCTATGGCTAAAATATTTGAGAAATTGGTCTTGGACAGAATGACTTTTTACATTTAAGAATCTGATTATCCCTGAACAACACGGATTTCAGCGAGGAAGATCTACTGCGACCAACTTAGTGGAGTTTTACTAGTGTTGTTCTTCCTGCATTGTCGAGAGGAAAACAGGTGGATTGTGTTTATCTGGACTTCAGCAAGGCCTTCGACAGAGTTGGACATTCCCATTTGCTGAAAAAACTTGAGGCTTTTGGTGTAACTGGAACCTTACACGCATGGTTTCGAAGCTACCTTGACGGGCGTACTCTTCAGGTCAAGTATGCAGGAGCGCTCTCCAGACAAGTTAATGTTTTGTCTGGTGTTCCCCAGGGATCACATCTGGGACCCTTTTTGTTCTCCATGTTTAATCAATGACATTGGTACTACTTTATCGAGCCAATATCTCCTGTTTGCTGATGACGTTAAGATCTTTGCTGAGATATCAAGTATCCAACATCAGCAGGAACTTCAAAGGGATCTACAACGAATTCAAGACTGGTGTCAAGCAAGTGGTATGGACTTAAACACTGATAAATGCAACACTATGTCGTACACCAGAGCTCATGAAATCCTGCAGTTCAATTATACGCTCTATGGTGTCACCCTTCAGAGAGTTACGAGAACCCGTGACCTTGGAGTTCTCCTTACATCAACGCTGGACTTTGGGTGAGCACATTCGCAGCATCGTCAGTAAAGCAGTCTCAATCCTAGGGCTTTATATGCCGCACCTGTCGTCGTGTTTCTCTGCTACTGTAGTCGGGACCCTGTATGCTGTTCTGGTCCGTCCGGTCCTCGAATTTTCTTCTGTGGTCTGGTCCCCCAACCAGGTTGGACACATCTCAATGCTTGAATCTGTTCAAAAGCGTGTGTTTCAGAACTGTTGGTGTGAAGCTTGGTTATCAGTATCTCGATGTCGATTTGGAGACAATGTCTAATTTTCTTCACACCTTCCACCGCTGTCAGTTCGCAGAACCTTAATGGACATGGTTTTCCTTTTTAAGATCTTGAATGGGATGATCGAATGTCCAGCCATTCTTCAGGCAATAGACCTTCATATACCTCGTAGTCAAGCACGGAGCTCCCAACTGTTCACCAGACGTCCACCATCATACACCAACTACCTTTACCACGGTACGATCCCGAGGCTGATGAGAACGGGCAACAGTATGTGTTCTGACGTGGACTTCTTTGATCCGTCTTTTCGTCACATTCAGGAGAAGCGTACTGGCAGCTATAACTTCACCAACTGGAGCCTGAAAATCGACAGTGTGTTCTAAGTGATGAGTGCCTGGGTGGTGCCTTTAAAGGGCCACATCGTGCTGTATGCACGAATATTGGGCTGTGATAGCAACTTAATAAGGGTCCACATAGTGCTGCGAATGTTATATATTTGCTATCGTTACTGTTATCTATCTGTTATCTATATTTTATTATTTATGTTATTGTTACAATGTATTATATAGTTTATGTCCATTGTTTATTGTCCTAGTTACTTATATTGTTATGTACTGTTTATTAATTCTATTATTGTATATATTATTGTTGCACGCTGCTTCTAAGTTACTAGTCCTCTTCTGAGCTAATTATTGATATTTTGTAAAATGGTGTATTGCCGTAAATGAAATAAATAAATAAATAAATATGAAATACTCTTTTGGTTAAACTAGAGTATTCTAATCATGAATTTTAACAAACTTTATATTTCTCGGACTGGTTTAATCTGGTTTAAAATATTTAAACCTAAAAGTAAATTGCACATAAATACTAACTTCTAGGTTATATTTTACATTCTGGAGGATAAAGAAGTTGGCAGTGTCTGCCTTTACCTTATTTAATATTCTCTTTCTAACGAGGACGTTCCCTGATGAGTTCGTAAAAAATCTTAAATATGCCTCTGATATTTTGTCGTTAATTACTTTTAAAATGATTTGCAAGTATTCTCCGTCTCGTAACATTTTCTCTGGTTCTTCGTTCCTTGATTTTTCTTGATCGTCCTATTGGACGTCCTTTTGAGGCGAAACATTGTCAAATTTACAATTGTGCATTCAATAATAACTGGAAGAATATGACTGTAAAACATTGATCAAACAGGGCTTACAGACCGTACGATGTTACCGGACAATCGTTCATAGGAACTACTCTGGCAGAAGAACTTCATTCATACACATTACATTGAATCGTAACTTAAGAATGGTAGCTGTGTTTGAAAAATGACAACGGTGTACCGACTGAGCCGTATACATTTATCACATACAAAGAAGTGCGAGAGAGAACAGGGGTTTAATGCATGTCCCTTTGTTTCACCGGTAATTGAAATGTTGAAACCGAGTCTCTAAACTCAAAACTGATGTTACCTTACATAAAGGGTTGAGCTTTTTTAGTTTTAACACTTTTAAAATGAGTCTGAAGTCGTTGGCCATATTTACTTCTCATTTTGTATTTGGCACAATTTACAATGAGCGTATGATAAATTTCGTTACGTTCAAATCTTAATTGGGTAAATTTCATCCACTAAATTATTATTTTGGATTAATATTTGTACATAATCTTGTCGTTATGTTTATAATGGCAATTCAAGAAGCACTTTCTCTGTCTGAATATAATATTTACGTGTTACTCCCAGAACCGCATTTTTATATTTGATTACTTTACTTGTTTCTGCTTTGACATTGCAATTTTCCTTAACCCCCGACATGGAACTGTTTTGTAGTGGATTGTTATGAGGAGTTCCTGTGTCCGCAACACTACGAATGTGTTAACTTTAAGAGATTTTGGAACATGTTTTATAACGGTCTGACTGATCAATTCATAAAAAAAATAATAAATAATATTTAAAAAGTCATTGTCAATAAATTATAAATTTTTAAGCATATTTACAATAGAATATTTACTTGTTCTGTTTAGTGCAGGCCGAGAGCAGAAAAGAAAAGCGTAGCTCTAGCTTTGTTTTCTTAAAGAAATAGTCTTTGATTTAGGCATTAGAATGTTTGACTCAGTTTAATGGTATTTTCATAAAGGGTTTTGCAAAGCCGAAAGGATAAAATCTGACATTTGAAACTGCCAAGGATAGACGGTTAAATAGAAAAACAGATGGAGAAGCCAGGGCTTGCTGAACACATTATAGATGACAGATTGCGTAATCCAGACCGTCATGTAACTACTGCACCAGTTGAAAATAGCTGCATTACTCTCTAAAGACAATTAATAATCATCATATGTTTAAACAAATCTTAAAAACGGTAAATAAAATTTAAATAATGATATACATATGTATGCATGTACGTGATAATGCATTCACGCAGATCCAGCCCTTAAAGGAGATGTATTTTATACAAAAGTTTCATTTGTCAATGAAATATTTTATTTCCAATAAGAGACAACCTATGACATTGGTGAGGCACTGTAAACTTACATCACTTATACTCAAAGTCGATCCCCCATTAACTAGCAAATTCAAATCAGAAAGTCTTGGAAGTTTCTAATCGTAATACGTTCACCAGTTCCTCTAATTTCAGTCGGATGTCCTGCAAGCTCTCAACCATATCAGTACTAATGCAGTAGACTCTACTCTGCCTATATATCTATCAAACAGGTTAATGTGTTTTTCATCGTGATACGTTCACCAGTTCCTCTAATTTCAGTCGGATGTCCTGCAAGCCCTCAACCTCATCAGTACCAAGGGATTTGATCAAACAAAACACATCATATGAGGCCAGTCAGCATCTTCTTAATTGCAATACTTCCATCCGTTGATCAATGGTCAGCAGGTTGTCCTACAATCCTCATGAGGTTGAGCGTACTGGCCGGCTACAGAGGTTAGAGTACTTCCATTAGTAGTTTCAATTTTCAAAATACCAACAATAACTGTTAAATTCTCCAAATAGTGAACTTTTGTCTTTTTTTATTTCAAACAAGATCACTCACCTGTTTTTCCAAAGGAATACAGACCTGTTCGGATCCTTTCTACTGCTGATTGAATAGTGCGTCGTCATATTTCTAATTTTTAGAGTACGACGGAATCCTTAACATTTATCGATAACTATTGAGATGATGAGCGGCAATGCACCAGCTTAGTTTTGTTTGACACTCTAAAAAGCTTGTAAAGCTCTGTCAGTTTCCTAATGATAATACGATTTTCTACTGAGATGGATGCCTCGGTGAGTTAATCGTGGTGAGAAACAGCTGTACATTATGACAGTGGAAACCAACGATACTGGGTCGCTACACCGCTCCATGTTGATCCTGTACATTAATTCTGTACGTTAACAACAGACGGTCCTACCAGAGGCATTGTGTCTATTCTATAGCACACTAATAGACATGAAGTAACCATCCAGTTCAGAAAACTGTACTATTCCGCAAACTATACCAAAAGGTTAGGAAAACCAGACCCAGGCACAAAATAAAGAATGTAAACTTCCGTCATAAGTGATGTGGAGCATTTATAAACCTTCTATTATTCACAGTGGACTTACAAAACAGTACACTTTGATGTCCAGATAGCAAGCAATAAAGTTTATAGACTAACTGTAACAAACGATTAGACCAGACTTACCCGTCTCTGGATGGGTACATGGAATCGACGGTCGATATGTCGAAATTGAAAATACGAATTGGTTACGTATCTTTTGGCATGAAATGCATAATGAGGGCAGTGTAAATATTTGTCAAATGGGATCAACATAAAATTGAATTTAAGTTTTTGGAGCCTGTGGCACGAACAATTTTCAAATTTTTTTGAAAAATTACAATCGCTGGTAGACCAATTACTGTCACTGGGTTATCAAATGACAGAGAGTTATTAAACTCTTTTGTTACCACCTTGACTTGATTTTAAATTTGTTTTAGTAAAACTGTGTCTAGGTTAATTATGGTTGGCGACATTAACATCCACGCTCCGGATCCTATTAACTCCCTACCCAGTGACTACGTGACCCCCTTTCTTCTTTTGAATCAAATTAGTCCGTGGATTCTACCACAAGGGTAATTTCTACAACGAGTACAGCCATCAACATCGTCATTACAACCATTTGTAACGCTGTAGTGTCTATATTTTGTATTGCCGCATCTGATCATTATGTTCAGTAGATAACGATCCACGGATCGATGAGAGATCGAAGCTCAAAATTCTAAACCGAGAAATTTCACAACTTAAACAATACAAATGAACTCAATTATAATATAAAAAATAAAATTAGAGATTTTTAACCAGTTTATATCACCAAATTGAATATATGAAACCTTCAATAAACATGTTATTTACTATATAAACTTTTCATGAACCTTCAAAACATTTTACAAATTTAAGGTGGAAATAAATACTTGGATCGCCTTCAATTCATTTTGAATTTTCTTTTAATCTTTTTCATAATTTGTAATAATCTAGTTTACCTTATTTTCTATTTAAACCATTTTGTAAAAACACAGGACAGAAACATTCTTTGTGAATATTCTCGTTAGATTGTAATTGTAATATAGCTGCAAAACATCGTACAATTTTCGATTCACAAACATTTGAGGTATAATAATGAACAATGTTTTACATCAATTTAAAATTAAAATCATCTAACATATTAATCAGCTCAGTCGGAAGAAATGACACTACCATTTCGAAATATGAAACTGAAGATTCATTATTAGGTTATTTGCCTGATTCGCAAATCACTGATGAGACAGCAATCCTCAATTTTAATGTAATCGTAACACTTTCAAACATTTGGAAAGTCCATGATCTTGAAAGCATTAAAAAAAATGTATGAAAACCATATAAATTTCTCTGTAAAACCGTAGACTTTATTTAGTTACAATTAATCCGAAATTTTGTTTCTAAACATATTCACTTAGAAAGGTTCAAATCAAATCAAATCAAATCTGTTTTATTTGCTGAGACAATAATACATCGTATGGCAAACGTCAATTAATAATAATATCCTAAAATTTCGGTCATTCATACTATAATACACATACAGACATACAATGTTTAAAGTCACACCTCTTTCATTCATCGCCAATGCAACCCACTTCGAACAGCGGTGTCATTCTTCAAATTGGGCGGCCTCCCAGTTGAAAGCCAAAAACTCACCTGCATTATATAAAACGCTTGAGACACCAAGAAGCGTTTTAGGCGAGTCTTAAACGCCTTTGGCGTTGGAGCATCTTTGATTGGATTGGGCAGTCTGTTGAGGAATTGAAACACCCGCTTGTGAAGGCAGGCGTTCATAAACCACCGTTCTGTGGTCTACCAGTTCGGTAGTTTTTCTCTGCCACGTGTCTCATACATGTGTATGTCTTGTCCTCTGGTTAAGGTACATTTATTCACACAAAACATTAGTTGTTTCCAATATGTAGAGACATGGCAGAGTCAACAGTGCAATTTCTTGAAAACTTGCCTGCACGACTCTCTGAATTTGATTTTAGCGATGATTCGAATTGCTTTTTTTTTTGGAGGTCTGAAAACTCTTTGGAACTGAGTGTTAGCGCAAGCTCCCCAAAGGATCACTCCATAGGCCAGGTGGGGGTATATAAGCCATAATACGCCGTAATCAGTACCTGACTCGGGCAGTATTTTGCTAAAGACCTCAGAACAAAGATGCCTGAGCAGATTTTGGCGCAAACATGATCAATGTGCACATTCCATGTCAGTCCTCGATCAAGGTACATTCCAAGGAATTTTGAAAGAGTAGACTTCGTCCAGTGCGGAGTCAGCCATCAAGATGGCAGGTCCGCACTGGTTTGCCCGCAGTGTGCAAAGAAAAATTTAAAACGTTGGTTTTTGAAGAGTTTATTGTGAGGTTGAGGCTGTTGAAGTATTGGACACAGTTGTTGATATCAACAAAAGCCTGTTGTTCCAAAACTTCGCTTGATCTTGCATTGAAAAAAAGAGTCGTATCATCTGCAAACTGCAACTGTTCTTCCATGCAGAAGCGATGATTCTATGTCGTTGACAATAAAGCAGGAAAAGCACAGGACTGAGGATAGACCCCCTGGGGGACTCCATATGTAAGGTCTATTGGTTTGGATGATTTATTTGATATCTGGACAACTTGGGATCTGTGGCTTAGAAATGAGCTAAGCCATTTAAAAGGCACGCCTCGAATGCCGTGGGACTCAAGTTTGTCGAGCAGTATATTGTGGTCAACGCAGTCGAATGCTTTGGACAGATCCAGGAACACACTCATTGTGTGGTTCCGACATTCAATCCCCTCTACAATCATATCGACAAGACCAACGACTGCGTCGGTTGTCGATTTACCCTTTCTGAACCCAAACTGTTCATTTGAGAGCTGATTGTATTTGTCCAAAAAGTGAAGCATTCTTAATAAGAAAAAAAGCTTTTCAAAAATTTTGCTGAATACTGGCAAAATTGAGACAGGCCGGTAGTTATTTATAGAGGCTGGATCGTCTTTCTTTAAAATTGGAACCACTTTTGCAATTTTTGAGGTGAGAGAGGGGAACACTCCTGTTTGGAATGAATAATTTACTAATTCAGTTAAGGGTCTCACTAAATGCTTGCAGCATTTTTTAATGAGCCATGGGGACATCAGATTAAGGTCGTTTGACTTTTTGGCTGGGAGCTGCTGGATAATTAGGTGAAGCTCATCCTCAACAAACAGGCGCCAACACCATTGATGCTGCTGGGCTTTGCCTTCGCGAGGGGCCGTACTTTAGGGTCAGATGGCCGAGGACCTTGCCCGTCAGCAACGGATGCGAAGAACTCGTTAAACCGACTGGCAATCTCAGTCTCATCCTCCACAAGCCTATCCCCAACTTTAATTTTGATTTGTTTGTATGCATTTGTTTTATTGTTTATGATGCCCCAAAGTTGTTTTAGAAACGTTTTTTTGAAGAGAGAATTGATTTGGAGACATCGAGTGCTTTCGCAGCAGCTTGGATCACTTTCTTATATACTTTTTTATAATTCCTGAAAAAATATTTTGAACTGTTCATTAGAAGTGTTTTTATAAATTTCGGACATAAATTTCAGTTTCTCTCTAGAAACTAAAATTCCTGGTGTGATCCAATTGTTTTTTGAATTTTTGTCACAGACATTATATTGTTTTTGTAGGGGCAAGCAGGTGTTAACGTGGAAATTAAAAGTGTCGGTAAACAATTTAAACTGTTGCTCAACGGGTTGAGATGAATTTTAGAAAATTCCATCTTTCTTTAGAAAGGGAAGCGTTAAGGTGAGCGATGTTTTCTGGCCTTATGTCTCTTATTGTTTGTTTAATTTTGGGCTCCCTTGTAAGTTGTATCCCACTAATGACGGCCTCTTGGCCGTAGTGGTCAAATATAGCTGTATTCACCACAGACACTGCGACACTTGGGGTGATTGGTGATTATGTAGTCGATTACAGTTTTGGTTGTAGCCGTCACTCTCGTTGGAGATTTGACTAGCAAATCAAGCCGAAATGACCTAAGTAAATCGACCAAACGAATTGTTGCATGGTGAGTGTTGTCCAGCGCGTTTGATGTTGAAATCCCCCATAATGACAAAATGCTGACGTTGGTTAGTCAGACAATGTCAGTAATTTTTCGAATTTTGAAAAGAAGGTGTCTTCGTTTCCACTGGGAGACCTGTAAATTCCGACCACGAAGAATTTTGATGTTTTTGTTTGTAGTTTGATCCCGACTGCTTCGAAACCTTTTTCGATTGAATCCTGGATCGGAAAGGGGGCAGACGCAAAAATTTTGGTTTCAGAAAAATGGCAACTCCTCCTCCTCTGGAGTGGGATCGGCAATACGCGGAACCAATTTATAATACTTCAATTTCATTCAATAGGGTTCAATTTCAGGTTCAATTTTATACTTCAATAGCTTTTTTAAACGGCCGCCATCTTGAAATGTTAAAAGTTGTAGGAAAATAAGTAGGAATAAATTTTGATTGGAATTACTTTAAAATTTTATAAAAACTGTCAATTTTTATTTATCTTGTGAAATACTCAGATGAAAATGTTGCCTAAATGCGAATAACATACATCTAGAAACGTTTTATTGATTAAGACTGGCTAACGAAAACATCCAAACTACATACAAATACTGCCTCTCCAATAGGTTTAGTCTGTATCCATTAAGATGAACCTTAAGAGATATAAAAAAGTAAAGAATAAAGATTGTTTAAAATTATTGTAAAATTTGTAAAAACTTATCTATGTTGAGAATTAGTTGAGTTAAAACTTTGCTCGAATCCCAACTGCCGCTCGCTATCTTGAAACTTTTCATCGGTTAAGACTGGCTAACGAACTCATCCAAGCTATGTGCAATCTCTATTTTGGTACTAAGCCAATTGTGCATATGTAGAAAATACGACAGTTATAGTGTTCACAAACTCGCGTTATATTTTATAATCCCACACATTTTTGTTGTATGGTAGTTTCGGATTTTGGTGGTCATAATCGAATAAATTCTAAGAAACTCCTGGAAGTTCTGTCATAGGCCTTTGCAATAGACAGATTTCTATGGAATCTATCCAATATGTGTAGTACAACAAAAATAAATTATCCTTTAGTTTCAATTGTTAGCTAGCTAGTAAGTATAAAACTGTATCCTTGTCTTTAAAAAGTTATAGATTTAACCTTATTACAATTAAATTCGTAAAGAGCTGTATATGTTTTATTCAGTTAATTTGAAGGTCTTAAAACTGAATACCTCTCTTAATGAAATTTTTCATTCCTTCCTCAATAAGTAGAAACTCTATAAAAAAATTATTTAAGTTCACAATATTTTTTATGTTCATTAAAACGGCCTTGTCACTACCAAAGATAAATTTTAAATGACCTTATTGTTACCAATAAAACATCCATCTAAAAATAAATAGTTTTAATTAGAACCATATACAAAATCAAACCAATGTTTATATTACATTAATAATGTGAATGGTATATTTCTCATTGCTGGTTCTGTTAATCTCAAATTCTATTATATAGATATAATTGAGGTATTATAAATTCTATTTTCGGAATCCAGTGGGTTTAACATGTGCCATTTATTGGTTGTTGCCAGCGAGTCTGAACTATGCGCAGTCGGAATATGTTGCAAGCCAATCTGTGTTTGTATCCAATTAGTTTAACATTTGAACGCTGTAGTCAAACAGCGCAGTCGGCCATATATCAGCTCGTCTGATCCGTATATTAACATCTGAAGTATTGCATCACTCATTGGCGGCTCTCCAGTTGACTTTTTCCCCCTTCACCCCGTTGCCGACCGAGTAATAATACATGATTGAACTCTTCCAGACCGTTATTGGTAACACACACGTTCATTTATTTTGTAACCATGACTGGATGTCACTTCAGATTAGACACCATACCATTCCATCGACCACCGACCACGCCATATCACGTTGTACCGAATGGACGAAACACAAGAGGCTGGATACCGCTGAGGTCGTAGTAACGAACACTCAATTTTCAGAGTTACATATATATTTAACTGTGGCAAATAAATATAAAAGCACCACTTCTAGATGTTAAAGATAAAATAATGTATTGCCACGTTGCTACCAAATAGAGTGATAATGAACTAAATGATACCATGGGCGTGGGCCTAATGGTTCCAATGTTCTATGGGAATTTTGCAAACGAACTTAATAATTATTTAAAACTTTAAAATTGACTTCCCTTCACGTTGATGTCGACTCACGAGCGAGGGCGTCAGCATCTTGGCTCGAAATTGCAGTTGTAGTCGGAAAAAGTGAAGATTAGTAAACTGGAAGTCTAAAATATGAATGCTGGAAGCACTCAAAGTTGAAATAAGAGACCCTAAACTAAATCAGAGACTCGGTTTAACTCGACTAAAACAAAATCACGATGGTATTAGCCATTTATCGAGACAACTTAAGATTCATGACAACTTGGTCTCGTCAGAATGACATCACCATACTATTATCCATATTAATCTGCCAAATAAAACATCAACCAAGGTAATTTACTTTACTATTTACAACTTTACTTTATATTACATTCAAAATTAGATGTCTCGCATGAAAGGGCTAATTTATAATACGAAAATATACATTTTGCTTACGGACAAGGCGCGCGAGGTGTTTCTCGGCAGCAAGATGGTCGAGATAAAAAATTAATACGCGTGCCAATTAGGTTATTAATCCGCTAAGAATTTAGATCAAAGAACATCTGATGTAATTTATATCAACTCGTAACGAGTAACAGAGTTGCGAAAATATGTATTATATAAAATACAACTAAATAACAGTACAACGAATGTGTTGTAATGGAGCTAATGTTAATGTTTTTCTATACATTTTATAGAACTAGGTGGGTACAACTTCTTCGTGGAAGTTCAATTCATGTATTACACTTCTCTATTTACCAAAGTCTCCAATCATAAAGCGCTGAGAGTGTTTGGAACGTCTTCGTAGTTCAATCCATAGTGTACCTTGTTCCAAGTAGGTCACTGTGACAGGATCTAGCGATCAAAGCCTTGCGTATTTAGTGTGGCGTGGTCTGGAGGTCTTTGACTCCGGATTGTGGTTATTAAAATGGATCTAATAATTGGCGGGAACAAATCAGCTGGTCTGCCCTATGACGTCACCCTGTCTGCTCAGTCGTCGCAGGAAAGCGACACTTAATGGTGATATCTTTCTGGCTTTCTTTTTTCTAAAAAAAATGAATATTGTTGGAAAATAAAATCCAGATACATATTGAGGCCCATAAAGGGTTCTTTATTGTTAATGTTGTGATATAATTTGGTTAATTACTAGTTCTATAAGAACAAAATTTTTTCTTAGATTTGTTGGAAAGACCATTAAAATCACAATTTTTTACTTCGTATACAACGAATTTTGGTCGTTTACATTGAAAAGGGGGGAATCTCTTCGGAGTGGCATAGGGGAACATCTATTGTTAGATAGATCTTATGATATTTCTCCACTTGAGAAATGTTCTCTTTTAAAAATGATCGGATCCAATTTTAAGAGTGTCCTGATAAATTTGTAGATGATGTTCATACCTCTCATTGTTCAATAACAAGACTTCAGCTCAAAACTGACAGACGATGAGGTCAAGGAATAATTTACAAGAGGATTGTACGGGGATATGTAGTCAATAAAGGTGACTTTAAGCTTAATATTTTGCATAAAACTCAAACATAGGATCGTGAAGGGGAGAGGAAGAAATGTTAGATGTGGGGAGCGTCTTCTGGTAGAATTTTCTTTCAGATACGCTTTAAGTTTAAGGAAAGACTACATAAAATTGAGAACTGATTGGGTCAACCTAGCGATGCGCTACAGATCACAGAGGTTCGCCCACTTGGCCAAGTGTTGCAATTATACGAAACCAGTTGTTATTACAATGGGGAGACCATACGGACCGTAAGGAGTATAAGGAGAAGAATACCAAAGAAAGAGGACGACTATTGAGTTTAGCTTCATTTTACCTTCCGCTTAGAGCTACGTCTGAAATGTGACACTGGTACAGATTGACATCTGGAATGTAGAATCCACGTCCGTCCGAAAAGATTCATAATAAAGTCGATGACGAAAACGTTTAAACGAACTCTGTATCGTTTCGACGTCAGATACATCTAGGCTGCAAAGGTGCTTCCACTGGTTACTCAGTAATAATCCAGTGTAATCTAGATGCTCGTGGATTTTCATTTTCCCATTAGGTGTAACTTACAATGGTTTCAGACGCCGTACTAAGCTGAATGTGAAATGAAACTAAACTTAATATTTGCATTACATCAATCCTTCCCAGCATAACTACTTTATGTAAAGGAGTATTTTGTGTTATGCAAGAGAGAGGGGTGTTTGGGAATTTTGTATAATTCAGCATGGAGGAAGTGTCCAGTGTACCAAAGAACATTTAAAAGGTACAATAACACTGGGAAGGGAGTTCTTCTAGGTGATTATTCTACTTCCCCTAAATCCGTGTGATATGCAGCATATCCATGGTCCGGCCCACACACAATCTAGATTATAAAAGTAGTTCCTTTACGATGGTGCAAAATATTGCAAAGCGGTTTAAATAGAACAAAGAAAAAATTTATGAATTATACACAAGTGGATTTTTCTTTATAAAGACATAAGCCATTAAATATGGCGAATTCGAAATTATTTAAAACTTCTAAGGAAATCCCTAGTTTACATAAATTGTAACTTTTGCATTAAACATGTTTTCATTTTAATCTGCTTTGCGGAAGGTTTTATTTCTGTGTAAGGATCTGAAAATAAGGAGATTAAGGACCCTTTCTTCTTTAGAATGTAGCTCTGTCACAGTCACAACTTTGTGCAAATTACATACATTATCAACAGAACAAATTTTGTATAAACTTCAATAATCAATACGTACTATTTCGGTTTATTTGTGTGATAGCACTATTAAGTTAAAACTTTAACTATACGATCGAGATTTATTATTTTGACACTGAATTTTGGCACATTTTGAAGAAATTGAATACTACATTCTGCTTGGAAGGATCAGGAATATTTGGAGGCTTAGTCAGAAAATCTCTTGAACGATAGGGCTGATGATCATCTGATAAAGATTCAGGACATGAACAGGTAGATTCGGACTCGAAGTCTGTGAATCATGTTAAGCTATAGGGGCAAAGAGTTCTGACAAAAAAGGAATAATGGTGCAGTAGCTTCTTTTCAATTATTTTCTGACCAAAACTTATCGTCTCCTTAATTTCTTCAATAGGCAGATATTTTAATTCACACAAAGAAATAATGATGGGACTGTTCCTGTACATGAAACCATTATAAACCTATAATTTATATTCGATAAACATTTGAGTGAAATTTGGAATAATTTTATTACTTTATAAGGTATTAATGTTTTTTAATATAACCCATACAGGCAGATAGATGGGAAACTAAGCATCGGAGACCCATGTTCATATGGTGAAATATATTTGTCTTTACCTGAGCAAAAACGTGGTATACCTTTGTTCAGAGAGTTACTGGACAACCTGTATAATTTTACAATTTGAGTACAAATCAAAATAATTCCTTATTTGAATTATTTTCCTTTTTTTATTTTTCCATTTTATGTTTCCTGGTAGGCATAACAGTTGCAGTTTGCTTATCAGTGATTCCGTTATTTGAAAGAAAAAATCAAATTATTGTTTTAGAGATTTGCGTTCTCATTATATTACGTAATAAATTATCTTTTAATTGTTTAAATAATCCAATTTCCAAATAGCAATATTTAATGGTATTGTGCATCTACATTTACCAACGTCAAAGGCTGTCCACAAACGTCGTACATGGTCGTAAATTTTAGTTTTTGTTTCTAAGTTCTATTTTGATTTTCTTATCTGGGGAATCGATATATACATGTATCGGGGAACTCGGAAGTGTGTTTTCTTGAAGGGGATTACAGGCTCACGTTCGAGGAAAGATTTTCATTGTATGTGAATTAATACTAAGTAACCTAGATTACTAATAATGAAGAAATAAGCTCGGACTAATAAAAATATTGTTTGGAGTAAATCAAGCTGAGGTTACTGTAATATACGACTTGAAATCGCTTCCTAGCGTAGATGTTGATAGATGGGACTGGAATGCTAAGGAGGCACCGCACAATGGTCGGATAAGTTAAAAATCACTGAAACCAAGGTATAATCAGTCCAGGCCAAAATTGTGTGTTTGCGGTGCGAGGTTACACGTTGAGCAATACCCTGTGTCTGGTTTTAATTTGTATTTCTATTAGTATATACCTGACTCGTGAATGTAGGGTTCAGCTCCAGTTCGTCTTCTTCTTTGCGCAGCGTCTGGAATCTGACACTTCAAAAACTGTCCAAATTCCAGGAGTCATGTTGTCTGTGGAGATCCAAAATAGTCAACAACCTAGAAGCTCAAAACCTAGACTGCAAAATGTAAAAATATAGTATAATCTAGGTGAAGAGCCATTTTCATTGTCTCTCAGATGCACAACATCTGAGACAATGCTGTACGTGTGTCTGATTTTGAAACTATGTAAAGAGTTCATTTTCAGTGCCTTAGTCGCTCCGTTCTTTTTGGATCTCTTCAGACTAACATGTCTCCTAGAGTCTGGTTAATCTGTGACAGCCTCAGATTCCGGACGCTGCACAAAGAGGGAGGTAAACTGGAGCTAAATTCAACATTCACACTGTGTATTATTTTATTAAAATTTATATCTTTCATATGTTTAGTAAAACAATATATGTCAATCATATATTCATACACAAAGAATGAAGACGTCTATCATATCAAAGAACATTTATAAAGAAGTTTAGTAACTGGGTTGGAGGCACATTTAATAAAAAGGATCAGTAGATCAGTCCAGTGGGTCATGGTGACAGACCTTCAAACACGTTATAGGTTGTGGGGAAAGAGCTCGGTATTATAAAATTCACAATTTGTGAAAGACTTGCTCTCTATAGCTGATTGATACAACTTCATCGTTACAAGATGAAAATACAGGCCCACTTTTTGACGGGGATTCCTCTTTAGCCTCCATAACTCAATGTCCAAATATGAGTATGTATTTTCATATAAATAAGTGGCACAACAAATTCAGAGTTCAAATTTTTAGTCGGATAATATAGAAGTATCTGAAATGTCTACAAAGAGTCTTTACAGAACTTACTTGAACACATATTAAATATTTTCGTTAAGAAATATTTAGTATATTTTCGTTCAATTATATATATTTGAAACAACAAATTACAGTAACATTAATTTTAATTGTTGCCTCCAGCAATAAAAAGTCAAGTATTAAGTGTTTATGAAATCAATTAATTTTGGTGTTGTGTCTAAATATGCACAATACCATTGTTACATGTAAAAGTTTACTTTTTAGAGGTAATATACAGCAAATATAATCTTTGTAATAATCTTTATTTCCAAACGCATTACATTACAGTGAATGTATATTATATATGACTGGTGTTAATGTATGTATATATGAATGGTAGGAGAACCTCGAACCATAACATACTTTGCTGTAGGTTCATACAAATGTAAAGTCTAAAGATCAATTCGTGCACAAGATATCTTGCTAACTTTCAAACACATCCTATGGACGGACATGGACTATAACGAAGTCTTACAATAATTTACCAGTGGTAGCAAAATATGCAAAATTTTAGTTACATAGCTCAATCCGTTCTCTATGTCTCCTGCGGAAGTTTAGGGTTCACTGACGTTCATCCCACTCCCATGGATCCACCATCACATAACTCGATGTTGCCTGTATAAAAATAAATCTCATTCTTAAGTTAAAGTGTATGCAGATGGTCACTCGCAAATACGGAAATTGCTTTCGTCATCAACTAGTGGGAGAGATTCCGCTAACTTTCAACCAATTTCACTTCGTATTTGCTAGTTTTAAATATGTAAATACGTCCTAGAACACTACCTTCTGTGAAAGTTAAAAACACTACCTTATATTTTACAACCAAAATTTATTTGAACGCTAGTTCACACAAATTCACTCGTGTATGCAAAACCATGCAAATATATAAAAACAGCATTTCTAGTTAACAACATCTATTGACGATTTTCAAGAGTCTGAATGTAACAATATAATGTAATGATGATTCGCTGTCAATCCGTGTTATTTCATGTCAAAGTATGAAGAAATATTTACCAGCTTAATTGTACTCTCACTAGATAACTAACTAACCTGGCTGATGTTCATAATCTTGACGCTGTATGGTGATAAATACAATTCTTCTGATAATTTAAGTAACGTACCTAGGAATTTTAAGCTATAGTGATCAACCATAAGACCAATGGGTAATATTCAAATCGCATGGAGTGAATTGTACCATCAAATGCATTGTTCCTCATATATCAATAAAGTTTCGTAAACAATTTCAAGTCTCTAGGTCAGTTCGTTTTCCCGATATCGTGTGGACAGTCATACAGTAATGCAATTTTTTTAGCCCCCAAGTGATAAGCTTCGTTAAAGGCCAGTCAAAAATGTAATTTAGGGATAAAGATTGAAAACATTCAAACGTATTACTTGAACAGGAATACAAAAACGCTAATAATAAAAGTTAGGGTATAACTGTTATTTTCTCAAAATGCAGTTATCTTTTAAAGATTGAATTATTTGTATTTATTTTATACAGTACCAAAGTTAAATTCCAATAGGTCTGAAATATGGTTTCACCACCTCTGATTGAATGGTTCGTTATACTGCTCCTATTTGTAATCTTTCCCAATTTGTTCAGAGATATTTCATGTTTTAGTTAAATCAAGAAGCATATTGCTTCAGATCACCTGACTAAGATTGACGACTCAGACCGCCACTATTATGAGAGAAAGATCAATGATTACACAATGCGACAATATCTCGCTTTCGATTTTGTAGGATACCTTTTGCTGGGTCAGATTAGTAGCAAAATTCGTTTATGACATTAGAGAACCCCGGCACGACGCGCCTCCTTCACCTTCCTTCAAATGCCATTCACACCATTCCACTGATATTTTGGTCCACTCTCAAATTTAATTTTCCTCGTCCAATGGTCTCGTCTCTCAAATACCCCTAAAATACTCAACGAGATAATGACTTGTTTTGGTACCTCTTTTAGTCTGCTCCTTGATGATCTCCTGTCAATTTGTATCACTCGATAGCTTTGATCGCATTATGTGGACATGACATTGGCACGGAAATGAGCTTTAAAATTTCAAAGGAACAACCTGATGGTCTACAAATAACATAGCTATGGTGGGAAGGGTTGATTTTGTGCGAATATCGAGTTTCGCTTTATTTCACCTTCCGCTTACTGCAGCGTCTGAAATGTGACACTGTCACATGACTCCTGGAATCTGGAGTCTACGTTCGTCTGAAGAGATCCAAAACATCGGCGATAAAAACATTCAAAACGAACTTTTTGCATTACTTCCACATCACAGACACCTAAACTACAAAAGAGTTATGTCTAATTCAAACTGTTGGCGTTCTCATCAAAGATATATAGAATGTTACCTGACATCAAGCGTCCCAACCTTCTAAACCATTCTTACTCCACATAATATTGAATTTGAAAAAAAAACCATCTAGATACGTATATTTAACATTTTTGTAAAACACATTTATTCGCATGATGCTAAAACCACTCAAATTTAACGTGTACAATCTTTTATCGTGCCTTTTTCACGAAACAAATATTGTTTTTGTTGGCTTTTTTAAATAGGTATAAACATGTCTTGCAAATTTAAAATTATTGCTCCATCGCACTTTGACGGGATATTTTTCGAAATAGTTAAGGAAATACTAAGCATAGCAACAGTTAAAACTATATCCTGTTCACGTCATCCATAATCATAAGGAGGCTTCCATTATTAATCTTTTGACAAACGCATCTCAACTAATGCAAAATACTTAATTAAATTCATGTAGATTTTACATAAATTTGAATTTCACAAATACTATCCTTAGTACATATCTCTGGCTTCATCAGTTAACAACAGTTAACCAATAAAGTATGAGTTTTCTCAGTACTCTCGCAATTAACTTAATTATTTTCAATTGCAGTATCAATTTCCGAATAGTGTTCATAAATTCAACCAAAAAGTGTAATAGTTGTTGATTGGTAGCTGACAGTTAATTGTTTCTAATCGGTAACCAGAATGATGTAATTTAAAACAGGCAATAGCTGAAGCAAAACCGTTCAAGTTTGATAAGGAAGATAAACGATGATGAAAAGAAAATAATCGAAGGGAGGTGGCTCCTACAGAAACACCTGAGGGAACAAAGATTTGGAAGAGGAACAGATAGAACAGAGGTTCTCAGGACGACTCCGATCTGCTTCTATGAGCAACCTGTGTAATTCCAAGTCAGAAATTAAAATAATCGACTTCAAGACCAGGGACGGCAATTCCGCACTCAGGAAGGCAAGAAACGAAAGGCCGAAGATATGAGTATACAGGAAGGCAAGATATTAGGGGAGGATACCCTTGGAAATATTGACGTTGTATTGGTTTAATTTTTTGAATAGGTTAAACAACCAACTATAAGACAATATGAACCTCTCAGATGGAATCCATTAAGAATCAAATGGAAATGAAAAGGTCCGAACGAAAGAGGAGGGATTACGGCAGCAACAGCTAGAAGAAGGAAGGGCTCTAGTGAAATTAGATAGACAAACTCTTAAACTTGACTGTCCGTAGCCAGAACAAATGGCAGTCGTCCGTTTGTATAGTTCAACACAGGAAATGAGTTTTGTTTCTTGAAGAGGTATTTATGGATATGAGCTACTCATTTAGAGTACACTGAGAAAACATCCGCAACCGAAATATAGAAATGCGAACTAAAATGTGGGTCAGTCTATATACGGCTGGATTTTCAACACAAGAGTGTGTTAATATTTATATAGTTATTCACTGCACGAAAAACAATTTTTTTTTTCAAACAAATTATATGGTGTATAATTATAGCATGTTTATTTCTGCATACAGTGATATATAACACTTATATAGTAAACAAGTTTATAATTACTTTATTTACATTTGAATGGGACCATGTTCTTGCGAGTTTTAGCTAAAATCTGGATTCCAATGGGTCTACTCTCTCTTAGCTTACAATGGCCATAACATTACTTTTTATAGTACACATGTTTTTGTTTTTGTAATGATATTATTGTTTGCAGTGTTGGCAAAACTCTCACAACTGTATTGTTCATGAGTTTTATAAATCAGCTGATTTGTTGTTTACTGAACTTGTTTTGGTTAGTGTTTATACAACGATTTGTAGCATTGTATTAGTGATTTTTCTTGAACCTAAAATCTGTTATTGTGAAACATTATGTGTTTATATTTAGTACATTATGACTAGAAGTACCAAAATATTCAAAAAACGGAAATACCATGGCAAAATTCCAGGTAAAAATAGGCCTTCAAACATATCTTCCAGTTCTGAATCTAGGTCTAGGCCTCTCAGTGTCTCAAAACGGAGTAAAACCCTTGATAGTTATAATAAATTCAATAGTGATGAATCAGAATACACTGTAGTTAATTTGGCAACTCTTGAGAAGTATTTGGATGAAACTGCTTCTTGCAAATTGTGTCACTCACCTCTAAAACTAACAAAAAGAAAAGCAACCGGCTTAGTCTGTGAAATTAATATTGATTGTATTGCTTATGCCAATAAAGCAAAGTTTGACAACTGTGGGAGCATAACCTATTCATTAGAAGGAAAACAGCATATATTTTATAATCTAAACATTAGATTAACAATAGGTCTAAGATCAATCGGTAAGAGCAGAGTCGCTGCGGAAAAAATGTACAGTGTATTGAACGTAGGCCCTCCTTACTGTCGACATTATTTATATGAGCGTTACCTATGTGACTGTGCTGAAGCCTTATGCAAGGAATCAATGCAAAGAGACGATAGAGCAAAACGATTTATCAGCTGATATTGCTGTTGCTGTAGATGATAGCTGGCAGCGTAGAGGGCACAAGTCATTGAATGGAGTTGTGTCAGCGACATCACTCATTACTGGTAAGGTAGTAGACGTTGACATACTATCTAAATATTGTGACCGTAAAGGTTGAACAACACACATGATGAGAAGTGTAAAGCAAACTTCAGTGGCTCGAGTGGAGCTATGGAAGTGGCAGGAGCTGGAAATATTTTTAATAGATCGAAGGACTTGTACGCCGCACAGTTTTTAGAATATCTTGGTGATGGGGACAGCAAGGCTTACCCTGCTGTATGTGAAAGTAGGCCCTATGGAGATACCAGTATCACAAAAATTGAGTGCATAGGACACAAATACAGAAAAGAATGGGTAACAGACTAAGAAGTTTGAAGTTGAAGACCAAGAAACTTCCCAATGGTCAATCAGTGGGTGATAAAGGACGCCTGTCTGATGCGGCAATTCTTCAAATTCAAAAGTACTATGGCCTACCAATCAGGAAACCAATCAGGAAACCACACAAAAGTAGAAGACATGAGAGCTGGCATTTGGGCAGAATATTTCCACATTTTATCCTCTAATGAAAACCCCCAGCACGGCTTATGTCCGAGCGACGAAGGAACATGGTGTAAATACCTAGTAGCAATGAAAAACAAAGAAGCGTACGATCACACAAAACACTTCCACTTACCTTCTGATATAATGGAATTCATTAAACCTGTGTTCGAAGACCTAAGTGCTACAAGTTTATTAGAAAAATGTACAAATGGAAAAACCCAGAATCCAAACGAATCTTTGAACAATGTCATATAGAATTACATTCCGAAAACCGTATTTGTTGGTCTAAACACCCTCAAGTTTGGAGTATTTATGGCAGTTTGTAATTTTAATGAAGGAAATATAAGTACCTGCAGGTTTATTGAAAGATGTGGCCTAAAAGCAGGTAAACATTTAGTTAAGGCAATTAAACAACTTGACCAACGGCGAGAAAAGAAGACGGAAAAGGCAAGCAAGGATCTTGAAAAAAAGGCAAGACAACACCAGAGTCTCCTAAAGAGAAAACTAGAGGATACATTTGAAGAAGAAGAGGGGGAAGAACCTTCATATGCATCAGGAATGTATTAAAGGTAGGATAAACAATTATTTTGCCTGTTACAACAGTTTTTCTGCGTTTTCCGAAAGTAAGACTTTTTAATACAAATGTCCCATTATCTCAGAAACTACTAAATGTATCAGCTTGAAAATTTTTTGTAAATACTTATGAGATCTACCTACATAGCTGGAAACTCAAATATATCAAAAAATATAAAAAATGGTTTATTGAAAAAATAATTTAACCAATCTTTTCCAAATTTAAAACAAGTGTTTTTTGCTTTTACATAACAATTTTTTTAAACATTAAAATATTTATTTCTGAGTTTCCACATGTGTAAAAAATCATGTATTTTCAGAAGAAAAAAACATAAGCATGATATCTTTATTAGTTCCTGAGAAAAAGGGGCATATGTTAACATGGTGGAAGATAGGTCGCAGTGACCCCCGAAAACATCCGCAATCGAAATATAAAAATACGAACTACAATGTGGGTCAGTCTATATACGGCTGGATTTTCAACACAAGAGTGTGTTAATATTTATATAGTTAGTCAATAAAAGGGGTTTGCGCTTTTTGAACCGCGAAGATAGGAGAAGGGGAGGTGACAAACTGAATGTTCTCTTTATTTTGAAAATATTCTGTGTGTTTCAAAATATTTTAAAGTAAAGGTGGCTGATTAATAAGACAACATGCGAACAAACGTTCAATTAAATTCATGCTTTATGATATATATTCATTCTAGACTTTTTGTAATTGTGGAAAGATACTCAGACAGTGGAGTTTCTAACCAGTAGACTTGTGAAGAATAAACATTTCCCCAATACCATTGTTGTTATGATTAGCGCTACGAGTTATAGCAACATTCAGGCAGGAGGCGTTTACTTTTCCTGAATTGAAATTTATATCTAATCCATTTAATTCTTGTGATTGGTGGACGTTGCTTGCCAGCTGGTTTAATGGTTGTATCTTGTCTACATTGTATACTTTTAAATTATTTGAAGAAGTATATTGTCCAAACGGTTATGGCGGGATATTGAGATTCTGATACGTTTGGGAATTTTGGATAATTATAACACCATAGTGGGGACTGGGTACATTTTTATTGGAGTATTGTTCGTTATTGCTATTAATTGAAACTTAAGGTTAGCGAGGACTAAAAACATGATTTATGGTCAATTGGGATAAATGTGCCGTGTAGTGATACTATGGTTATTATGTGAGTGCAGTCAATGGACTATTAATATTTAGTTTCCTGTTAACAGTTGTGATAGGTATTTATCAGACTTAATTTAATATTCAGTGCGTTCAATTACATCTGATTTTGGAGATAAGTGGATCTTATATTTTACAGTATAAGCCAAATATATCATTTCGGCAATATGTGGGCACAAGTGATTCCGTAGGTTTTTTTTTACTTAGCAATTGATTTCTGTCTAGTTCCATCATAGTTGTAATTTCTTTATTGTACATAAGTACAGAGGCGTAATTATACCCACTAGCCACAAATAACTGCAGAATGTCCTATGGTATGTTTTTTTTTATTTAATGTTTTGTGAAATTACACTAAAGTACATATAAATGTTTAGTATGGCAGTTTGTCTTAGACAGGGTTGAGAATTGGTGTCAGTTAAGCAGTTTTAATTATCAGTTCTTTAAATTAAGTAATGAACAGAAGCAGTTGTTAGACATTTAAAACTGAACATTTTGGTAAGACCTGAACCATTATCCCCAGTGGAAGACAAATTAGGTTTAAGTATAAGGTCTTTCACCAATTCATCATACTATCTATGTAACTGCAAATCATGTGGCCTGTAAAAGATTCATTCATACAGACTGATCAACCCGATTATTTGTATAGCATTTTGTGTAATTGTTTCGTTTATTTGTTCTGGATTGCAATTTATTCTTCTCGTTTCAGAAGGTTGGAATGTATTTTTAAACTCTTTTGATTGCTTTATGCACTGACTCTCAACAAAACTACTGAGTAAAGATTGGCTTTTCTATACCGTATTCTTGAAATTGCTGTTAAATTGAAAACTAATCTTTTCAAATATTGTGAGACTTATACATCTTTAAGCCACGTAAAAGAAACCGGTAGAGAATTAACTGAAACGTGTTTTCTTTTTTATCAATATTTTCTTAGTTAGTAGGAAAATTACAAATATTCCCCTGTAAATAGACTGTATTTAAATCGAGCAGTAAAATAGAACATTTAATTGTTTTGATGTGTATCTATCAAGTACTTTGAGGTACGATTTTACTCTGACTACAGCGTTTCTTGTACTTATTTATAATTTAATTTGAAGATATTATTGACTTTTGCTTACCTCTGTTTAAAAATTAATGCAGAGAGGTTTTACTAAATGCTTTATTAATGTGATAAGAGAAGTCTAAGTGGCATACTAAAAAGAGTTACGGCTCTGAAACAAAACAATTATTCGATATTATATTACGCTACAGTGAATATTAAATAATATAGAATTATAAAACTTGCAACACCCATCATTATTATTATATTATTTGCATACTTTTTTTATTTCTTACGAAGTTTGCTGATTATTTGGCTTTAAGCTCTTGAATATTTCATATTTTATAAGTGTCATGATTGCTTTCCTCTCTTACAAAAGAGTGTGCAATACTTTAATATAGTATATGTTTTATTGGATGGTATTATCGAAAGCTAGTGTTTAGCAGGTTGTTCGAATTCCAACTGCATATATGACATTAATATATGCCTTCTTCAATCTTTTTTTAAAAGGTATGATAATACACAAAATATGTCTTATAACTAGGCGCAATAATTTACAGGTTTTCCCCATTGCGTGTACTACCTCAAAAGTTGTTAAAGCAATATAAATAAATACAATTAACATATTGAACAAGTCAAGGTAGTTGAATCTTTCATATAGTACTGAGAGTGGCAGTTTATTTTATCTAGACAGCTGTTCAGGTTCAGACATTGAATGTTTCTACAACTGCATAGACAGTGAGACATCACATGATTATACAATCGGCTGACTCTGTGTTTCTTTTTATTTAATCATTCATCCCATCTTAGGTTATTAGTCATCAATCAATAATAAATCGTGAAACATGGCGGAACTGTTGGCCGTCCCGTTGAAAAAATCTTCTGATGTAGATATTGTTCAGCCCCTGAAGAATACAATTAATATAATTTACAGTACGTCTCAGAAAGTTCAGGATTATTCTGAGCAAGTTGAAGAATTCAGTGCTCTCAGAACTTGTGCTATTTGGAAAGCCTACGAAAAGTATGAAAGTTCGTTGGAGGTTATATACAGGTAGGCTACTAATTTGTATTATTATTTTATTTATTAGCAATATTCCTGTGATACTAATTACCTATTACAATTTAAAATATTAAAGTGTGTTCCAAATTAATGTCCTAAAGACCAATTATTGTACTGATTTTTTTGCTGTGTCTGTCCTATAATTTAGGCTACTTATAATAATCCTGGATCAAGGATGTAACACTAGTGACTAGGCCTGGAAATTTGTAATAGTTAAATAAACTTACATATTATTTACGCTTTGCAACCAAAACATGACTGTTAAGATGTTAGGCTAATCGTTCACCAAATTCGTAAGCATGATTCTTGATGCTTATTAACTGAGACTGAATCTAGTTGGTTTATACCTTTCGGTTAAACCTAAATTTGGTACAGCAAAAACTAAATTGTCATTTATATCTGGGCAACCCCATGAATATCATTTAACAGCGCATCACAAACTGCAAATGTTTGTGGTATTGAGGTAAAAGGGTTGACACGAAGATAACTCCACCCACTCCGACAGTAGGCTAATCTTCACTTATTCACAAATTTTACATTAAACTTGACTTATCGATCATTGCAGATCCATTTGATGGGGTGTAGGTAGATGTCAACAGTGGGTACAAATTGTTTTGCATTCCTAATCAAGGACATGCTTGAAACATCCTTGCTTAAAGTGAACAGCAGTAGGTCACATTTCAGATCATGAATATGTTTTGAACGTTCCAAAATTATTAAAAGTGTGATGTTAAATTTGCACAAGTTTGAATGGCACATTAACCAATTTATTATGACTTGATTGTATTGTAACAGCTAAGGCAGCTTTACACAAAGACTTGCCATGGTTGCCTAACTAGCCTCAGTGGAAGTATACAAGTGCGGATAAGTTTGTGAATATTACAACTATATGCATCACAATCACTTCCACTAGCATCACTACCACTCTTCTAGTAATAAATGAAGGTCCTTGCGCTGTTGGTCCACTCTATGCAAGGACTTTAGGTCTAAGATTATGATCCGCGATTGGTTAAAGGTTGTTGCAAGCCTAAACATGAAGAGGTACTGCTCCCCACCCGCTTTGACTGAAAGAAGCTGGAACAGAAATAGCCTCCCCATTCTTCCAATGTACCCATGACTGAGAATTAGTGCCTACTATCCCACCTATGTTTAATGTAACATGGGACCAAAGGTGGCGCCTAATTCCAACCTTACCAATCCCGAATGTCATCACTCTGGAAACAAGCACAAAGGTACTAAGTGCAATGAGGGGTTTATTCAGCTTCTTGTCCTAAGTGAACAAGTAAAGAACTAACTGAAATGTATCAGTATAATTCTCCAATCCAGGGTAGACGCTGTACTGATTTCTTTTTTGTTTACACTTATTACTTTGCTACATATTGAAATACGGTTAAATTTGATTATCATTAAAGGTAAGTCTGTGTAATTATTAGGTCAACTTAAATTTCTTTCGTATTTTGGTATGACGATCAAACTCTCATACTAAGGCTTTGTTGGCACCTTTCCTCGAGATCTAAAAATCAAATACAGTCCATTTCAGGTTGGATGAGATAATAAGCTACACAGCACATGGAATATGATCATCTCAATGCTTGGCAAGATTGTCATACTATAACTATAAAAGAAGTTGAAGTTGATCCAATAATTGCTAATAATTACCCATAATTATTTTGATAATGGTGTCAATCAATTGTCCAGAAAAATATTTGAAACCTACCATTGCAGATTTTGATGAAACTAGATTTGTATTGGAAGTTCGGGAGTACACTACACAGTTTTCTAGGCTGAAATCTACGCTTTCTTAACCTGTGCTAATGTAGGACTGACTAGGTCGTTGCATTGACCAACGCATAGTGATTCTACCTGATAGCCAAGCTGCTCTTATGGCCCTTAACTGAATGGAGATGTCCAAACTTGACTTAAGTAAAACATGAATAAGTGTATTAATGGTCAGATGACTCTTTGGAATTTATATCCATTAGCTGATAGACACTATCTCACCGCACTGCTGGCGAAGATTTAAAAACATCCCCTGAGCCAATATGTGTCAAATACCAAATGAATGAAACCTATCAATCAATACTTACCACAGGTTTCTATATAAAAACAAGTTTTAAACTTACAGCAATTTTAAAATGCATCATAAAACAAACACTTAAATTAACTATAAAATTTTAAAATCCAAATATACTGAGATCACAATTAACCAGATTGTGGTTATTAGACGTACATTATAAAACTAGACTTAGTGCTCCTATAATGCTATTTGCTTTACTTTCCATTAGGAACTGATTATATTATGAGTCTATAAATAGTGAACTTTGACCCTTGCTGCAGGTGTGTATGTGATACTGCTCACTTTCTAGATATGGGTACCAACCGGAAGAATGTTTTCTGACAGTTCACCTTATCCGAAATTTCGGTGATAAATAGGCCTTTCCAATGCAAAATTAAAAGTTCGCATTACCTTAGTTTTCGCAATATTGAGTAGAAGGGACCATAATTATTATAACATGTCATCATTGTACAACAATGACATTGTATAGATATTTTTTCTACCAAACAAAAATTAAAGCTTTGCAAGGGCCTAATTTATATTCCAGAAGGTCTAATCATTAATGCGTCTGGCCAACTAGAAGTTGGCATGGCAGCACCGACTCGCAACTAAATGCAGACTGGCAAGGTAGTTGACTTGAACTTGAACCAATAAGCAAACAACATGTTCTTACAGCTGTTTGAATGGTTCTGAACATGGGTTTTCCAGCACTTACGAGATATTTCCAATGAAAAACAAATCGTAGTATGAAAATATTTAAAGGAGACAAAGTAATTGTACAGTTTATAGTTACTATTTAAATTTTCTCTCAGAGCCTTTGTCTAGTTTTTGCCTTGCTTCACACATCAGCTGGACTTAAGGTGAATGCTCTTATTAAAGAGGACACTTAAGTGACAGGTCATAACTTCTGTCCACTTTAATATATACAGAGTAACTTGATATTTTGCGTATGCTACTATTTTATACTATTCCTCCTTCTGTCCACCAACTATATGTGAGTCAGTTTGCCGTTTTAGCTTCTACCATTTGTAATAAACAATCAGAGGTTTTTTAAAAATATTTGTTGTGTTTTTTATTCAGTTTCTGCATACTTTGGCAAAAAGCTACAATAAATGTATGTTAGATAAAGCACTGTGAATTTTAGAAAATATATTTAATACATTTTTGGATAGTAACGTTTTAGAAGCACAATAACGCAAGCATATTGCCTATTCTGCCAATGGACATATTGCATAACATTGTCATCATGTTTATCAGTAGATGTAATCTTGACATCTTCAATGTGACTTAACAAATACTGACTAAGTAAGTATTATACATTTAACCAACTTGTATTTTTTTATATGAATTACTTAAACAATTAATTAAATAGTCTAATATACCAACAGCAGTATAACATTTAGGACAGACAAACGCTTGTGTTGGGTGAGCTGAACATGCTTATAAATACAACAAATATTAGATTATAACAATAAAATAAAAGAGCTGAGAGCGAATATTACATTAAAAGTACGATCACTTATTTTAGTGATGTGGAAAAAAGTCATTAAGATATTATGACATGAGCTATTTAAAGTCATTTTTTAACATTGTTCATTAAAGGCAGAATGGTTTTTGTTTGTTTTGTGTTTATTTAAAACTGGATGATTTCTGTGTGTCTTTGAGTATTTAGCATAAGTGACTTACCTCAAAACAAGATATCTGATCTACCCATTCAGATTGATATACTGTGCATCCAAACAATCTTCGGATTTATAATTTTGTTATATTTAATCCCCAAACCATAACCCTTTTTGACCTCTGACGATAAGTTTATGCATACCATCTTAAGCCAGATGATATCATCAGTTGGTCCTTAAAGGGTTATATACTTAGGGATTTTAAAGCTACATAGAATATATGATATATAGAAAAAATTGTCCAGTAAACTTAATTTTTAGCACTGGACTTTAAAATTGGATAATGTAATTGACCTAGCCTAAATACTTTTGTTTTAATACATTATTGTTGTAAATAAAAAAATTCTGTAGTTATTTACACTTTACATAAAACTTTATAATTACATGTGTGTGTTTTGATGTTGTACTTTAAATAGACGCACTTGGCATGATATTTTCTTGCCAATTGATTCTGGTACAACTTATTTGTAAGTTATATACTTAAAACTATGGTATTATCAACATGTAATATACTTACTGGACACAAATGACAAGTACGGTTTAGTCATTAGAAGTCACATATTGAGTAATGAATTATATTTGTATGCATTATATTTTGTAACATATATTCAATACAGATACTATAATTAGGTAGGCGATGGCCTTCTCAAAAAATAAGTGTGGTTATCGAAGAATATTAAAATATAGTTTGCTTTTTTGTTTATGTTAAGTTATTAAATCCATTGCCTAGATAAAACTGAATACTGTATGCTCTAGTGTCTTGTATAATAAACTAGACCATGTTAAACATAATAGTTTTATGAAGATTAAGTTTTAGAATTATGTCAAATGTTATGCATCAGGATGTCTAGGTTAAAATATAACTTGGTTTAATATACAGATCATATGAGGCATCTCAGCATAATGGGGTTTGATAGTGAAGGGGATGCAGCACAGAGGGATATAACTATCTTTAAATTCTGTGTTGGAGCAATGCCTTTTGCGCTGGTAAATTGGTTCAGGATACGTTAACTCCTTTCCGAGGATATCCGAAGGGCTACATGAAAGGGAGGAAATTCTGTCTTTCATAAGAGAGGCAGGCTCTTGTGAGACCAACCCTTGAACCAGGTTGTCACCCGAGTGTAGACATAGTGCTACTGCAATCTATGAACCACAATACAAATTGTATTTATCTAACACTTAATAATAACATATAGAAACATTTAAGACTGTCAAAGTATTCAATGAAACCACATCCACATTCCAGCAGTAAAAGGAGCATCAATGGAATGTATTCTCTATTGTTGGAACTAGGTTGGTTTCATTATGGAGTTGGATTGGCAAGTTTTATTTACATTGACTGAATGTATTCAATGAAACCACATCCACATTCCAGCAGTAAAAGGAGCATCAATGGAATGTATTCTCTATTGTTGGAACTAGGTTGGTTTCATTATGGAGTTGGATTGGCAAGTTTTATTTACATTGACTGAATGTATTCAATGAAACCACATCCACATTCCAGCAGTAAAAGGAGCATCAATGGAATGTATTCTCTATTGTTGGAACTAGGTTGGTTTCATTATGGAGTTGGATTGGCAAGTTTTATTTACATTGACTGAATGTATTCAATGAAACCACATCCACATTCCAGCAGTAAAAGGAGCATCAATGGAATGTATTCTCTATTGTTGGAACTAGGTTGGTTTCATTATGGAGTTGGATTGGCAAGTTTTATTTACATTGACTGAATGTATTCAATGAAACCACATCCACATTCCAGCAGTAAAAGGAGCATCAATGGAATGTATTCTCTATTGTTGGAACTAGGTTGGTTTCATTATGGAGTTGGATTGGCAAGTTTTATTTACATTGACTGAATGTATTCAATGAAACCACATCCACATTCCAGCAGTAAAAGGAGCATCAATGGAATGTATTCTCTATTGTTGGAACTAGGTTGGTTTCATTATGGAGTTGGATTGGCAAGTTTTATTTACATTGACTGAATGTATTCAATGAAACCACATTCATACTTTAGTAATAGAGAATTTTACCAATTTCGTTGAACCTACATCTATTTTATCATAGAGTTGGATTGGCAGGTTTTATTTACATTAGTTATCAATATTTGATCAGACTAATCTTTTATTCTTGTAAATGAGTATAAAGGGGTCTACAGTAATGCTGATTACATCTTATCAAAACATACTATAAAATAGTCACTCTGCTTGAGGTTTTGTATGTTCTGTTGGTATTCTATTCTTCAAGACCCTTAGGTCACTTGGAGATTAGCATATTTACTACTACCCAGTGTGCTTTTTTAAATTAAAAGGTTTATTTGAAATGTAAGTTGCTGAAATAAGTCAAAAATGTACTCGTCATTTGGACTGGTCTTTTTTTTATTGTAACTTACAAATTTAAAAGAACACCTCTCAAACTATTTTGCAATATAATCACCATTTTTATTTTAGCACTTATTTTATCCATATACAAGGTTTTTAATACCTATTGAATAAAATTCAGCCGCCTGTGCACGTAATCAATCATTGATCAAGACTTGCAACTTTTCATTGCTAGTCATGTGTAGGCTATCAGTCACAATTTCACACACTAGAGTCCTTGATATCTGTGATTGTGAACTTTCAATTTTCCCTAACCTTAAGTTTAATTACAGAATGAATATGCATTACTTACCGTCAGCCATTCTAAATAATATATCTTCAAGGAGATTAATACAGTAAATAACGTTTACCTCAATCACTCAAAATTGAAACATTACTGTTTATAATAATTGCAAAATTAGCTTCATGTTTTCTATCCCTTCTTAACCATATCTTGCCAAAATTATTTGGCAATATTATTTTCAACCAACCACAAATATTTTGCTTTTTCTATGCAGCTCATAGGCAACAAGGTGGTTATCCTTATGAATTAAAAATCAAACAACCCAATAATTTTTTAGTTATTTATTTGTGAGACCTTTTGTTTTCGATGAAAAAACATCATTGGACTCACTTCTTAGTTTGATTTGATGAGAAATATGCTTTTTTAGTTTTTGTCATTAAGTTATTTCTAGATTTGCAAGGGTGAAGTTATTAAAAGCAATACATTTTTATTTTAAGTTTATGGTATATGGACATTTTTTGTGTCCTTGTGACATCTAGGTATAAAATTCCTAGCCTAATGATTTTTTAGTTCTTAATTTATATTGATTATCAAGTGCTTTTTGGCCCTCTTTTCCAGTTATTATGACCAGATAATTGCTTTGGAAAGTAAAATACCACCCGGCGAGCTACAGATTCCCTTCAAATGGAAAGATGCTTTCAGCAAAGGATCAGGATTATTTGGTGGCAGAACCAGTCTAAGTAAGTATTAACTTTTTTATGTTGTATTGCAATAAGTCTGTAGCCCACCAAGGAAATTAATAGATAGAACAAATTTTTTGAGTATTGTCTTTAAGCACACGAGAGATCACACTTTCTGGATACGAGAGATCACGTGAAAACAATTTGCACAAGCTTTCTTTTTTATTATTTTGTGATTTACCTTGAGTGGGAAATCTTCTTAAGCAAATCCTGTGCTTACTTTGAATAACTATCCCTTTAAACATACTAATTGAAATAATGTGTTATTAAAATATATTACAACTTCTGTACAATCTGATGCTATATTAACACTTGTGATAGCATGTGAGCAAATTTTCACACATATTGTTTTAAACATGTAAATTTAAAAAAATTGTATACTACTTAAAAAAATATGTGCTTAATAAAAGCATCATTCCAATTAGAACTTTAATTTATTGTAGGTGAATGATTATTTGTAATTTTTAATTTATTTCTCAAGGAATATTGCCAGTGCTCAAATAAATTATAATTATTTTAAAAATAAAGTGAGGAAATGACTAACAGATGTCAAGGTCGGATGAAGAAAGTTATGGGAAGAGATAAGACGAGCTCCCAAGCTGTTGATATTGATAATAAATGTGTAAAATACTACTGAATCGTAAAAATTACTTTTAAGAATCACAGTGAAAATGTATTTTACACTCAACATAGTTCATCTCTCAAAGTTTATTTTGGAACTTAAATTGTGAATAACTCCTTTATTCAATCAAATTAATAAATTACAATAATTGAATTAGCCAAGTCTTCAAAATATCTGAAAATAACTTGTGCAAATTTAAACTAATTTCAAAGCATTTTAAATAGTTTCATTTCAATAAAAAGATGCAGGTCTTAAAAACCGTTAACACCATTGGTGTAGACCAAAAAGTACAACAAAATAATTCAAACTTGAATAGAAAGAAATTTTTAAATGAATGTATTGTTTTAAATCAAATGCTCAAAACACCTCCCTTGAATTCTCATGCAATAAAATACAGACTTTGCTCAAATGCATGTGTAATGTTTGTCAATATTTCTTGAGAGATCCTTTGTATTGTTCTAGGATTCTGAATCTGAAATGTAGTAATACTGGTTTAGGTGCACATGCAACGGATTTTAAAGGGCCGCAATGATTGTACAAAATTTCTCTGGCTTATTATTGGCAAAAATTTAAATTTGAATGAATGTATAAATACACTTTGTTTGAAGTTATCTAAATTAGTATTTATGATAAGAAAACTGTCAGAATTCTGCAATGAATAGGTCATAAAACAGTGTATTATGCATTTCTTTACTTACTGAAATATGGGAGATATATATATTTACAAATGTATGATTATAGTACTTCATGTTATGACAGCCATCCAGTCCAGTTCATCCATTCTCAGTCCTGTGCTTTTCCTGCTTTATGTCAACGACATAGGATCATCACTTCTGCATGGCGGACTAGAGCAGTATGCTGATGATACGACTCTCTGTTTTAGTGCAAGATCAAGTGAAGTGTTGGAACAACAGGCCTTTGTTGACATCAATAACTGTGTACAATACTTCCAAAGCCTCAATCTCACAACAAACTCCTCAAAATCTAACGTTTTAAATTTTGCCTTGCGCGATGTAGGCAACCATTGTGGATCTGCCGTCTTGATAGCTGATTCCACACTGGAAGAAGTCCTCTCTTCAAAATTCCTAGGAATACACCTTGATTGAGGGTTGACTTGGAATGAACACATCAATCATGTTTGCGCAAGAATTTCCTCAGGCATTTATGTCTTGAGATCCTTAGCAAAATACTGCCCAAGTCAGGTACTGATAACGGCGTATTATGGCTTAATTTACCCCCATTTGTCTTACGGAGTGGTCCTGTGGGGAGCGTGCGCAAGCTCTCAGTTTCAGAGAGCATTCAAACTCCAAAAAAAAGCTATTCGAATAATTGCAAAAATAAAATTCAGAGAGTCGTGCAGGCAAGCTTTTAAGGAATTACAGCTGTTATCTCTCCCGTGTCTGTACATTTTAGAAACCACTTTGTTTTGTATGTATAAGTGTGCCTTAACCAGAGGCCGGGACATACATACGCATGAGACACGAGGTAGAGAATTACTACGAACTGCAAGCCACAGAACAGTGGTTTTTGAACACCTGCCCTCACAGGCAGGTGTTAATTTTATTAACAGACTGCCAAATTCAATAAAAAATTCCCTAACGCCCAAGGCGTTCAAAAGGCGCCTTAAACACCTCTTGGTGTCACAAGCATTTTATAATGCAGGGGAGTTTTTAGCATTTAACTGGGAGACCGCCCAATTACACGACTGATTCTGCTGTTTAAAGTGGGATATATTGGCGAAGGATGAAAGGTGCATAAGTGTAAAATTGTATGTGTAAATGAGAATTTTGTGGCATGAATGTAAGAAATTTTAGATTAAAATTTGTGACGTTTGCTATACATTGTAATATTGTCGCTGCAATAAAGCTGATTTGATTTGAGCTCCTTGTTTAGTTTATGTAAACCGTTGCTTGTTCAGTTGATGATAACCATTGCTTCAAACAACATAACATCAAAATATACCAATATAAAACTAGGGGTGCAAAAAATATTGTAATCACAAGGTAAACTTCCAAACAATATGTATTAGCAACTTTATCTCTTTAAGAATTATGGAATGCTCTGGCAAATAGCTTGTAATGAGGTCACTATTTATAATAAATTTTAAAGACAAATTTTTGATCGGTTTTAGATCATTGTATTTTCTTGAAATGGACTCCCTATACTTTAACTCTAAATAGAAATGATTATTGTTTATTTTAAGAAATTGTTTATCAGTATTATTTAAAATATTTTGAATTTTTAAAATTTCACTTATTGTTTCTTTTAGAAAGCATGGATGAACTGGAGGATTGCGTTGTACTTAACAATGTGTTTTACAAATTTGGAAACCAGGGCTACCAGTAATAAACTACAATTAACAAGTAACAAAACATATAAATGATTAACAACAATTGATTTACAGCAAAATAGGAAAGCTTCTCAACTACTTGTCCATTTATCTTCAAGGTTGCAATCAATGTTTCATAGGTCAAAACCCAACACTGAACTTGTAAATATAAGTTTTGACTCTTGATACAACATGATCTACATGCAGTAACCTATCGTCTAGGCTGTTTTTTTATTAACACGAGTCCTCAGAGAGACAAACTAGTATTGACAATTGACAACAAAGATCAATGAAACCACAGAAAACAAACTTTATTGGTGATATAAGAATTGTGTCAACCAGGCGGAAGACAATTCAATTTAAATTCATTACATAATTAAAATCTGTGGAAAGCATATTTTGTTGAATAAATGGATTTAGACTTGTGGAGAATTGGCAGATAATAACAAACATATGTAACTAGGATTACATGTGTGTTTTAATATAGAAAGTGAAGAAACTTTCTAATTAAAGTAATTTATAAAATACTAGCTGTTTCCCGCGGCTTTGCACGCTTTTCGTAAGCTTTGCCCGTGTATGTGAATTTCTGGTTTAAGTGAATTATATTTACAACGCCGATGTAGAGTTTGCCTTGTTGCCACGATCAAGAAAATATGTTTATGTTTATAGCCATTGTGCACGTACATGTACTTTATTATAAAGTGGTCTAACACTCAAACTTTAAGTTTAATCAGAAATGTACCTTAAAGACAAATATGCATAATAACTTAGCGCCTTCAAATAGTGTTTGGCTATGTAATATACGTAACTGTCTCGTAATTGCAGTTTATAGTGTGTAGGCGCTTTTAAACCTTTTATCTTTTGCAGCGCCGCTTGGTGGTGAGTTACATCAATGGGCATAGCTTATAAACCTTCTCCGTGGAAAAATACGTATACATACAAATTTTCGTAATGATCGGTCAAATAGTTTATGATTCCATAAAGGACAAACACACAAACATTCATTTTTATATATATAGATACATTGCTCAGAAGACTATTATTAAGTTAATTACACTGTACAGTATGTTTATGTATATAACGAATCGTCCAAATGTTGTGTTTGATTGTAGCCATCTCACAACTGGGGTACGAGCGAGTATGCACGTTGTTCAACATCGCAGCAGTCCAGAGCTCTGTGGCTGCGACTCAGAGCGTAGACAGCGATGAGGGGCTCAAGTTGGCAGCAAAACTTCTCCAGGTACAGTGACCTTTTGATAACCGCTAGGTAGGCCTACCCCTGGCTAACAATTGGGCAAAAGCCAACAGGGTTATGGAAAATTAAGAGCAAACAAAAGTTGAGCAAGTAAGTCAGGAACAGCTTTTTCCTGTGCTAGCATAAATGTACAGTAAATTAATAACAGTTCTTGATATTGATTAATAGATCATTTTTATTGCGGTCTAGGCCTACTGCAGATGACTAATGATGACTCAATTAAGAATGATATTTGCCTGTATTGTTAGAATAAGAATTTTCAGACAATCTCATGATATATTCTATGTATGGATCCTGTAGAGACTTATATTTCAATCTATAATTTTTGTCAATAGGATATGGCTTGTAGTCCATATCTTTGTGACTTAAGATCTTTTGTGCTCATCTAAATATTAGTTCTCATTAAGTTACAAACTATAGTAGATTTTCGCTAACTCTCATGTCAAAGGGGTTAGGAAAAGCATCTTCGATCCACTTATGAAAACAAAATTAAATGAAAAATGTCATTATTAAAGATGCGGAGTTAGGGCTGTAAAGCCATCTCTACCACTTAACCTCATATCATATACAGTAAAATTACGATAATTGAATACAGAAACGTGTAAACTGTTAACATACTTATACTTTATAATAAAATGTAAACAAAATTAATTAATTCACATAAAATAGCTCATGAACTTAAAAATATAATTCTTAATGAAAGGAAGATAAGATCAAATAAAAAGAACAATAACAACATTCAACTGCTCCAAACACACTGTCTGACCTTATGCACGCCGCAAGTACCGCCTCCCGTCACCCCTACAGTCCCCCAGTAGCAAGTCCCTGACCCTTGCCCCGAAGCACGCACGACCTTCAATACTTCTAATATCATCAGGGAGAGTTGTTCCAAAGGCGACAAACCTGAACAGTAAACAACCTATTATAATTGTTGATCTATGAATTGGAATTGATAGTAAAGTGACTCCCCTTCTACTAGGTTGTTCACTAATATCAAAGATAAAATTGAAGTTGATTATGAGATGGCTGAACAGTCCTGCCAGATGTGTTTCCTCTTCATCTTCATTACAAAATCTAAAGACTTCAGAGTCACTCATTTCTTGTCTTCTTAGATGTTGACGAAAGGTTCACAACCTGTTAATATGCCTATTAGAAGTCTCAGTCTTTCTAATAACAATAACTACATACCTCCGTCAAACAGTTCAAACTGTAGTCATACACTACTATAGTTTCTACTTTTAATAAGTCATCTTCTGGTGTCGGTATCAATATATATTAAAAGCGAAGATTATCGATCTGGAGACGTCATAGTTTAAAATTCACGAACACAGTTCAAATAAAGAAATAAATAAATAGTACGAGAAACATAACATTTGATACATCTATCACACACGAATATTAAACATGATATAACTTCTCGGCCAGCAGAAGTCAGGACAACTGACACTGGGTGATTTTATTTCCTGGTACATTGACGTTATCGGCTGATCAGTCGGTTTGTGAGACGCTGTTGTGATGAAGTAATGTGTTGAACAAATAATGGGAGCTGAAATGTAGCTTCCTATTTAAAATGAGTTCACCTGATGAACTCCTTTTAGGATGTTTATAAATTTCATATCCTTCAAGTGTGTTTAATTTGCTGCCTCTGCAACATCGATGTAACACTTCTATGTTTTCATTAATTCCATTGATTGTGTGGTTCTCGTCCATCAAATGTTGAGCGAACTAGGAAGTCTGTTTATGTAATTTAGGTTTCAGACAGTGTTCTTTAAATCTGGCCAAACGACCTGCCTGTCTGTCCGATGTAAAACCTATGGCAATCGGAACAAGTCAGTTTATAAACACAGATCTGAACGTTTTTGTCCAAGTTCTGTGATTTACAGTTCAAAATGTTCCAAGTGTGGTTTATTGTCTTAACCCTTTTAACCCCGACGTCCGTACTATACGGACGTCGTAAAAATGGCGTCAACTCCCGACGTCCGTATAGTACGGACGTGCACTTTTTATTACTTTACTGGCCACCTATTTCACCAAATGCTTTGAAATTTCACAGACTTGTGCACAAAGATATTTTGCATCGAAATATATTAGTTTGTAATGGTTTGACTTCGTATTTTGTCAGTCTGTGACTGAGCAATTGCAATTCGTCTCGACTGACTGCTCACGCTTGTTGCAGACAGCTGTATATCACGTGGTTGTGAATATTCCGTTTTCTTCACAGTTTTAGGTTAAAGCAGTGTAAAGTACGGCAGTTAATGTTTAGTTTATTATTTTTTTTATTTCAAAATGAGTAAAAGACATCGTTCAAAGTCTCCCGTAAGTGAAAATACACTAATTAGTAACCTAGTTGCAAATGGTGTGGATATGATTAGTGACGACGATTTTAGTGATCATTTTGTAGTAATGTAAATATTGTTTTAAAACTTTTTTTAAATTTATATTATGAACAGTTTTAGTTATTTTTCAGAAATAACTTTGGTTTTATGTTTATTTTAAGTACTGTGAATTTCAAAGGTCTTGTTACATTGCCTTGCCCAAAAATGGCAAAAAGAAAAATTTACACGGCTAAACAAAAATTGATGTTACTCCACTTGTAAATAAGGTAGGCCTATGATTTTTGTTTTCCTTTTATTAAGGATTAAATATATCATAAAGTAAATGGGTATTTTTATGTCAAATATTTTTTTATCTATATGGTTTCCATGATCAAACTTGAAATTTTTTCATTTTTATTTATTTTTTATATATGTATATGTATGTAAAAATAATTACTTTCAAAATAATAATTTTATTTGTATATTTCTGTAAGCTACATGTATAAAGAAGTAAAACAAAAAAATAATTACCTAAATATCTTAAAAAATAACTGAGTTATGAATTTTTTACAAAACCCTTACATTTTGTCTGAAAATGGCTTGGGATTCCTGGCACCTCACTTGATTTAATGGCCGGGGTTAAAAGGGTTAAAGACTAGGTCCAAGCCATGGTATTTAAGGTCTTTTTTAGTGCAATGCTGTATAATCAGGCTATACTCAATGCATATGTACTTCTTGTCCTGCTTGTTTTATTTTCTTTGTTATTACAGAGTAATATTTGTTCTTCTTTTTCTTTACTTTTTTGCCCACCAGAGTGTTTTTGTAACCATTAGCCTTGGCAATATGTTTTCTGATATTTAGTTTCTTTGTTATAATTGGTTACATTCAGTGGTACTTTGAGAAGTCGGTAAATCAGTTATAAGCAGCCAGTCTTTCTTTCAGTAAAGTCAAAACCATTAAATGTACTTCCCAAGAGGGTCAACTAACAGCTTTTACTATCTTAGTCCATGGTTGTTTTCCACAATTGTGTTACTTTCCTCGCCCATAGTATACAGTTCCCTTTGCATAGGTAAGAAGTGCTCCGAATCGAGATTTTGGATCTGTCATTAAGCATCTTGACCAGTACGTCCTCTTCCTCATTTCCTCTGATGAACTGGTATGCTCTATCTCTACCTGGTTATGTTTTGGAAACTCCTTCAGCATTTGGTCTGAACTTAGCACTAGCCTTGAATTAAGCTAAGATAAGATAAAAATCTCTGCTATACTTCACTGTTTTGCTATCATTAGCTGTTACAGACATAATTGTCTCACCATTGTCTCCATGTGATTGGGTATTGTCTGACGTATTGTTCTAAAAGTACAGTGACGGTTACAAATGGTTAGGCTTATTGACTGCCACAACGGTTCGCATCTTCAGGAGCCTTATAGCTCCAACTTGTGCCTGAAAGACAGTAGCTGTTGAGTTCAGGACTTCAGTGTATCAAGTACCTGTCCCAAATACTCCCTGGCCATTAGGATCCGTGGTTCTCAAAATATTTTGAAACAGCAGATTAGTTTTGAATGGGTGTCTAAAATTTGTCAAATATGACATCAGAATTTGATGTTACACTGCTCTAAAGGTAAAATTTCAAGTTTGGATGAGTCAGCACAGGCCTTTCTCAGAATTGACCTGACAGCAGCTTTCACAGGCAGTAACAGAAAGAACTACAGATGGCTCAGCGCTTTCACAAGCAGTGTTCCCAACTGTCTTTCGGCAAACCCGTGGTTGAATATATTTTACAATTCCGAAGACGTTCTAACCCACATTTGGTTAAACGTTTTTGTCCCATTTAATTCATTCTACTCCTACGTATAGATGTGTATTGAATGGGTGTATCACATGCTTGACCTTTTATCCCATGTCGTATTTGCGGCTGTAATGTTTACTTTAAATTTTTATTCCACTATCTCAGAGAAAGCTACGCATGATTCACATATTGGAATAAAGAGTCTCGTGGAAACACTTTGAGATATAAGATTCCATGCAGATTGGGCGTGACCTACAACCCAACTAGAGATTTAAGTTTTTCTTGATTTGCTGTTGTAGTTGTTTTTGTATATCTAATCAGTAATTAAGAGATTAAATGTAAGAAAGCCATTTGACCCAGGGATCGATTCAGGACCCATCATGTTTGTAGTATACATTAACAACCTGACAAGTATTGTTGCCTCTGATTAAGCAAATCATTTTTTTATTTACAGATGATCTAGGGTCGTGTGTTAAGACTTCTAATGTTACAATCTGGGCTAATTAGTTGATGAAGGGCCCACTGCTATTTTTAATTAGTGTTGTGCAAATTAATTAAGTTTAAACGATGCCAAGGACCAGGATCTCAGGATCCACGCAGAAATGGATATACATCTTGCTATGCTACGACCTGTAAAATTGATTATGCCTGTTGTTATGTTGAAGACTTATTATGCTAATATTCACAGTCATTAAAAATAAGTTTCCTTGTGGGGTAATGTTGGATTAGTCCTACAAAAAAGAGGTGTGTCTTTATTTTCTGGTGTTTCGGTAGATGCAAATTGCAGGCCTCTTATCATTAGCCTTGGGATTCTTACTCTGCCACCTTTCTATGTATTGTATTTTGTTCTGTACAACAAACATAACCTGTCTAGATGTCCATGTCAGTCATGTTCATTCATTTGAAACAATATTCACATAGGCACAATATTATTACAGTCAGGTGCATTTACAGTAGCACCTAAAATAGTTTTAGTTGTCAGGGCATTGAGTTATTTAATGCGTTACCACAGAATATCAGATCATTGCCCTTATAGAAGTTAAGGTCAATATTTAAGATAGTTTTAACATCCGCAAATTTCTACAATGTGCAGGATTTTTATTAAGTGTCATTTTATTTACTGTCTTGTTGGTTTTAACTCTTTGCGCTCGAAAGGCCAGCAGCACTGGCCACACCAAGGTTGCAGACAGCTCACGTTAGTTTTGCTGTAGTTTGCCCTCGCAACTCGTATGGCCAATACAGATGGTCGCGCTACTTTCATTGGCTCAGTGGCCATATTTGTTGTTTGCCTTTCCAGATCGGAATTATTTTTTAATATCTTCCACATTATTTACATAGTAGTTTAATATATTTAAAGAAGAAATGAAAAATAATTTTAAATTTATTTTTAATGAATTTATCTAATACAAACATACATTTGGGAAATTAACTGTTATACGTATATTGTTAAGAAAGATATTTAAATAAAATTATATAAAGTAGGAATTTACAGTTATGTTATATTCAGACATGAACTATTTTAAATTGTTCTGTCATTACATTTTTTATGGAATAAAACTTTTAAAAATACACACCTTTTTGTAGTCAAGAATGGTTAGCACACATCTTCTAGTAAAATTGTCTATGTTTCTATCACTTCAGTGTATAGGCCCAATATGCGTCATTAGTCTAATTTGTACAGTGAATAGTCAATGGTTACCAAAAGAATTATAGGCTAATTTAAAATTTACTGCTTTACATAAAATTACTTTAAAATAAAGCTGCTCGATAGGTTTCAACACTCACCATTCATTATAAAACAAAGAGAATATTAGAAAATAACTGCTTTGTTTAGTGGTCTGTGGTGCTGGCCTTACGAGCTATGGATGTATTATATCTTGGCCAGTACAGCTGGACATACGTGCTGAGATAACATTACGGCAAAAATTAATCCGCGCTTCTGACAAATGGCAGCGGCCAGTAGAGCTAGCCATACAAGCTCCAAGGATGAATTATAAATACTGCCTTTGAGTGCATAGGGTTAACTTAGGTTATAGCCTATTTTACTGATTTTTGATGTTGTAATGCAACTCGTTATTTTATACAATAAAGATTCTTGATTTTTGTGCACAGCAATCTGCAGGGATATTCAGTCACCTGAAGGGCACGGTTATGGCAGCCCTGCAGCAGGACCCCACACCTGATCTGAACCCGGACACCCTCGCAGCCCTATCTTCCCTCATGTTGGCCCAGGCACAGGAGATATTCGTACACAAGGCCATTCATGGTCAGTATATTAGCCACTTTTTTGTGCAAAAATAAAATCAAAACTTAAAGGCAGTAAAAGTTATGTTGATTACTAGTAAAAACAATAGTATTTTTAATAAACATTGATGATATTTTTTACTAATGACACAAATATTTTAGATTTAATATCATTTCAAACTAGTTTAAATTAACAGTTTAAATCTTTTTTCCAAAACGAGTAAGTTTTTCTTTGATATAAACTTAATTATTAGTCCAAAAAAAATTTCATTCAGAATTACTTGAATTAATGTAAATAAGTATATTTGATCTAATACAAGTTTAAAATTTTACAGACAACATGAAAGAAGCCATTACAGCAAAGTTGGCTAATCAGGCAGAGGAGTTGTATGCAGATGCATTAAAATTGATGCAGAAAGATAATGTGCGTCCTTTGTGGGATAAGGAGTGGCTACCTACTGTGAGTATCTTAGTAGGGTTCATTTTTTCATTCTATCTTTTATAGTTGCATAGATCAAATTTTGAAACTTCTGTAAATTCTAGTAATTTTTCTTTATAAAATAAGGAGTGGCTGTCTATTGTTCCTGAGTAGGGATTGTTTCATTTGGTATAATTACATATATTAATTTAAAAAATGTAAATTACATTAATTTACGACTTCCACTTAAACATTATTGGAACACATTTTAAATGTTTCTTAATGTAAGAAATTCAAGGAAATTGTTTTAAGAAGAAGTTATAGGCATTTTTGAAACACGTCTGGTGTATAACTTCTCAATAGCGTAATTGTATCCATGGGTAATTGTATCCAAATAAATCACTTCTCTTAACCCTCCAACTGTCTCATGTTTTCTGCATTGTCACCTAATTTGAGTGGTTTTGTTGGGGCATTTTTTTTAAATTAACAAAAAAATTTAATAATTAAATCGTTTAAATTAAAATATTTTTATTTTCATTTAACAGTGTTTTCTTAGATTTTGTAACCATTCAAATTTTATAATTTTTATTTTAGAAGTGTATTAAATTTGTTGCACATCATTTATAAAATTTAATTTAAACCTAACTTTAACACAAATTCAAAAATGTATGAAAATGAAAAGAATAAAAGAAAAATTTAACAAATAAGGACTTTTTATTTTTATTAATGATTGTATTTTAGAATAAAGTTCTTTTCTATCTTGTTATGATTAAGGCATTCAATTTCTACATGATTGATGTCATGGCGAAGCTTTAAAAAACCGTAAAGACTTTAGTTTTTACTGTTGTATGTTCGTTTTAAAATAACTCCAAACATCTGTTAGTGCCGTCTTTGTTGGTCTGACAGCTATGGAATCACCTGCTCTTTTACTTAGCAATTATTTTGTGTTATGTTTTCAGTAAGCCTTTTAAAATCTACTATTTCAAAGATTTTTGAAGTGGTGGTAGTATTGATAAGGGACTGAAATAGTTTAAAACTTTTTTTGAGTTTTACTTATGAATGGAATAGACTTTAGTGATTTCCAAACAGAAAAGCAAGATGCCTTAAGATGTTGATTTATGGGTTCAGAATATTATAGAATATAACAACTCTTCTTTGTGAAATTTCAATACTTTTGAATACTGTACGGAGTTGATGGTGCAAGTTTTTCAAGATCTTTGCCGACTAACTAAAAGTTACTATAAGAAAGGTATGCTATAAGAGTATCTTTGACACAGTCCATTTATTAGCAAAGTTTTTTACATTATGTAGAAAAAATATTCAATGTTTGGTTATTCATATAATGGTTTAGATGTTTTATTTTGAATTGAGTGTCCATTATTACAAAGAAACATGTCAATAATTGTAGTGTATACAGTAATCAAAACCCATTTTACAGGTGGCTGGAAAGCAAGCAATGTTTCATGGGATGGCAGAATTCTACCAGAGTTTGGTTTGCCGTACTAACAAGGCAATTGGAGAAGAAATCACTCGTCTGCAGGTAATTTTTGTTAAAAGTAAATTTAGAATATTTAATTCAACAGGTTAAGTTGCAATTAAATGTGATCTTGAAAGACTAGTTTTCACGAATTTCCTCATTCACTTTTGTTACCATTCCGAAACTGTAAGATTTTTGTTCAGTCATGTTGGTCTTCACCATTAACTTTAATGCATTCATTATCAACAGATCTCAAAGAAAACTGAATTAAAAACAATGTAATTAGTTCTTTGCACCATGAATGATTTTTGAACTGTAGCACATATTTGAAACATTCATAATAAAATAGTGAAAAGAAAAAACCATGCACTACCGCAGTTAGATGTATACTAAGTCAGATAACATAAACAATACCAAGATGGCAGTCTTGGTAACCCAGCCACGGTAAACATAGTTTACTTTCGGAACAGCTCTCTTACGAATAATACAACGTACAATAATTCTAAAAGACTCTGCCACAGAGAGAAATTTTCCTACTAGTTCCAATATTAAATTTTAAAAAATAATAGACTACATTTAACCCTTCAGACTGATTTGCTGCCTTGAGCCACTGATCCTTCGCCAGATCCAGTTTTAGTGCTGGACACTTATGCTAAATATTAAAGTATAATGTAAAACATTCCCAAGACTGAATACTCAAACAACAAAATGAACTGCTTTAAACACTTGTCTTTAGCCAATTGTTTTTATCATGAAAAACTAGCTGTACATTTTAGTTCCACATTTTTATTTCAAGTTGGTTTAGGCCTTAGAGGTGTTCCAAATCATTCCAGACACGCTTCACGGTTCTAGCTAACGGTTGCAACGAAATGTCATTTGCATTTCATCACATTGCATTGTATAGCCTATTTTGGATTTGTTTAATTACAATGTGGCTTAGTTAAAAAGAAGTACTAACTAATAAGCATTGGTTGAAATTCTAACAATTTTTACAAACATGTGAAATAAAAATATTTTTATTACAGCATTTTCTTGTTTTTTACACAAATTAGTTAAATATGGTATATTACAAATATCAATGAATGTCAATACAGGGTGGTCAACCAAGGTGGCCACCATTTGGATCTCAGGAAGGATTTATTTTACAGCTAACTTTAAATTGAGCACTTCACCTTATTTTTTATGCTTATTACACTTACCATTGTTAAAATTTTGTTACCATTTTCCAAAATGGCAGTTAATTTTGAAATTTTGTATGAAATCACGGTTGGAGCACTGTAAGTTTCAGAAACTCTATTTTCAACAGTTATTAAAAAGGCATATTTTACCATTTGAAAACAATTTAACTCAGAATGTAATTTTTCAATAGAATGTTAGAAAGCTGTTGCAGTTTCACAAATTCTTTATTTTATACCAAAAACATGTTCAAATTACTGTAAAAAGTAATTATTTATGAAAGAGCAGTGTCAGGGTTATCTCATCGTTCCAGTAACCAGTCCAGAACGGTATTCATTCGTTGCAGTGATCACGTTGTCACAACTGTTCAAAGGAACCTTTTACTTTTTCGTTGTTGCAGTGCCGTAAATGCCCCATCTTTAAAACATATTTCTTGAACTCAGTTACGATGACGTTATAGACTCGTTTTTAATGAAGTAATTTAATTAAATAAAACATGATATATCTCTCATTTATCACTCTTCTACATAACCTTATTATATAATTGACATGTCCAGAGTGCATTGGAGTTCCTGAAAGCAGCCCAAACGCGTTCAGGCAAGCCCAACCTTGCATCAGACTTGGTAACCAAGGCCCATAGACATCTCACCGAGGCTATCAAAGACAATGACTTCATCTACCACGAGAGGATTCCGGACCCCAAGTCCTTACAGCCCATCGGCCGGGCACCCCTGGCCAAGGCCCTCCCTGTTCCCCCCAGGCTGTCTTCCAATTTTAAAGGTTAGTCTTTATCTGTTAAGTAATATATATGTATACTCCATTTTTGGAAAATTGTTCCTATACTCTAACCATGTTTTTGCTTAGAGTCAACATTATTGTTGTGGCTGTATATCAAAATTAGAATGCAGAGTTGGTGTTGAAAAGGCAGTGTAGAAATTTTAAACAGGTAACACCAACAGGCAATGAGGTTAATCGTGCTGCCTTTAATTAATGTGCAGCGTATAAGAATTATCATCCTTTACACTGTTTCATTTTGTAAATTTCTTGAATTTGTAGTTTGATTTAAATGTGTTTCCAGATGGCTAATTTTTCTCAAGGATTGAAAAAATGTGTATTTTGTCACAAATTAGAGGATACTCTCATCACACTGTGAGAATGCTTTATTATTTGTGTTTGAAACTAGCAACCGCTTACTTTTTCAGTTCTACATTTCCCCACCAGGAGTAGTTAGCCACTGCCACAGTTTCTCTCTAACCATATTAGATGTGAACGTATTCGATATTCAGCAACTAACTGGTTTTATATTTAAATTATTGCAATTTTAATTTCAAAAGTAAAAAATTGTCCAAGTGGTCACATTTTATGCTAAATAAAGACACAGTCAACATAACTCTAATTAAAAACACTGCATGAATTGTCTTTAAAGGTGTAAATCAATATGAAGGCCAAACATACCCTGTCTCAACGCAAAATCATGGTCTCAGTGTTTTGGTATAGGCATGGTGTTTTATTGGTCGACGTCATGCAACAAGGAACCACTATCAATGCAGAAGCATACTAGCAAACCCTGATAACGGTACTCAGAGCAATTCAAAACAAAAGATGCAGCATGCTGACAAAGGGAATTGTCCTTCTCCATGTCAATGCAAGACCTCACACTGCATGTCAGACCCACGATTTATCGGACAGTTGTGGCTGGGAAGTTTTTGATCACCCACCCTACAGTCCTGATCTTGCACTGAGCTATTACCACCTGTTCCTACACACCAAACAACTTCTCAATGGCAACCGTTAACAATGATGACGACAAAGTGAAAACGGCAGTGAACTCTTGGTTATCAGAGCAGGCAGCAAGTTTTTATGAAGAGGGTATTTTTAAAGTGGTTGAGAGGTATGATAAATGGTTGAAAAAACTTGGCAACTACAGTAGAGCGTCGATTATCCGAAAATCGATCATCCGAAATGTTGGTTAACCGAAAGCCAAATCCCACTGAAATTTAACGATTGGTCAGCCCTATTCAACTTGGCTCGTATATAAGGATTATGAAGGCTCATTGTCACCAGATACTACATGGCGCTGTGTGCTCTTGTGCATGCCTACCACTTGTCCCTTCGCATCGTTGGCATCGGTTATATTGATAAAAATCATTGAAACGTTCATATTCATTGATAAAAATATACAAGGTGTTTGAAAAGTATGGGTACGGCTTAATATTTTAAAAACCATAGGAGATGACATCTATAAACTTTACACAGTGTCATATGGCTATTTAAACTATTTTTTCTTGCTATTACCATGACATGCCAACCATGGGGGGACGGCCCACAGAGGAAAACATGGAAACGTTAAATGAAAGCATGGGTCGAGTGATACCTCATTTGAAAGAGCTCACTTAGTAGAGTTGAATGCCTCAAACCGCATCTCAAAAGGTTTATCCAATCAGAAATGGCGGGTTGTTTTAAGTACACATTGTGAAGTACATTATGCACTGCCATTTCTGACTGGATCGTCGTATTCTGATGCGGTAAGCGGCGTTTCACTCTACTAACTAATGGTTTCACTGATTAGTATTTATAAAAAATAACAAAAAAATTTAATTCAAAAATTAAGTGGTAAGTTAACTATTTCACCAACAAAGAACAATGGTAGAACTTAATTAATTCATAAACATAAAGACGACGAATTCATTTTAGTTTTATTTATTGTGTTATACATTTATGACATAACTTGCTAATTAAAAAAAGTCAGTGAAAACACATCGCTTAGTAGAGTGAAACGCCGCGTACCGCATCAGAATATGACGATCCAGTCAGAAATGGCAGCGCATAATGTACTTCACAATGTGTACCTAAAACAACCCGCCATTTCAAATTGGATAAACCTTTTGAGATGCGGTTTGCGGCATTCAACTCTACTAAGTGAGATCTTTCAAATGAGATATCACTCGACCCATGCTTTAATTTTAAGATTTCCATGTTTTCCTCTGTGGGCCGTCCCCCCATTGTTGGCATGTCATGGTAATAGCAAGGAAAAATAGTTTACATAGCCATATGACACTGTGCAAAGTTTATAGATGTTATCTCCTATGGTTTTTAAAATATTAAGCCGTACCCATACTTTTCAAACACCTTGTATATAGTAGCAATAAAAATCGCATGATATATCGACAGTATGATTTATAGGATCTGTATCGTCTACATTACCGTGTCACTGAACACGCAGCGCTGCCTACAGATTAGTTCCTCTGGCAACAATAAAGACCAGCAAGAGCGTAGATACAAGAGCCTGAAGATGATATTGATGAAGGCGATGATCAAGAAGATGACAAAGTTTTGGTTGAAAAAGGTTTGACCATTGAAAAAGCCTTCCAGTGCTTTCAGACTAAAATTAAATGGTTGGAACAGCAAGATGAATGTGATGCTGTGCAGCTGCTGTCTTTAAAACGCCTACGAGACTTAGCGGCAAAAATTGGGTGTCAAAACTCAAGAAAAAAGCATGTTTAACTTTTTCTTTTAGGTTAATTTTGTACTGTTTTATCATATATATCTAATTTTGGGTTGATTTTGTACTGTTCCAAATTTATCTTATTTTAAGTACTGTTTCTAAGATATCTAAGTCACTGAGCCAAAATTGTATTTACTGTATGCCTACAGTAGAGCGTCAATTATCCAAAAGTCGATCATCCAAAATGTTGGTTAACCGAAAGCCAAATCCCACTGAAATTTAACGATTCGTCAGTCCTCATTTACTGTATCCCTACTTTATGTGTTACCTCCACATGATACTTAATAAAATTACTTTTTAAAAGTAACCTTTTTTGTATATTCGTTCAAACGGACCTTAAAACATGCCTTTTAGATATTAAAATCCATTTAAATCGACCCATTTAAAAACTTGAGCATCTGCTTTCCTATAAACAGCTTTCATCTATCATCCTGGATCACACTTCCCCTTCTTCCAAACTTTTCAGATTTGCTCGACCAGCTTGAGCCGATGACAGTCCACCAGGCTCTGACTGTCTATGAGAACCCTTAAAACTTTGCTCACTCCCCTATTAGTTGCCATCAGCTCTCTTATCTATCATCTTGGCTCAAACTTCGCCTTCTTCTAATCTTTTCAGATTTGTTCGAGCAGCTTGTGCCCATGGCAGTCCACCAGGTTCTGACTGCCTACGAGAATCCTTAAACCTTTGCTCACTGCCCTGTAACCAGCTTTCATCTATCATCTTGGCTCAAACTTTACCTTCTTCTAATCTTTTCAGACTTGTTCGAGCAGCTTGTGCCCATGGCAGTCCACCAGGCTATGACTGCCTACGAGAATCGCAAAAACGAACTAGTCAATTCAGAAGTTGCAAAGCTTCGTGATGCCACTCAGTTGCTCAACAGGTAGGGTCTTTTTGTTTCACCAATTAACCACTTAACTGCGGTACTTGTACATATTTGTTTTCGTGTGCTGAGCCCACACTTCTACTCTTTTAATACACGTAACTTATTGTCTATTCTTTATTTAAGTAAACTTCTTTATTTAAGGGCTCTTGCCATCTAGCAGCTTCTGTACGAACTATCAGAGCTCTAAAGTAACACCTTGTTTTGCTACTCCCAAATAATTCATGTTAGAAGTAATACAAGTCTACTTGCAAATCTATTCCACTAAATATTTGTTGAATCTCAGTTGTGAAGATGGTTTTACTGTGTGGTTCTCTAAGTGTTTATGGACTTATATAGATATGTTTGTTTTCATTGTGAGATGTAATCTTTTATTGTTATTATAACTAGGTATCCTACGAACCAGCATATATCGTAGATAGCATATTTCTCTCTATATGTTAGAGTTGGAACAACATATATTCACTGATAGATTAACTAACAAGCAGATTACCAGTTATTCAACATCTTTTCGGTCATCTGGGAAATTCTTACAGCGCTCATAAACTTTTGCACATGATAAACACTCATTGCTATGTACTTCGTGTAATAAAAGATAAATTTCATTTGTGGTTTGTCTAGGTTTAATGTAAAATGTCACAATTTATTTTCTCTATTGCCCCCATCACTTCTCTGATTAAGCAAAACATGAGCTCTTAGAGAATCAAAGTCCACAGCCATACTGATTTTTGTATAAACACACAGGACGCACCTTATTCGAAAAATGGGACACACCACACAGCTCTCCGTCATTCCTCCTTCTGTAGAACCATTAATCTTGTATCAGTTTATAAATATATGTAACCTTAAACATTGCAAGAAAACTGTATTAGTTAGTATAATTTTATATTATTAACGTTACACGCTAAAAGGAGGTAGTAAGCTTGCAGTTTTAAAATAATTAAGGAATAATTTCGTGTGATAGTAATATTTTTGTACATGTCCAAACAAAATCTTATCTAAATTTTATAAAATATAAAATGCAATGTAAATGGAAAGTTTTGTTAAATCTAAATAGTTACGAGGTTAAGAAAATCACATTATAAATGTCTTAGAAGGGGTTTTTTTTATAAACAGGCTCTTAAAGCGTACTAAGCGTATCCTAGCTTCGTTAGAATTGAATAGTTTATTGCTCTGTTACTATCTAGCGTGCTGGCTTCGCTCAACCTACCAGCAGCGCTGGAGGACTCTACTGGCCAGGCACTCCCAAAATCTCTTGTGGACAAAGCTACTGCTGTTCAAGAACTCGGTGGCATCAACATAATCAACACCATGTTACGGGAACTTCCTGAACTGCTCACCCGCAACCGGGAAATCCTGGATGAGGTATGTTTGATTTCCAAAAATCATTCCCTTAAGAAATAAACTTTGGATTTTCAATCTTTTTAAAGTTTGGTAGCTTTATTATAGTTGTTTTGAAAAACTGACGTATCAGAGAAACGCTGCAGATAAAGTTATTTTGATTTAATGATGATTTAAACACAAATAAATCATACGCCGGCGTCAAGTCTTACAACCTTCTCCCAGATGAGCTGAAGAGTCGAAACAACCATGATCTCAGACTCCATTTGAAAAAATGGCTTGCTCAATAACTGTTCTGCACAGTGGATGAGTTCCTGTCCTGGAGAAACCTTGACAGATATATTTAATGTAACTTTGTTCTTGTAAAAATGAGATGTAATGTAACTTTTTTGACACCTTTCAAATCTTGCTTTGCACACTAGCAAAAGTGAAAGACAAGAAAAATCAATATAGGCACATTCCTTTGCATGCAGCATGATATCTAAAACAAAAAACCGGATGCTTATAGTTGTAAGGAAGGGGAATGGCAGATTTCTTTATTTTGTTGTACTGTGTTTAAATTTTATTGGCTGATGTTTCTATTATTTTTCCAATTATATTTAGATTTTCTAGTTAATTCTTTTTTTTATATTGGTGTTCAAAGTGACCTAAGTTCAAAAAAAAAGTTGACTTAGTAGATATATCTTCATCATTTTATGTATGAAGCCCCACTTAGATCAAGATTTGTATCAAGTTCCATTATCTTTTATGCAATATTTTTTTTATATTCATACGAGGGGTGTTCAATAAAGCAGTACTCTTTCAATACCTTTAATATAAAAGTTTAGACTTTAACACTTGTATCTCCTTGTAAGTAGTCGCCATTTAAAGCCACACACTTGTTCTCACCATCTCTGCCACTCCTTCAAGACGTGTTCAAAGCCCTTCTTAGACAAATCCTTCAAAATCGCCTCTAATGTCTTAATAGCGGCAGTAGCAGTTGGAAAACGCTGGCCTTTGTGCTCCTTTTTGGCCTGAGGGTATAGAAAAAAGTCATTTAGAGCCAAGTCAGGGCTGAAGGGTGGATGTGGCACAGTTCCAATTCCTTTTTTGGCTAGAAACTGAAGCACAGTATTGGCAACATGAGAGTGAGCATTGTAGTGATGCAGTTTCCAGCGTCCAACGAGGTCTGGCCGCTTTTTTGGGATGTGATCTTTGATTAGTTGCTTCAATACTAAAATATAGTACTCCCCATTAATTGTCTGACCCTGTGGTACAGTATGTGTGCACACCATACCACAATAATCAAAGAACATAATCACCATTGCCTTTGAGCACGAGGTTTTTTTGGCGTCAGTCCACCTTTTTCCACCCACTCTGTGCTCTGTTGTTTTGTTGCAGAATCATTACAGTAAATCAAACTTTCATCAGCAGTATTAATATTTTTTCCACCATGCTTCATCTTCTCAACGCACACACCAATCTCTGTAACCAAAGTTGGCAAATTTCAACGCGATTTTGTTTCTGAACTGGTGTTAACCCTTTTAAGGCCAAACAAATAAAAATACATTTTTATTAAATATTTATATTTATAAATATTTAATAAATAAAAAGCCAAGGATCAATGCATGATGGCAATGCTCAGAGCCAGCTGATATATGAGAAAATTGATGCTCTATGGCCAGGCTCAATTTGCTACTTTTACATGCATTTACAAAACACATTGTAACTCAGGCAAAACATGCTCTAACTTAGTAATTTTTGGTTTTATTTTTAAGCTGATAACACTAAGCAATATTTCTAGTATAAAATTATACTTGACCATATGATTATATGATATGAAATTTTTTTAAGTTTAGATTTTTTTATTTATATTTATTTATTAAGTTTTGATTTTATACTCTTTTTTGTATAATTAATAGATATTTGAAGGGATTTGCACGATAAATAAGGATTTTATGTCACTTTATAAATAATTTGTCCGAACAAATTTTTCAGGTTCAGTGACATACTTATGTATAGTTAATAAAATTTGTACAACTGATTGAAAAACAAGAAAAACACACCCATGCATATATAGAACATATTTTAATGACACTGTAATAACTGGAAAAAATCCATATATAGGCCTAGCCTAATTTTCTTATTGTAAAATTAAAAAATTTTTGTTGTTTATAATTGCAAGACTTTGCAATTACAGAGTTACTAATTTTTACAGTAAAAAGGACAATTTTTAGTTTTATGTATCACATATCACATTAAGAGTATCTATACAATACACCTAACCTACCATACGTACACTTTAGCTTGAACCTTTCTCAACTAATTGTCCGTGTTCTTCTTCTCACTCTTGAGCCATCTGCATTTCTTTTTTTGCAACAAACTGCACAGTGTTTCTCCTTCTTGTCAGGAATTTTATTGAGTCCAAATTTTCCAACAGGACTGTCACCTCCACCCATTAGATTTGCAGGTATCTCTTTTGTGGAAAGCCAATCTTCAGACAGACTTTCAATTGTAGACTCTTGGAGCAATTGGAAAATTCTTTAAATATTACTAAATGTTAATAAAAACACTACTTTTTTCCAAATTGTTTATTTTTGGACGAGGCCTTTCATTTTTTTTTTTTTTTTTTTTTTTTTTGCATTATGTATAACTCTGTCAGTGGTTTCGTTTTTAATTTTGTGTAATATTTGTGACTTCACAAATACAAACAAAAAGTAAGGTTATTATTAGAATTAGATATTCAGTTTTTAAGAAAATGCAAGAAATTTAAGATTTTCCCAAAGTTTATTAAAATTAACATTCCAATTTATAGAATCAATTAAAGACATTGTTCTATTATGAAGATGAATATCTCGTTTCTTTTGATGTAACATCGCTTTATCCTAATGTTCCAATTAAGGATACAATTAAAATAATTACAGATTGGTTAACTTCTCAAAATTTACAAAAGGAAATAATTGATGAATATTCCCGTATGATAAATTTATGTATGAATCAGAGCACATTCCAATATAGAGATTCGTACTACACCCAAATTGATGGAACGGCTATGGGAAATCCTCTCTCATGTTTTATTGCCAATATTTTTATGAGCTATTTTGAAACTACAGCCAAATCTAAAATGACATATTTTCCAAGAAAATGGATAAGATACGTCGATGATATTTTTGCAATATTCAATAAAAATGAAAACATACAAGATTTTATCACAACTCTAAATTCGTTTTACCCTACTATTAAATTTACATATGAAATTGAACAAAACAATAGTATCCCATTTTTAGACGTATTAGTTATTAGAAATGAAACAAAATTTGAATTTGATATCTACAGGAAACCAACTCATACAGATAGGTTCATCATCAATGAATCTAACCATCCATCGGCACAAAAAAGAGCAATATTTAATTCAATGATTTATAGACTGTTAAATACACCTCTTTCAACAGAAAACTACAAGAAAGAACTAAATTACATCAAATTTATTGCTATGTTCAATGGTTACACTACACAACTCATTGACAATATACTAAAAAAAAAGCTTTTAAAAAGAAAAAGTAGAAAAGATAAGACAACATTAAGACTACTTCAAGACACAAAACATGAATTTATTTGCACAACATACAGCACTTTTTCAAACCAAATATGCAAAACTTTCAAAAAGCATACAAATAAAACTGTCACTCACAGAACATGCAACAAACTATCCCAAATTTTAGGAAACCCTAAGGACAAAATTTCAAATGATAGTAAATCGGGAATTTATGAAATTGGATGCGATGACTGTGACAAAATTTATATTGGACAAACAAAAAGAACAATAAAAACACGATTTAAAGAGCATTTATCACACACAAAATATGGAAGAGTTGACAAATCTGCTGTAGCCTAGCATTGCATTGAATCAGGACACAGAACATCGATTAAAAATCTAAAATTAATAAAATAAATAACAAAACCAATGAACTTGAATGCTTGGGAAACACTATACATAAACAGAAATAAAGAAAAACTCATGGACAATGAAGAGGGCCCTATTGAAAATTCCAATCTTCTTTCTTCTCAATTTATTCAAAAATTAAACTCTAGTCAAATCTAATTTTTCATACTGGCTGAAATATTTCCAAAATTTTTGTATTTACATTTTTACACCATATGTTATTTTAATATTAATTGTAACAAACAATGTGTAAATATTTATTTGTGGAGTTGCCTGAAGATGAAACCTTTGGTTTCGAAAGGCCTCTTCCAAAAATAAACAGTTTGGAAAAAAGTAGTGTTTTTATTAACATTTAGTAAGACTTTCAATTGCTGATATAGTAAAATTAAGTCTAGTCACTGGTTTCCCAGTGCAATTATTTTTATACAATATATAGGCATTCAGTACCATACGGGAAATGATGTTGAAAGTGACTTTTTTCCAGTATTTACATGTACACCGCTCGTCTAAGTATGAGTATAGCATTTGATCGGCCGTATCGATACCACCCATGTTTTGGTTGTACTGGTCTATAATCTTTTGTTTTTTCTTTATAATTAGTTTATTTCTCTTAATTTTACTCCTTTAGACATTGCTATCCTCTGAGTTAGTGGATATGAGTACTACCTGCGATTTTTGAGTTGCCTTCTCTCTGTAGGCTAGTCCTAACAATTCAGCGCTTCTCATATACTTTTTCTTCCCAACTTTGTATTTCCCCAAAAAATTCATTTGGTACTCCGTCTTTCTCTAATTGTTCCAGTGACAAATGTCTCTTTAGAATAAAGATAATCTGCAAGAGGGATGTTCGTAAAGAAATTGTCCAGGTATAAATGATGTCCTTTATGTAAATAATTCCCCATTTCTAGTAGCCTAACAACTACAACATGAGCAAGACCTTTTTTATTAATTTCTGCCTTTTCAGATTCATTTTTTGCCCCTTTATAACAGTGAAACCCTAAACAATAATGAGTCACTGCATCACATAGTACCCAGAGCTTAATACCCCACTTACGATGTTTTTTATTTGGCATATATTGCAATAATTGGGTAAGGTTTTTTGTTCCGATTAGGGATTCGTCAATAGATATGTCCTGATTTGGGCTGTAATACTGTCTAAACACTTTATTTGTATGGTCTATTAGAGGTTGAAATCTCGCACAAGGATCGTATTCGGGTGTACCATGTTCAGCTAGAGTGTTGTTGTTAACAGTGTGGAAGAATTTTAAGATTAACTCGAACCTATTTCTGCTAAACATGTTTCCGAACCAAGATGACTGTTGGGAAGATGAACTAGACCAATAACTATCAGTTGTTGGCTTTTTGATAATGCCCATATTTAGGATTACAGCTAAAAAAGCTTTCATTTCTATAAAAGATACTTTTTTCCAATTGTTTAAATAGGCTTGTGTATGATTCAATATGTATGCATCAGCATATCTGTTGGTTTCTTTCACAAACGTCTCAATAAGGTTTGTTGAGATAAAAAGTTGTAAGTACTCAATAGGCTTAGACTCCGGTGGGGGGCAATGTTTTGGACCTGGGAGTCCATGGAAAGAAAATTGGTGAGCATGGCCAGGGTCATTACCTTCCTCTACATCAACCCACACTCTTGTATGAGGTGGTGTACGATTCCTATTACTGGTAGGCCTACCTCTACCCCTACTCCTATTAGGTGGTGTGACTAGGCCTAGGTATATTGTTACAGTCTAACTCAAGATTTGGTGTTTGAAGTGAGGGCTGCTGGTTTAAATCTTCATCTGAGGAATCGGATGACAAATCAAGGGGATCAGGTCTACCTGGCCTAAAGAACTGTCTTTGATTCCCTGAAGGTCCAGGACGACCGTATTCAACAGGATCAAAAGTAGGGTCCTCATCAGTATCATCTATGAAATCATCTGTATCAGTCTCGTCTGAACTTGAATCTGAGATGTCATTGTCAATAACATTGTTACCTGCCACGATTAGACTGGTTAGTATAGTATTTTCACTGGCAGGTGACACACATCCTTTGTTTCTTACTCATTTTACAAACAAAACATCCAAATAAAGCAAACAAAACTACCAACAACATCTTACGTCTTTTTGACACTCAGAAATAATAGGTTAACACAAGCCAACTCACTACCGAAATAGGGTTAAACATCTATTACGTGTTCGTTATGTAAACGATCTTCTTCACTTACATAACTTTAAGAAAACTCATATCATAATATAATTGGCACAATATATTCATATACATATATAGAATAACAAACTCAGAACACTATTACTTGATTGTCGTTCTTACAGCAGACGTCAACAGACAGAACTGAAAATAGCGCGGCAACTCACAGCTGCATTAAACACAGCCAACAGAATATCGCTGATGTTCAACAGCTGACACAATATAAAAAATGACAGTTCCCGATTATTTGAATACAATGAATATAAACTATGACTCTTCCTTTTTCATTATACGGAAATTTGATTTCAGATAGTTGAAAATTAAAAACGTGCTAAATAAAAATGTATGACGCTTATAGATCGGTGCATGGCCATTTTGGAATAGAAAAGCCGGCATCGATAGATCGGTGCGTGGCCGTTTTCATAGTTAAATTCCAACACCGATAATTCGGTGCATGGCCGTTTTGAAACGTAAATTGGACACCGATATATCGGTGCCTGGCCTTGTAAGGGTTAACAGACATGGTATCCAACAAGCACAGACATGTGACATATTCAAATGATCATGCATGAGTGTATGGACACTGACAATTGATATATCGAGCATTATAGCAAGCTGTCTAATAGTCAAATGTGGGTCAGTGTGTATCATAACACTCCCAGTGATGATTCCCGTCCATTTTTAAAGTCTTTATGCCACCTAAAACAGGTCTTTCACTCATTGCATCAAAACCAAGAGCTTTTTTTCAAGTCGCTGTAAGTATCCGTAGCACTTTTCTCCAGTTTTACACAAAACTTTATCGCATATCTTTGTTCACGAAAATCAGACAAAGTAAACTTTAGAAGCAAAAATTTTGCAACTGTTTATTAATCGGTTGCCATGACAACAACTCTAAATATGCAATAATGTTAACTCTTCATTGTTTCATAATGTGTATTCTAGAGTTTAATATATAAAGAATCTTTTATTTGAATTTTTAAAACTGGCCAGAACTCAAATTTACTCTTTAAATTAAATTAACTATTTATGAAATAATAACATATAAATTGGTATAAATAATATTTACATTTGAATGGGGTTTATTGTTATTTAGTATTTGTATATCTATATATAAGCCTTATTAAATGTTTGATGGCTGCTGCATATTTTTAATCTAAGTTTATCATGTTTTCAGACTGAGAGAATGCTAAATGATGAGAAACAGTCAGACGATCAGCTTCGAGAACAGTTCAAAGACAGATGGAACAGAATTCCTTCGGTGAAGCTTACGGAAACTTTCAGATCCAACATGCAGAAGTATCGCACCATTATAGACAATGCTACTCAGGCCGACAAGGTCAGTACACTAAGCATTCAGTTTATCAGTCATACAATTAAAAAGAATTTTATTTTTATTTTAGGTTATAGTCATAAATACAAACAGTACTTAATAGATTTTGTACATAAGTATTCAGTTTCTTACATTTTACTCTGATCTTTATATTGTTTTAAGAAAATGCAAAATTCAATTCAGAATTTTGTCTTAATACTTTAGATCTCCACAGATTTATAGATACTGTGCGAAAAACACACCTTAAATTTAGATGTTATATACATTAAAATATTTCAAGAGTTACTTTTTTTAGATGTATATATTAAAAAGCTATAAAATCAATGTGTAATTTTTTATTTGTTAAAGCAACTTACTTACTGAACGACGCTCGTATTTTTATGTATAGTTTCGACTCATTGCTTACAATTATGTATATAAGTATTATTTTTAATGTGCTATATTTTATTATATTGTATATCTTGCTGAACAAAATAATATACAACATTAAGGCAACTTTATAATGAGAAAAAATATTTGTAGTTTTTGTAAATCATAAACTGCAGAATTTTAAACTGTCAATTCCAAGATTAAGCTTGAACAGCTTGATTCTCTAAGAAATGGTTCTCAATCTAATTGAACTTTGATGTTAAAACTGGTGCAAATATAGAGGTAAAAAGTAGCTTATTGTGTTAACCTTGACCATGTTTAGTTGAGAAAATTTTATATTATCTAGCTACGGACCCTTTGTAATTTATACTATATTTGAGAATCTAGATCCAAATGTATCAGGAACTTCTGAGCTGTAGGAAAAATTACCATTTTAAATTTTTGGCCTCAATTCAGTTATAGTAAACAAATGTGTGCCTCTTGTTATTGTATCCTGTGTGTGTGTGTGTGTGTGTGTGTGTCTGGACCGCTTGTATATTGATACACTTGTGTGCAGACGGTGCGGGACAAGTATGAGACGCACAGGCGAGGCATGGAGCTGCTGAGCGAAGGTCCGGCAGTGATGGCTGCTTCAGTGCCGCACGCCGGTGGGGGAGGAGTGGACAATAACACTTCCTCTGCAGGCAGGCTTCGTGCTCTCATGGAACAGGTGAGAAAACCGTCCGTACATCTGTGTTTGTGTTATTCATGTGGTCCGACTGTGATCGTTGCGTGTCTAAGCCATTATTACTATGTGAAAAAATACAGAGCTTTTATGGAAATATGACACTTATTTCCATGATGGATGTCCATATGATTTGGTGTTTACTTAGAATAAAATGTTATCATACATTGTTAAATTAAATACTTTTCATTAATGTTTTGAATATTTGCTATTTTTATTTATGTACTACATACAGTAGTAAAGGCTTATCTCCCAATCACATTGTACAGTTCTTCTCACAAAAAATGTAATTATTATTAATAGATTATTATTAGGGATTATTCGATACCGATACTTCTTACCTGAATACATATTGACAATTCTCAGTACCACAGTTCTTTCACTCAATTTCAGCACTCATTTTCAAACGATTATATTACAAAATAATCAATGAAATCAACAGAAGTGCTCAAAATGCACTTTGAAAGTCACAATATTTTATCTATATGTTACTAGTAATGTGTCAAAACTAATCTCGGCCCCTTGAATCATAAAAGGTTCAGATTCAGGAATCGATCACCAAGATTCAACAATAGAATCAAGATTTGCTGCATCACTAATTACTGGATAGAAGTCATGTTCATGTTCATGCATCACTAATTACTGGATAGAAGTCATGTTCATGTTCATGCATCACTAATTACTGGATCGAAGTCATGTTCATGTTCATGCATCACTAATTACTGGATAGAAGTCATGTTCATGTTCATGTTCCACCACTTTCAGTCTGGTAACACAGCGGCAGATGAAATCCTCCTTGTACCAAACTTTTAAACAATGTCTTCCACTAGAAAAATAGTCTTGCATATTGCATCACATGTATGTTGTGATGGTCAAACTATACTGGTAAAGGGTCACGCATGACTTTAATACATGTAATAGAATCGACACTGATAAACATAACTTGATCTTCTATGAAATAAAAACAGAATATATGGGGGAAATATTTTGACTGTTTACCTAAAAAAAATAAAAAATTACAGTAACACAAATTTCGATAGCAAATTTAAGAAATATTTTGCAAATAAAGCACTGTACTCTATTGAAGAAATATTCTCAAACATTCTGTAGAAAACTGCCTTAAAGCTGACCATATTAGTTTTAGCTTTTTATAGACATCGACACTATTCATATACAGCTGATTTATACATTTAATGTATTACGCTGTATGTTTTGAAATAAAGATAATTCTCTCTCTTGCTCTGTTAGTGTCAGAGTATAGGAGATTTCTTTGTTAAACTAGCTAATAGCACCATCTGGCTAATAGCAGAAGTTGATAAAATTGGAGGTTACCAAAGTAAGGAAATATTTGGGTTTTAAACAATATTTGACATAAAATTTTTATACTCTATGTTTATATTCATTGATTGAGCTTGTCTACTCGCTTACAACTGATCATCAGTATGCAAATTGCAAATATCTTTAAAATGTGTTTTTATCATACTTTTTAAGATGATATTTAGCTTGCTAAATCCTATGTTCCTGTTTCCTGTGTCTATATTCATGTATAGCATCGCGTCTCTTCACTCGGCAGTAAACAAAGAGGTATTTGATCATTTTTCTTTCCCTCGTAATTTTTGTAGCTGTATAAATATGTTCCCTATAAGAATAAATCTAGTTTATATATTTTTTTATCGTAGCTAAGGGTTGTTTTAAAATTTTGATTAGCCATTCCTACTGGCCAGTTTTGCTTTAATGGTAACAAAACATTCTATACAAGGAACCACCAGAGAGTGCAGTTGGCGGCGACCAATAGAATGGACTTGGCCTGCGCGACGTTGCCACACAACTGCCGCTGCCGCACGGCAATGGCTGGCGCATTGTGGCTGATAAACCGCTGCGCTGTCACAACTAACACTGATACTGAACATTTAAAACTTATCAGTATAATTGAAAAACAATATTTAAAATGCGTTGACAGATTGCTATATTATATTTAAATTACTTGTATAGTTTATTAATGTTATTACAAACTAACTATCGATTAAAACAAACAAATCATCCCGTCAGTTAGTCAGAGTAAAGTACTTGCTTATTTCCATACGATACAACAATCTTTTCAGTGATTTTAAACGATTACTAAACACACACAAAATTAATATACATGTTGCTTATATTGGACACTGCATGACGTGTTGCTTGATTATAAATAATTAAAAAAATATAACAATATAATCAATTTTAAAATTATCGAAACAATTATATTTTTAAATTATGAAATAATCAAATTTTCCACTAAATAACTTTTAGGGCCTACTATTTTAAAATGAAATACGTTAAAAAAAGCATGATTGACTTAATAATATTCTTACCTTTGCACTTGTATATTATTTATTTTCGCTCTCAGGCGGCAATATCGTCGCCAAAACCTCGGAGTCTTCTTCATTTTCACCTTCTGCCTCACTGCTACTCGTGTCAGAATCGTCTGCTAAGTTTATAATTATTTGCTCTACAACACTTGTGCGGATACATTCCTTTTCAAAATCAGCTTGCTGCAAGGCTTCTGCGTGCTGAACTCTTGATTGCCAGTCTTCTTTAGTCACTTTGTCCAGAGCATCATGAACAAGTTTCTCAACGTCGGTTATTTTAAATGTCTTATTATTACGTGCTACCTCTCCCTTCACTTGAGCCCATACCATTACAATGGGATTGTACTGGCAGTGATAAGGAGGGAGCCTGACAACTGTATGTCCCATTTCATTGGCTAATACGTCGAGTTCATAAGTTTTTTTTTGGGGGTTTTATATGGGAGAACCCTCATTATAAGTTCTGGTTTCGTTTCTTTCATACAGTATTGTATTGTTTTTTTCGAGACAGCCAATTTTGAATCTCTTCCTTTCTCCACGATGAATTTGGAATTTTCTCGGCGAGTACTGAGTGGTATGGAGCATTGTCCATAACGATGATCGAGCCTTCTTCCAAAATGCATAGCAATTTTTTAAACCATTTTCTAAAACGATTCAGCGTTCATTTCATCGTGATAGTCCGAACTGGATGATGTCTTAGACCGAAAAACCCACTTACATTCTTGCAAAAACCCATCTTTTGCCGAACCGACATGACAAATTATTAATCTTTGCCGAGAGGAACCTTTAGTCCACCAGACTCAGTCGTATCCTGCCATATGTATTTTTCGAGTATGGTTTTCATTAACCCATGTTTCATCGAGGTAATATATGGGCCCTACAATCACCAGATTCTCTAAGCTCTTGCATAGTTCTCAAAAATTTTAAACGAGCCGCTACAATACATCATTCGTTTCAATAAAAACTTTCTACCATCATTGGTTTTTCTTTATACCTGAAACCAACATGCCTTAATAATCTATTTGTTGAAAGTTACCGAACCGATCCGTTGTAATCAAGTTTTTTGTTTGAGATCCTGCGTGATTCTTTTTGATGTGGGAAATTCCCCTCTGTCGTAGTACGAAAGGACAGTTCGTCTCAAAACATCTTTTTCAAAGCCTGTTATTTTTGATTTTCGACTTCTTTGTTTTCCTGGCGTTGAAAAACTTAATTTCTGATGATGAAGGTCCATCTTCTTCGGACAGCTTAGCTTCTTTACTTATTTTGTTAACGGTTCTTTCACTACACACCGCAGGCCTCAGCACACAGTTTACCACTTTGCTTAAAGTTAAGAGTTTCTCGGAAATTTTGTCAACGACAGTTTTTTGAAAAAGTTGTAAACGTTGTAAATAATACGTCGTTCTCCACTACGTAGGGTTTTTCCACTAGCCGCTCTTACTTCCGGATGGCTGTGCACTTGAACAAACATCATCACACTCCATTTTGTCCAAATAAGGAATCACAATAAACAAGTATATTACAATTTAATGACACTACACAGAAAATAATCGGTATACTTATAATAGCTACCAATAAACAACACTTAAAAAACACGAAAACGTTCATCAACAGTAAAATTCAGCACAAAATAATATCGCGTACTGGAATTGAAGAGAATGCTGTATTTTCAACCCGCCACTGATTAAGCGACAATAGGCACTGACTGACGGTCAGAGACCGGAAGGAGGAAGGGGCTGTTTCTTGGAAACAGTATGACTCATCCGTCTGGTATTACCACCACTGCTGGCTGGTGCGGCTTTTGTTTTACAGGTGATTTCACACCCGTTTCCTCCACATTTTCACTCGTCTGACATCATCTATTAAGTACTGTGTTCAAATTTCATTGAATGTTATAGAAAACTATAGAATTTTATAAAAAAGTGCATTCATATTATAAAAATTCTTGTGCTGTATGATTTTTTCAACTATGGCCAGTTTAAATATATAAAATCACCCACGTGTGAAAACAATTTTACCATAACACAGATTCAAGACTATTAATAGCCAGGTAGGAAAAATGCTTTCAAATGGTTATAAATTTATGAGAACCGAAGTGCGTAACAAAACCGTTGCGGCAACAATTCCCACCATTATGTACTGAGTGGAAAAGAACATATATTTCAGATGTATTTGATAACTTTCTTACCAAATTGAAAATCCATTTAACATAACATGATTATACTATGCAAACATGTAATGCCTTATTATATATCAGTGATAATGGCATTATCTAACTGTTAATACGGGAAATTAACGTTTTTGCGGTATTTTTATGTTTTTCTTTTTAATTTATATTTCGGCTAAAGATTTTAATCCTACGATTCTTCGTATATGAGTAATATAATACAATAATTTATTTCAATCCATTTAACTCAACATGGAAATAAGCTACAGAGATGTACTTTTTTTTTAAATGACCGTAAAAATACATTTTGTAATACGTAGTTAATTAATTCAAGACAGCTCTAACATTTCTTTCGAGCGTAACGGTTAAGTATTTTAAGAACGCTGGACTCGCGCGGCTTGTGGTTACAGCGGGGGGGAACAAGTTTGGCAACGTCGCTCAGTTCTCGTTGGCCGCTCCAAGGCCACGGCAAAATAGGCTCCTCCCTCAACTGCACTCTCTTGTGGTTTTTTTTGTATAGGACTTAGCAGCGTGTATAGACCACTCCAGTAGTAGTGAAGTCGGTAGGATTACCAACTATCATAGTGATACATAATTTCCGTACGCACAGGTCGAGACAATGAAAGCAGAGAGGGATGCTATAGAGTGTGAGCTCAAGTCTGCGACTGTCGACATGAAGGAGACATTCCTCTCGGCACTGCACGACGGCAACGTCAACGAACAGGCCTTGTCCGTAGAGACCTTAGGCCGAGCCTACGGGCCTCTCCAGCAACAGGTCAAGGAAAGTCTGGGCAAACAAGAAGGCCTCCTAGCGGACATACAGGTAAATCTCTAATTTAGTTTCTGTATTTGTATGGAATAACTTGTAATACTTTCCAGTACTGTATAGCTCATAATGTCCTGGCCGGTTCCGTAGAACAATTTGTCACTTTTGGCTTGCGATGACGGGAAGGATGCTGGTGGATTTTCATAAATATCACAGGGTTTGGAGCCGTAGATTTCTTCCTTGCCTCGTACCGCGCAAGAATAGGAAGACACTGGAGCCAGCCTTGATGAATACAACAGGACAAACAAGACAACAATTAATGGCCGCATATTCAGGACCTAAGAGGAACGTGTTCACACACAGGTAGACGAGCAGTGAGAGAGAGCTTTCCAAACCCAACTTCTCTTTTTTTTATCCCCCTCAATAAGGTACTTTGAAGCCTCGCATCTGAAGACAAAAGACTCCACTGATCCAGCTTTCCAAAACAATTATATCCATTGACGAACCATAGAGCAGAATGGCACAAGCTTGTAAGTCGTTATAACAACAATGAATAATTTTAATGAGTGGAGAGTGTCTCAGGTTGTACTCGTAATTTTCTAGTAATGTATAGCTACCGTATTTCCATAGGGGTGTGATATAACCGGGGTTGCAAATCCTACAAAACAACCGATTACTAGTGACAGTTTGTCCCTAGTGTTGCGGCTTTTGTAACCTATCTCCTTCATGATGTACTTGGCTGCTGTGGATCGATATCATGTCATTCAGTGGTACATCTGTATTGTGTTGCAACTTTTTGTTTGTGCTTCTGCTGGTGGGGGATGTTTGTTGTTACATACATTGACATTCAAGTATCTTGTTGGTAACTTCGGCTTAGGTATGTTCATTCATCGTCCTGTATTGGTTTCTTTACTTTTTTTGTGTGCTTAAATCATAACCCTGTTCACTGAACCTCCGAATTTAATATTTTTCATGGTTTGAAGTATACAGATGAACTTTACAAAAAAACTTAATTAATAACATTTTTTTAATAATATTAACTTAGGTACCATAAGTAATCCTTGTTGCTGAATAAAATTATAGTGTTCCTTTTTGTTGTAAATACACATATATTTACGCTTTAATGATCAGTAATTTAAGTGACACCAATCAGTTTTTGTCTGGGAACTGAAGGTCATGACGATGCATGAACATAAATATCAATCAATCTGTCATAACCGAATAGAAGTGCTACAAAGCCCAAATAGAACATATTGATTCCAAATCAAATATTGTATATAAAATCATGATATTTCCTAACTTTGGAACAACCTCAAATGTTTCCGTTGCTAGACAAATAGTGATAACGCTTATATAACAAAGAACTCGCTTCACTTTGGGCACTTCCATTTCCGTTCATGACTCTGCATCAGTATTTTTGATCATCACAACAAACAGATGACTCGATGCACAAGACTGTTTTCCAATCGAAATGATTCTTTGTTAGTTTCACTCCATTTTTAAAAGAAATAAATCATTTTCTAAAAGTTCGGATCTTTTTTGTTAATGTGGGAAGCAGGGTCGCCAATTCGCTTTCTCTAGACACTGTGTGACTATTGATACTATAATTGCATAATGTGATTATAAGAAACTGTTAACCTGATGAAGAGGGTGAAAGGGGTTATACTTAAGTAAGGTTTAAGCTTGGACAATTTCTTCATTTTGTTACCCATCGGTATGGTAGTTCTCATCTCCTTAACTGTGAGAAATTGCAATCTTCGGAAATTACTTTACTACAGTTGATTTAAAACCGTTATTGAAGTCCATGATGTTGTGGCTTGCAACATGTTGGGGAACTTGTTTATCTCTGTAACCTACTTTGACATCTTGTCTGTGGCCAAATTGTGAGGCATATATATATATATATATATATACACACACTTTTATACCTGTGTTTTCTGTATTTATATTCTGTAATTCGGTAACTTAAATTGTACTGTGTAGCAGAAATTTGTCTCATACAAGTGTTAAAACTAGTGAAGGGTCTGACAAAAGTAGTTGTGAATTTTTTTTATTTTATTTCAGAAAGTGAATGGCGAGTTTGTATCAGAACGCAGTGGACAGGGGCACGCGGCGCAGCGCAGGGAGGAGGTGTTGAAGGAGCTAGCTGCTGCTCATGATGCTTTCAAAGAACTCGTCAATAACCTCAAGGAAGGGACAAAGTTCTACAATGATTTAACCCAGGTATGACTATTGTCGACATTAATTCACTGCCTCCTAGCATATTTTTCATGGTTGAATTTATACAAATAGATTTGTACTTCAGCTTAAAATAAAGACTAATTTTAATTATTAAATAATAAAGCTACTTTACGAAACATGTGAATCATTTCAGTTAGTGATCATGTGGAATTTTTACTTTTAATTAGTAAAATACACGAGCTTAGTCTAGTACAATCTTATTTTTTTCATCACCATATAACACAATACAGTGAACAGGTCCATGATAACTGCTATAATAAAAAGTTCAGACATCTCATCAGGGAAGACTAACAAATCAATGTTGTGAAAAATAAATACTACAGCGAGTAATCCCAGGAGAACACGGGGAAAAAATGTTCTCATAAATAATAATTATAGTAATTGAAGTATACAGGCCAACGGCACTGTGTAGCGGGTACAACGGTTATCGCAAGATAGCCAGATCAAGCAACATCGAGCGTGGCTGCTGCTAGGATGGGTGAGCACTGAGCGATCCTGTCCTTGCAAGCAGCCCGCCTGCCCGGCCGTTGGTAGTGGTTCGGAAGTCACCTTTAAGCCATTGGTCCCCAGGTGTTAGAGAGGGCTTCTTAGTCCTAATTTCACCTGGTAAAATAAGACATCTTTACTTTATAGTAAAATTGTTTATTTTCAGTATGGATTTGTATAAGTCATTTGTCTAAATTAACAGCTGAGAGCCCATTCATAGAGATAACTTTAGATATTAACTAAATCTAATCAGTCATTACTCTCAAGCCATTTTTTTAAATTCTTTTCAATTTAATTAGGAGGACATATCATGCTTCTTTTGTCAACATATTAAAAAGTTTTATTTTGTAAAAACATGACTACTTCTGGTTTTTTATAACCGTATTGACATTTAGTTCAGCATATAGTTTTTTCGTGTAGGATAGTTAATTATGAGTGTGTTGTCTGATATAAAGTTCATTTAGTACTTTAAATTAGTTAAACTACAAGTTTGAAAGAGTTATATTCTTTAAATAGTTAAACACGAATCCGTACCAGATATATTCTCAATTCTCAAAGCCTTCTTTTGCCATTTAAAAGCAGTTTTTGCATTGCAATTGTTACCCCATAAACTAATTCCATTCCATACCTAATATAGGAGTGAAAGAAAGCGTAATTAGCTGATATTAATATTTCAACATTCACACTATTTCTTAATTTACATATGAGATAATAACTGTTGATAATATTTTTACATGGATGCTCTTGCATGACAATCCCAACTTAACCTACCATCGAGATGCATACCCAACAACTTAACTGGTTTACAATCTTTATAAACTGAATAGTTCAAAGAAAATATCTTTTCGGTTTTTTGATCATATACTATCAGAAAGTTTGCTTCAAACCACTCTAGGGCTATTTTTAAATCTTTTTCTCTTCTTTCAGTAAATAATTCAAGTTTCTATGTTAGTTAAGAGTGTGATATAATCTGCGTATTGGACTGATGAGCAAGAAATATTAAATGCAAAGTCATTAATAGCAATTACAAATAGTAAAGGGCCAAAGACAGATCCTTGGGGTTCATCAATTTCTACTTGTTTTAAATCAGATTTGTCACTGTTCTGGGCAGCCATTACACCTTAAATACAACACCAATAGTCATTATGTTTTTTTTTTTTTTTTTATACATGACTCACATACTTTACTGAATACAGGAACTAATGAAATTGGTCTGTAGCTAGATAGGCTTGACTTTCACCTTTCTTAAAAACTGGTTTTTTTAATTTTAAGCGTTTGCAGATACATCTGTTTAAGCAGCTTATTAAGAAAGAAAAGGTAGTGGATCAGCTATAATGTAAATGATTTATTATTTAATCATTTTATCTGGAAACTCATTATAGTCTTCACTGGATTATATGCTTCAACTAGCCACATATTTTATTATTTCAGTTGTTTTGATATTTGCCATTTAAATATTTCACAGCCTGCATTTAGATTTATAACAAAACTATTATTTATCAACTCTGAGGCACGACTCATACTACCATGACTTAGATCTAATTCCTTGAATAAATTTTAAAAAAGTTATTAAAAGTAGTATCAATTAAAGTTTCATGATCATACAGTTACATGTACAGTTAGATTCAGTTTTTATGACACCCCATGCAGCTTTGCATTTATTAGAGGACTGTATTATCTAGCATTCATTTGCAACTTTTTTAGCATCGTTAATTTTATTCCTGTAAACTCTTCTAGGTATTCTTTTCTGCAAACTATTTCATTTGATTTCCCCCTGCTATTCCTGAATCCATCACAGAAAGCTATTACAAGTTCTTTATACTATTTTTAATTATGGAGTGAACCATTTCATTTTTGGCCTCTTTATCAGTATACTTAATTTATCTCTGTAGTCCAACAGCATTCACTAAGTGAATTTGTCCTGAATAAGTTTAACTACTCATAAGCTTGTCCAACATTGAAAAACTTTTCAAATTGTATTCAATCTATTTGTGATATGGTATACTTAATAAGATTTACGACTTTTCCAGAAGTCGCTTCTCTTACGCATATAATTATATTGTTGTCATGTATTTTTTTTATTAAACTGTGCGTATACCCCAGCATGATCAGAAACATGTGGTTCTATTACACAACAGTTAACATCGTTCATATCAACATGTTTCCAAGCATGTTTCACCCCTTGTCATCCCCTCATTTAACCAATAACTATTAAAAGATCTTAATAAATTTAGAAATAGTTCTGTCTCATATGATTTACATCTTGTATAAAAATCTGCTGATATAACAAATTTCAGATTATTATATATTTTTTTAAGTGTACCGAATGGACGAAACACATAGGGTTGGATACCGCTGAGGTTGTAGTAATGAATACTTGTGCTTTAACACTCTCTGCAAAGCTTGGATCACGCAACTGTGTGCGTCTTGGTTGGGTACCGGGCCACACAGGCATAGGTGGCAACGAATGCGCCGACAGGCTTGCCAAAAGCGGAGCAAGCATGCCATACACCGGTCCAGAACCGAGTTGTGGTATAAGCAAGTCAGCCGCTTACCAAAGTATAAACAAATGGTCCAGGAAGACACACCGCTTGCGGTGGCAGAGTCACCAAGGACAAGCACTCGGCAAAAGACTGCTTGCCGATTCTAGCTCCGGCTTCACCAGATGGCTGATGGGGCTGGGCAGGGATCGGGTTAAGCAAGTGATTGCCTTGATCACTGGACACGGCCACTTCAGGAAACACCTAAACACTCTAGGTTTACGAAATGAGGACTCGGAGTGTAGACTCTGCAATAAGTCTGAAGAGACTGCAAAACACATAATACTGGACTGTGAGAGACTGGGAGCAAGGAGAAGGGCTCTTTTCGGTGATAAACAACCAGGCGACAAACCAGATGCTAGTATCGGGGAAAAGCTTCTTAGCCTAATTAAGGGCACAAAGATAGGCTTACCCCTCTAACATCAAAGGGGCACACAATAAGCTCAGGTTGACGTGTGAGGATCTATGAATCCACCCCAATATCCCAAAGAAAAAAAAAAAAAAAAAAGAAAAAATGAATACTTGATTTTCAAAGTAATTATATGCTTAATTGTGGCAAATAAACATAAAAGCACCACTTCTAGATGTTAAAAATAAAGTATTGCCACATTGCTGCCAAATAGAGTGATAACAAACTAAATTATGTCATAGGGATGGGCCTAATGATTCCAATGTTCTATGGGAATTTTGCATACGAACTTAAACATTATAAAACTTTAAAATTTACTTCCCTTCACATTGATGCCGACTGATAAGCGCGGGCGTCAGCATTTTGGCTTGACAATGTAGCTGTAGTCGGAAAAAGTGAAGATTAATAACTAGAAGTCTAAAAGCACTCGAAGTTGTAATCAGAGACTCAAAGTTAAAATCAGAGACTTGGTTGAACTCGCCTAAAACAAAATCAGGATGGTATTAGCCATTTATCGAGTTAACTTAGATTCATGACAACGTGGTCTAGTCAGAAGGACATCACCACACTATTATCAATAATAATCTGCCAAATAAAATATCAACCAAGGTAAGTTACTTTACTGTTTATAACTTAACTTTATATTACATTCAAAATTAGATGTCTCACATGAAAGGGCTAATTTATAATACGAAAATATAAATTTTACTTACGGAACAAGGCTTGCGAGATGTTGCTCGGCAGCAGGAATGGCAGCTACAAAGTTCACGAGAGAGAAAATTAATAAGCATGCCAATTAGGTTATTAATCCGCCAAGAATTTAGTTCCAAGAACATCGGATGTAACTTTTAAACCAGTAACGAGTAACAGGGTTGCAAAAATATGTATTATATTAAATATAACTAAGTAATGGTACAAAAGAAGTACATTTCTGAGGTTCAGTATAAAGTGACATTAATTACTTTTATATTCAACAGTAACACGGCTGTTACTTAAAAAACATGATCATTGTAAAAAATGCCCTACATCTAGTTTTTATTAATTTTTTATTTCAGATTCTACTAGCGTTCCAGAATAAGGTGTCCGACTTCTGTTTCGCTCGGAAAACGGAAAAAGAGGAACTTATGAAGGATCTGACCAGAGGACTCGGAGCTGTTGCCCAAGCTGTAGCACCTAACCTACCACAACACCATGGTGGTATAGGTAGTATGACTACAGGTCAATATATTGTCTTTACTCTCATCCTACGTTTGAGTTAACCGTGTTTATGTTTTATGTTTAATTCAGGGTGATTTTGGCATGCAACTTGATAATTTTTATCAAAAAATCGTTTTTGCAGTCCAGGTCTAGATTTTTAAAAGTGACTATTATCATATCCCTAAATTTTCAAAATAAGGCACATTGTACGTACATTGTTTCGTTCACCTTTGCAAACAAAACAAATTTTGAATTTAAATCCTTTTTCTAGCATTTGTTTTAGAATAAAAATGTTTTTTTATTTTGTAATAAAATGTTAAAGAGATAACATTTTTGTAAACCAATCCTAAATTAACATATCAAAAGAATAAAACTATTTAAGAAACGCCATAAGTAACACTATAATTATACCATGTTTATGCTAGTTTAAATTACTGATTCTGTCATATGTATGGTTTCTATTAAATGTGTTTCTTTTTTTGCTGACAGTGCTACTAATTTATTTAAAATGCTTTACATTAATCTTTTAAATTGCATGAGTGTAAAAATATTGCTTTATGTTTGTCTTATTCTAGTAGTCTTCTGTGATATATTTTTGTCTAATTGCTAAATAATACAATAAATGATGAAAGCGCAGATGTTTAAAATAAAAATACGTTAAAAAATTACTAAACACCAGTTGGGGTTAAACAAAATAGTACAATTATTTTTTTAAATTCTGTTACACTTTCTTTCAAATATTTTGCTAAATCCTTTGCATACAAAATAAACAAAGAATTAAAGGGATTTGCAAAGGTTCAGAAAAGTGCATTAAGAATTGTATGTCATCTCTACATTTTAGTTTAATTTTAAAAAGTGTGTGGGTCCAAATTTGTTCAAACCATAAAATACCACTGCTCATGATAAAAAAATATTGAGATATAAAGCTACATATATTTGTATAAAGGGCATATTGATATACAACCATGTAAAGTACGACAAACAACAATTAGCGATTTTTTGCTACTTCACATCTGATGTCCATGTATAGACACAGCAGAAGTGCGACGATGTACAACCATAAAGGAGAACTTACAAGCTTTAAGTAAAATACTATTTACAAAACCACAATATTTCCTTACTTTGGTTATTAACCTATGGTTGGTTTATCAGGAACATTTCATCAAAATGTTTATGGAATGAGAAGCCACAAATCCTAGGCCTATAAATTCGTAATAGCCGTAATAATTTCAGCAAAAAGTAAGGGTCATAAAAGCTCCAGTTCATGTAATACTTTGGTTGAGGTATAACCTAGCTTAAAAACCATGGCTTGGGTACGTAGTTCTTCTTTTCTCTATCTTGGATCAACATCCTCGTCTTTAATTAATTAAGCAACTAATCTTTTTACAGCTGTTCTGACTGGAGTATTACATTCAGGTCTCAACACGCTTTCCTCCTACCTTCAAACTGGTGGGGGGAAAACTGAATCTAAAACTGAAGCTAAATCTGCCGACGCTGGTAAAAGTGAAAACCAAACTGGTGAGTCGCGAAGGGCAAATGGGTCTTTAGTGCATGGACTAACATTTAGGTGAAAAGTTTGTAAATTCTAATCGATTATATTTTGTACTTAAAATTGCAATGAACTTGTAGATATACGATCATGGCAATTTTTACAAGAAGTACATCAAAAATTATGTAATCGTTGCTTGAACAAAAATTAAACAGTATCGTCATTTTAAGACAAAATATGGCTTCCTTGGCTTTTAATGCTTTTGATTTGTTATTGCAAGTAGCTTTGCTTCATCCTGATAGACATTCTTTATCAGTATTATTTTTCCTAATAATTCCATGAAATTTAGAAAGTATCTTTATTAAATAGAGTAGTTATTAAATAATAGACAATACTCTTTATTGACTATTGACATAATCCTTGTGAAAAGTACATTGAGTCTATGGTTGCAAAGTAGTGAGAATACAGTATTAGAGATGAAGAATTCTTTTTCTCAGTGTAAAAAGGTTGTTATTGTAGCTCACTGTGTCAGTAACCTCTGGAAACCTTACCGAGATTTTCTTTTTGGGCGCTCAGGAAGGTGATTTAAGAGTAAAGTACTTTTTTTCATAGATACTTCTAATTGATGTACACAGAAAATCTCACCACGTTTGTGGTGTTATGACTTTATTTGGGCAAAAAATCACTTACCTGTTACCACTTACCACTTTATAACCCAAACATTATGAATGAAGTTGTAGTTCATCAAGCAGTGCGATTTTCCGTTAATGGACGAACAAACATTCAAGATGAAGAAAGGAGCGGTAGGCTTTCACTTGTCAGTGATGACCTGCTAAACAAAGAGAATGAACAAGATTGTGAGAGCAATTATTTCACGATTACAGAACTTTCCGATCATTTTCCTGGAATTTCTTTTAGTCTTTTACATAAGACAGTGACAGAAACACTAGGCAACCACAAGTTTTGTGCTCGATGGGTACCAAAACTGCTTACTAAAGACCACAACAAAAAGAATGAGTTCTATCATGAACTTCATTTCTTGTTATGACTGAAGGAGAAAACTTTTTGGTCAGGATTGTACTTGCAATGAGACCTGTGTTGCCTACATTAATCCTGAGACAAAACAGCAGTCGATGTAATGGGGACAAGTCGCTTCTCCAAGCAAGTCAAAGAAAGCCTGTCAAACTTTGTCAGCGAGGGATGTCTTGGCTACAGATTTTTGGGATGTTAAGGGCATCTTACTTGTTGATTTTAAGTAACGCGGTACAACTATCACTTCTGAAGCCTACTGTGACATATTGAAAAGATTAAGAAAGTCGGTCCAAAACAAGCATCATGGCCTTCGGACACGTTGTGTTGTGTTCGTGGATGACCACTCTCCCTCACACAGCTCAAAAAACAAATTAACTTTTGGCCAAGTTCAAATTGTATGTTTGTGATCATCCCCCATACTGCCCGAACTTGGTTTTTAGCGACTTTCACCTGTTCCCGAACATTAAGCGGAGGCTTGCATCTCAGCAGTTCGCCGATGATAAAGGGCTTCAAAACACTGTGACAGGTTGGATACAATAGACAATAAACTGTGTTTGTATATTCCTTGAGAATAACGATTGTGTCAAAACAGTGCTATGTGATTGTTCACGTTTTAGGACATGTCACGTATACCAACCACTTCTAATTTATTGAAAACGTGTACATGGTCAAGGCATTCAAATACCTTGCTAATATCTAATAGTAAGGATATAGTTGGGTTGCCCTCCTCCTGTTGATCGATTATAAACTTTACCAGGTCATCACAGCAGTGGTTATAGAACATCCTTTTATTATGCATGCTGATATTTAGTAAGGGAACAACCCCCTTCTCAATTACCTTGCAGAAGGTTGATATCAACAATATTGGGCGGTAGTTAGCTACCTCTATAGTACTACCTTGCATAAGTAGAAGTATGACTTTGGCTAGTCTCAGCTGTGGTGGAAACTTTCCTTCTGTTTAGAGAAGGTCATTTATGACATGTTGATGATCAGGGTTTTTTCCTCAAGACAAGAAGCTTATAAATTGCATTTAGTCCTGTAAGAACCTTAGCGCTGCTTCCGGAGTGACAGGATATTTTCAGGATGGATAAGGTTAGGGGTAGTGACCGCCTCCTATCGAGATCAATGAAGAAGAATTAGGGCACTAATCTCAAAGTCATGTCCCCCCCAGAAGAAGGGGAGGCCAGCTCTGGATCAGCCTCTCCAGTCAAAGCAGGCAGGGGGTGGCACACCCTTGTTGAGGCTAGCAAGTACCTCTGATACTTAGGGAACGAACCCCACCAAATTCCAACAGTCATCTCCCGCAGTAGACTGGACCTATCGAATTGCCCTTGCCCCCCAGAATCTCGACATTTGTGGTTAGTGATGTGCGGCTCCTGTACATCTATAAGGTTGCCCAGATTTAAGTGACACATCGGTTTTTGCTGTGCCCAGTGGTAAGTTCAACTGGAAGGTAGCTGGTAGATCACTTAAGCCAGAAGTGATCCCTGCTGAGTGAATGATCAGAGTTAGTGGGTAGGCAAGATTATTAAAGCACACTTTAATGAGCTTAGATAATATTTCATCAATCCCCGCTGGCTTTATTTTTCTCCTCTTTATGTCATAGACTGTCAGGGTGTAAAAACAAAATTGCAGCAAAGAGCATGTCAGCTAATTTTATGCACACAGAGATGAAAGAGTTAGCCATTAGTTGGGAGTTACTGATAACCTCACCCATTGGTCCAAGCAATTCCTTAGGACTCTTAGAAGTGTTGTGTTTCTTCTCCTGGTTTATTACATTCACAGACGGCAGATTTTTACGCATAAGGTATTTCATACACTGTTCAAAGATATGACAGGTGCCAGAAAATATATAGGAAACAGTTTTAGTTAAAAGAAGTTTTTAAAAATTATTTCAAAACTGCGGTTATTTTCTGGATAACCCTCATACTTACGATCGGTAACAGTCATGTTGTATGTTGTATTTGTGTTATTGTTTTTGAAGTTTGTTTGTGTGACTTTGAAGAAAAAGAAACTATAACAATTCATTATTTTTTTAGGCTGTCACCCCCAATTCTTTAGGCCATAATTAATTGTCTGATCTGTGAACAGAATTTTTTTATATTTTTGTTGTTGTTTGAGTTGTTTTTAAAAACATTGATGGAAGCCACTATTGTGCTGTGTGATGTGAGAGGCTTATGTGATCATGGTTAAGGTTAGAGCTTGGCAGACTTTAAACTACTAGTATGCTTATAATTTATTTTTTTAAGATTCATTTCAAAGAAGGCTGTTTTACATAATTGCACAAGGATTTCCGATGTCCTATATTTACGACCGGCAGTTTAAGCATATATTACTGGCGGGACTTTTGTAAAAAGTATTTAAATTGTACCTTCAATATTCAAAATAAACATGGCTTAATTGTGTTGGAATTACAATAAAACAATCTTTTCAATAATTACTTTGTCTAGTATATATGGTCAACTATACAGCCGTATTTTGATTTTGAAGTTAGCTAAACTGTTTGTTCCATTCTGTCACTGTCACCTGTGAATGTGTAAATAGTTACTTGTTATTAGCATTTATCAGTGAACAATCTTTATTCATTTCATGAATAAGAAATCATACTGATGTGTGAATATATTTTCCAATGTTAACTCACTAGTATTGTTGTGTTGTTGTACCAAATTAATTAAGTAGTTGAGTTATGTAACTAATACTGTATCAATGTGATTTATTCTCCTCCGTGTTTCAAGCCTAAATAAAAAATTATAAATTTTGTATTAACTGTTTTTAATGTATAAAAAATTAAAAACAAATTGTATAATTGGAAAATACAACTATTTTGGTGTAATATAAAAAAGAAACATTTATCTTAAAAATAGTCTAGTTACCAAAATGTTAATTTTTTAAGAAAAGGAGTAATTTTTAGCCAAGAGTGGTAGACAATATTGGTAAAAAAGTGTATGTTTGTAAAGGTCTGGTATTTTCAGTATAAGTTTAAATTTTTGCTTTGCACTGATAGGGTAAAAATGTTTTACTTACAAAAAGGTTTTTTTAGTCAATTCAGGCTTACTCTCGTCATTTGAACTAAAGGTCTAATTATATTTTAAACTTTTTTAAATTATTTTGTTACTAGATCATTTGAATTTAAAGTATGCAAGCTTTTTACTTCATTTTTTTATACTAGATTGGGATTGTGTATTAATATGTTATTGTAACTGTTAAAATTGAAGAACAAATATTTCTTCTGAAATTGCACTAGTCTATAGTGTCAAACCAGTGTTGTTTTGCTTGTAAATCTATGTATTAGAGCAGACACATCAATAACAACATGAGAAAGATGCTAGAACATAATTGCTTATATTCGGTATAGTATTTGTTTTAGAAAACTTTTTTTGTAAATGCTTACAAAAACACTTTCCATCCTGGTAAGCGTACATTATGATACTCGACCAATGTATCATCCCTTACATGATTGTTGAAATCATGTAAAGGATCATATGTCCCGACATGGCCTTATTAAAATCATGTTGTCCATCCGTCTGTGAGATAAGTCTTGATAGATTGGAGCACTTGACTTGATACATAAGTTTTTCTTGCTCCAATGAAGAACTGTATGAACATTGGGGTCAAAAACCCAAAGGGCAGTTCGTCCGTCTGTATGTCTGTCTGTCCATCTATGTGATAACTTTTTCGTTACGTTTTGTCGTCCTTCAAAACTACATAGTATTTCAAACTGTCACGGGTTCTTATTAGTACCTGTAATGGAACGTTTAGTACATACAATCTGCAGGAAGTGCAAGGGTTTGATTCAATTTTTTTCTGATGCAACAACACACTTTTTCTTAATCAAAAGAAAGTTGTTGTTTTTTTTACTGATTTAAAAAAAAATGTATGTTATACTTTCCATTTGGGTTTTGTCAAATAATTCATAAAAACCTTAATTTTATTTGGTTGTTTAGGAATTTTTATTCTACTATTCGGATGTTCGGCAAACCTAACTTATATTTCACTGCACACAGTGTTGGAATCAGCTGTTTAGTGAAATATAGAAAATATCTGACTAAGTTCAGTCTAAAAATGACTGTTAATTATATTTTTGTGACTGATTAGCACAATAGTACGTTAGTTTCAAATGTGTTTGTATCGTATGTTATAATCTTATAAAAATAAATAAAATCATCAAATAAAAATAATTAAACAACTCAATTAAATTTTTTATGCAAATTAGTTTACTCAACTATAAAAAGAATATTAATAGGAATGTAAACGTTTGATTCCGTGAACCTCCCTCCCCCTTGATAGGCTGTTTAACTATATCCTGATATTTAGCAGCTTATTTTTGAACCGTTGTGTATGAATTTAATATTTTCGAGTAATTTTTATATACGTTTTGTGCTTAGCTCAGTTGTTTTGTTTCAGACATGAAGAAGGAGCCCCCGCCACGCCCACCACCTCCAAGCACCGCCCCCACCAGTGCTGGCCCCCCTGCTGGTCTACCATACCCCATGCAACCACAAAATATGCCAATACCGTATGCTGCACCTCCTCAGGCCCCCTACCCTCAATATCCAGTGCCACCCATGCCTCAGGGGTATTACACACTTCCTTTCCCCAGTGGTACGTATATATATGTATATATATATCTTCATTACAATAATAGGCTAATGAATTTGCTATCCTATTGTAAGTAATATAAAAAGTTTAGCTGAGTTCTTTAAGAACTTGTTATTACTTGTAAACAATTTTAGAAAATTCAATTTTAGCTTTGTTTTTTAATAGGCTTGAAACTAATATTGAATTACACTACACCATCTTTTGTAGTCCGGACAAGGGTGGTGAATTTCCCCAGGAAGATCTGATCAGTTGTTTTTAGAGTGTTTTGCATTATTTGCTAGTATTGTACTGTGTCAAGTTTTTTGACTGCAGTATTAGATTGTGTTTCGATTGTTTCTTTCTGTTGCATTGTGGGATCTGTAGACAGTTTTTATTGGTTGTTTCTTCCATTTGCCCTAAAGGGCCAAAAACACTTTCAGCAACGGCCAGTATGGCCTTAATGCTGAAATCTGCTATGTGTTTTTACCAAGGATCCTATTGTTGAGAAATGTAGAACAATTCTACAAATATATAGCATGTCCCATAAAGGGTATAAATAATTTTTTAATTTTTAGTGCATAAGCGTAACGTATACCTGAAAATGCTTTATCATCTATCTATCTGTATGTGCTAATGTGTATAATTAGTTTTTTATTGCATATATTTTATTAGTAAAAACCTTAATTTTTCGTGATATTTAGTATTTGAAATTGTAAACTCTCGCCACCACAGTGGTAGACCACTTTACCTAGAATTTTTTCTGGACAATCCTTGTATATAAAAGTTGTGAATAGAAAGCAATGCTCATGTTTCCTGTCTCAGGAGGTTACCAGCCGCCGCCACAACAGTACCCAGGCTACCCTCCACAGTACCCACAATACCCTGGGTATCCTCCACAAGGTCAGCAACCACCACAGAACCGCCAGTGGTAACTCTCAATCAGTCGCCCACTGCAGTGAGCGTGTTCCGCTTGTATTTAATATTTTTCTATGAAGTTAGCATTATTATTATGAAAATAAACAAGAATATATTTTTATTTTTCTGTTTGAGTCTTTAAGTTGTCATGATTTTTACATTTTAAGGCATGAAACATTTCAAGTTTAATTTAATTATTACTAATAGCGGTTTTATATATTTCTTTTGTGTAAAGTTGCTATAATACTGCATACACATAATACTTTCATGCTTTGAATAAGTTAATTTCTAGATAATTACTATAAATATTGTTATTTTAGCATATCTTCGTACAGCCACAATATCCTGTAGATGCGTAATAAATTTTTATATATTTTTTTACTGAAAGTTGTCGTAATCCAGCAGAAGGTCAAAGTTGAAACCTCAATACCAGGCACAAGTATATATTGTTATTTACGCTATTTGTAAAGTGTTTCCATTAAACCTGACTATGTTCAGCATATTTATTATATTGCGTGTTACTTTAATTATTACAAAGGTTGTTGGGGCTTTTGAGTAACTGAGTTTGTATAGATTGAGTTGTTTACAGTCAATTGTATAAAATAAAATTTTACATAACTATAATTTATTTGTTTTATATGATGTTTGCTGTTAAAAGACTGAAGACTGAGAATTTCTGTTGTCACAATGAATTGTAATACCCTTATTGTACCAGAAATTGTAACCGGTCTCGATTCTTTGTAATGTTAGGTTTCAACACAGAATTCTCCATAGTCTAAAGATTGAATTTGACACAAATCTTGGGTGCCAGCTAGAAGATTAAGAGTTTTATGATAGCTTTTAAGAGGCTTTGGTTCCAAAGATCATTGTATTGCCATGCAGGAATCAAATATAAAATGTTTAGGAACATCATAAATGTTTTTAACAGAATACCCTATATTTCGTGTCCACAAAAGTGTTGAAGAGATCATATAATTGGTTTTATTTTTGTGTGCTAATGATATATAATAATGTTACATAATATATAATAGTGTATACATAATAGTGTATACATAATACATAATAATGTTTGAAAATTGAGGCCCACTAATCAGTTCACAGTTAAAATACTCTTCGTTTAATAAAGTGCAATAATATTTTGCGTAATCAAATCAGAAAATTAAACTTTATTTTTAATGCAAGACCTAATGGGGAAATTGGTAATGTCACAGGTAGGTGACCAATACATGGTATCTCTTGGACATTAAAAATTAATGTTAACACTGTGGTATAATACATACTAGTACTCAATCTTCTTCTATTTTCAGGGCAAATTTTCCATACTTAGGTGTGAATAATTTCTAAGCTGCATAACGTGGTACAAACAAACTAAAAGATAAATATTAATATTCCATGTCAAAACACTATTAATTACTGTCCATGCAAACTATTATTAGCACTAAGTAAGTAAACTGCAAGGACAAGATTTGATAACATCACTTAAATCTGATATAACCTACTTCGCCTCTAACCTACAACCACGGTTTTATAATAGTCATGTAATATCACAATTATGTCTAATTTTGACTGTGAATGTTACCATTTTTACAAGTATTGTGGTAGTGAACTCTACTGTGTAAAAAAACAAATGTGTAATTGTAATCAAAGCGTAAACGTAATTGATGTTGCCATAACGCAGTGAAAACATTTCTAATAATGGATCAGACTTGGAAAACACAATGAAATATTCGGTGAAATAACTTGGGTATGTTTAGTGTTTCATCTACTTTCTTAATCTAAATACCTGTGATTGATTTTTAGAGTTATTGTACAATATGTTTTGCAAAAGCCTGTGTATGATAATAATAGTGTTAGATTATTATTTTTATATTGTTTATACGTTTATCTATCAAGTCAGGGATGTGTTATATATGGTGTCTCAGTTTGCAAATGCTTACTGTTTAACTGTGCCTACAATACTTGTTATCAAAATTTAATATTGATAATATATTGTAAAATATAAGTAATGTTGTAAAAAAATGTTTAACCAAATTATTACCCTGTCTCTCTCTCCTCAACCTCTTGACCTGGTCTGCGATGTACCACTATCTTTATGACCGATAATTGGTCAAATTATACTCTGTTTTAAATGTTGCTGAAATAAAATGTTACTTTTTAGACTTATTACATAAGTACTATTTTATCTTAACGTAAATATAAAGATATAATTATTTATCTAGTTTGAACAACAGCAAAATTAAAATAACAAGTGTAAAAGTACTCATGTTATAGAATGCCATAACCTGCAGTTATAAATACAAATTTTTTTTATTTAAATTTTGTGATGTGAACTTCTCTCTGAAAAGAACAGTGCAAAATGTTTTGAATTCTAAAATATGTATTTCAATTTAGAAAATAACCCTACCTCTGGCTTTTTACCCATGAAGGGGTAGGATGATTGAATAGGTGAAATGATCACAACACTGAATTCCTTTCACTTAAAGGTGACATATTTGTCTTTTGTTTAGAGTATTTTATTGCTGTAGCTTACACACGAGGTATGTTCAAAAAGTAACAAGAATTTTAACTTTATGAAAAAAAAATGTATTATTCGTCTAAACTAATGTTGTCACCTTCAAAATACTCCCCATTATACAGGGTGATTCAAAACTAAACGGCAATCTCTCTAGAGCTTATTCTATAGCTAAAAACAAGTAAAATGTTCATATAACCATATTGCCCGGAAAACGCTTCGTTAGCGAGTTACGCCTAGCGAAAGATTTCGCCCGGATTTCAGAACCCTTGGTGAAGTCAGGCCGTTATAAAAATGGTAAAGGTAGTTACAAAGATACAAATACGATTGTTTTTTTATGTTTTTTATATCTGACAAATTTATTAAAATTCGTCCCAGAGCTGTAAATGCAATACTTTCAGAGATATCTTACGTAAAACACAAGAATTGGTGCAAAGAAATAACACATTTTTGTGTTTAACGTAAAGATTACTTCCATAAATGTTAAATAAAGGTCATTTTTTTCTTAAACAGATTTGTAGAACATTTAATTCTGAAAAGATTCATGTGAATTACTTAGGAAAAAAAAATTAATAATAGGTATTGAAATTTAGCTTTATTTAAAAATAAAACAGACGCACAAAAATGCATATTCTTATCTGCATAAAATATTAACTAATGTTTAGGTTGTGAGTAAACAGCTGATCATTTATTCAACACTTTTTATCGTCATATTTTCTTTGCATAGGTTGGCAATATCAGCTGATCAACAATTAAGTTCATGAAGTAATATTTGAATAACCTTTTATGGAGGTTTTTTGTATTGTGGCGTGTGAAGATTGTATTTTGTGAGATCCTGTGATTATTTGGAAATATTTTATACAAGTGTATAAAATATTTTATTAAATATTTATTTTTAAAATATTTTATTAAATATTTTTATAAAAGTGTATGTAATTATCTTAGTAAATAATGGCAGATAATGTAAATGGTATGTATTCGTTTGAAGAGTATACGGGCATGATACTGATTTACGGCAAAGTTAACAAGAATGGTTTAGCTGCAGTTCAGGAATATCGTGATACTTTTCCACATGGAAGAACACCTGATCGCAAAAACATTTGAAGCTGTGGAGAGACGACTTAGAGAAACTGTAGCTTTAAACCGAAGCGAATAGATACTGGTCGTCAACGTAGCGCAAGGAACTATAATAATGAACAAGCAATAATAAATGCTGTAGAATTATCACCAACCACAAGCACCAGACGATTATCACGTCAGTTAAATATTTGCCAGTCAAGCGTATGGCGGACACTTCATGAAGCACAGTTGTACCCATTCCATATAACACGTGTTCAAGACTTATTACCGCAAGATCTTAATAAACGGAAGATGTTCTGCCGCTGGTTAAGAAGAAATTGTTTTACGACATCAGTATTTTCTTCGGCGTATTCTCGTTACTGATGAATCCTGTTTTACTAGAAATGGAATTGTAAATTTTCGTAATACCCATACTTGGGCGTACGACAACCCACATGAAACTGCGACGAGGCATTTTCAACATACATTTTCAGTCAATGTATGGCTTGGTGTTCTGGGGTGATAATTTGATTGGTCCATTTTTCCTCCCTAATCGACTTAAATGGAGTAGCGTACTTAAATTTTTTAAGAACAAACCTGCCTACCCTCTTGGAAGATATTCCTGTTCAAAAACAGAATAAATGCATGGTTTATGCACGACGGGAGCACCTCCACATTTTTCTAATGATGTGAAAAACTATTTAAATGATACATACGGTAGACAATGGATTGGTCGAAATGGACCAGTAAAATGGCCACCACGTTCTCCTGACCTCACGCCAGCAGACTTTTTCTTATGGGGTTGGGATGAAGTCAATTGTTTATTCAAAACGGATTAACACCATAGAGAAGTTACGTAATCGCATTTACAGAGGCGGCAGAAACTATCAAGGAATGCTCCAAACGTTATGAAACGCGCTAGAAAAGAGTGGGATTCGTCGTGCGCGAAAACGTGCATTGCTAACAAACGGAGGACACTTTGAGCAACTATTATAGGTGATTATTACAGTTTTATAAAGGTAAATACATTTTATGTTAATGTTCAGTCTAGAATAAATGATCAGCTGTTACTCACAACCTAAACATTAGTTAATATTTTATGCAGATAAGAATATGCATTTTTTGTGCGTCTGTTTTATTTTTAAATAAAGCTAAATTTCAATACCTATTATTAATTTTTTTCCTAAGTAATTCACATGAATCTTTTCAGAATTAAATGTTCTACAAATCTGTTTAAGAAAAAAATGACCTTTATTTAACAATTTATGGAAGTAATCTTACGTTAAACACAAAAATGTGTTATTTCTTTGCACCAATTCTTGTGTTTTACGTAAGATATCTCTGAAAGTAATTGCATTTACAGCTCTGGGACGAATTTTAATAAATTTGTCAGATATTATAAAAACATATAAAAACAATCGTATTTGTATCTTTGTAACTACCTTTACCATTTTTATACGGCCTGACTTCACCAAGGGTTCTGAAATCCGGGCGAAATCTTTCGCTAGGCGTAACTCGCTAACGAAGCGTTTCCGGGCATATGGTTATATGAACTTTTTTTACTTGTTTTTAGCTATAGAATAAGCTCTAGAGAGATTGCCGTTTTAGTTTTTGAATCACCCTGTATATTACGCACTGTGTCAGCACTTCTTCCAATCCTTGAAACACTTCTCAAACTCGATCTTTGGAATAGCCTTTAGCTCTTTCAGCGATGCACTTTTAATGTCATCTATGCTTGTTTTTACCCCTCTCCCCCCTGAGTGCCTAACAGCCCTTTAAGGCCCTTCTTATTTTTGGAATAAAAAAAACACATCGAACCATGTTTGGAGAATATGGAGGCTGGGGCATCGCTACAGTACTGTTTTTGGCCAAAAATTCAAGAAACAAGCAGTCAAGTGTGAGCAGGTGCATTGTTATAATGCAAAAGCCATGAATTGTTTTGCCCGAAATCTGGGAATTGTTTTCAGATTGCTTCATGTAAATGGCATTGAACTTGCACAAAGTACTCTTTATTGACCTTGTGGCAAGACTTCATGATGCACTATGCCATTAAAATTGAAGAACACGTGAGCATAACCTTCACGTTCAACTGCACTGTTGAGCTTTTTTCGGTCTTGGCAATCCAGAATGCCTCCACTGGGATGATTGCCTTAATTTCATCGTTATATACAGAAACCCATGTTTCGTCACCTTTTATAACACGTTTCAGTAATTCAATTTCATCTAGTGACCCTGATCAACCTCCAATTTTCCATGGATTTTGTTCAAAATTCAACAGTTATGGAATATACTTATTGCTGCCATATGTTTCATATCCAAAACATTCGAAAAAAAATGTCATGGCATGAGCCAATTGATATGCTAACAACACCAACGACTTCTCTGGTCATATATGGCGATCGTTCATGACAATTTCACGTTTCTATTGATTGTTTATGTGCTGGGTGTCCGGGGGGAGCGTTCATTATCTGTCTTCACCGCCGTCGTTGAAACATTTATACCACTTTTAAAACCTTATTTTACTCATAGCAGACTCACCATAAGCCTTTGTTTCATTCTTCACACAAATTTTGATACAAATTCTTTGATCAATTTTTTTAACAAACGAAATTCAATGAGTTTATAAAACGCGTCTAACCTTAGCAGCTAATGAGACTGCCATTTTACGTATTTATAGTGTCTCTGATGTCAAAACGATGTAAATGGTAGTTTTGAGCTTCTTCGTCACCGACTTTCTTTGATCTCTTCAGACGAACATGACTCCAGATTCCAGGAGTCGAGTCTGAGACAGCATTAGATACCAGACGCTGCAATAAAACAAAGGTGGACTGGAGCTGAACTCAACATTCAAACTGAATCAACCCTCCCTACTATAGTTACATTATGTGTAAAATACCTCAATATTACATTGCATTTAATGTCCTATAAGAGGAAATAAGCTATATATAACCTTTACGAAGAATGACATTATTTACTTGTAAAATAGAAAATACTGGTATTGGTTTATTAGAGATTCTGATAAAGCTAATTTAACTCCAAGACCAAGACAGGATATAAGTATACTAAACTCTAACTGTACTAGACTTATCCTCTCTAAATCCTACATTATATGTAATCCTCTGTTGATCGAAAAAACTTCTTTGTTTTCTTGTAATCAAGATTAGTACTAACTGGTAAGTGGACGTTTCCTTCAATATCCAGAGATTCCACATTATAGAAAGTTCCAAAGTACTATAATGAAGTGTTTGAGATCCCTATGTATTGGCAAGAGGAGAAGTATGCCCAACAAGTTTTAAAACACTATAATACAGCTCAATAGGGTTAGAAAAATTACTAATCAACAAGTGAAACTTTGCCAGACTGCCTCTCCCCATTATGAGCAAATCCTCAGCAGGAGGGTTCAAATTCTCTTAAATAATTAAGTTAACCCAGATAACTCAGTCTATATTGGCTAGAATCGCTCCAGAGTTCATAAAATGGCATTGTTCTGAACAAGGTTCTGGTATTCGTTTTTAAACAAAGGCTCAGATTTCACTATTGCCGAACTGACTCTGGGCTTAGTGATGGGATGAGTGCAAAAAGGAAGGGGAGTTTTGGTCATTGATCTAAATCGTGACCGCAATAACCAGCTTAATTTGGGTTCACGACAACGACTATTCTGGGAAACTGGATACTATGACTGATTGATCTGCTGCTAACGCGAAATATGAAACGAAATTTTTATAAAGTATGGCTCAATTTGCTTTAAGCCACAAAGTAAATAATACCTATTTATATATCTAAAGATTGAGAGTCTCGAGTAAACTAAAAACCAAACTTCAAGATTTAGTTTATAACCAATAACAAACAATCTATCTCGTTTTAGTTTAACACCAAATGCCTGAGCTTGACGATTGCGTTATCACCCTTTCATGATTAAACGCAAAATTAACCTTAAAAAGTTTGGTTTATTACAAAAGTAACGGAACCTGCCGGGGTAAAACGTACAAAATTAGTTTGATTTGTCACCAAACATCAAAATAACAGAGGCTCTGCCTGGGGTAAACATCAAATTAATACGTTTGTGTTTGGTTTATCAGCAAAACGAGTGAGGCCCTACCGGGGCTAAACGCAAAATAGAGGACTAAAACTTCCTCTTGTGAACGAGCAAATGTCTGTAACTCGTTTTAATACGGATAATGAAATCAAAATATTGGATAAACAAATAGGCCCTACCACCAAGAGGAAAAAGCAAACTAGCTGTTGACATCATAGCCGACACACCACACATCAAGCTGAGGTGAAACTTCACATCTTAATGGGTGACAACGAATAGACAGATTAACAGTGAACACAGACAACACTTCCATAAGGATGAACTATCAACAATGCAATAAATTGGCTTTCTTTCCCAGAAAGCAGGGCTAATTATCACTCCAGAATATCTATTGACTGTATTTGTACAAGCATAATTGAATATATGGTAGACTTTACAGGATTCCTGACTGGGAAAGTAGACGCACTTTCACTATGCACACAAAATTCTCCTTTAAGAAAGAAGCTACACTTAAAAGAGTCTTCTCAAGTAAAAAAACTTGATAGCCGGAAAGAATTCTTTGCCGAAAGCTAGGAAACATGCACTGTGCACCTGATCTTGCAGAGAGCTACAAGTTATTTTTAACAACCATGTTGTTTTGTTTTTTTTTTGACAATTTTATTTACAATCTGTTCAGACATTCTTAGAACAATAAGTAAATTAGATAAAATAGTAAATTAACACGAGTTAGACTCTATCCAGCGATAGAGCTAACACAAATAAACAAGAAAGTTTGAAATTAGAACCTAAGAGGTAAGTCCAGGATTGAGTGTCTCTTCAGACGTGTAACTGACGCACTATTATCCAACAGGTTCATCGCAAGATAGTTCGGATGAGAATACAGCTTGCCTTGGTACTTCTTGCTGTAGCGAGTTATTTCCTCTTTTACTGTGGGAATTTTGGTGTCTTGATGTATTAATTGATTAGTTATATACCACGGAGCTTCCAGGATGTTCCGAAGGACTTTAGACTGAAAACGTTGGAGAATTTCGATGTTGGAGTTACTGGCTGTACCCCAAAGCTGTATACCATAAGTCCAAACAGGTTTCAAAATCACCTTGTATACTAACAACTTATTTCTTAATGATAATTTCGACCTCTTGTTTAAAAGCCAGTATATTTTTTTGAATTTTGAGTTTAAAAATAATCTTTTGTGCCAGATATGAGAACGCCAAGTTAGTCTTCGGTCTAGATGCATACCCAGATATTTCACTTCTTCAGATTGGGGGAGGAGGACATTATTAAGAGAGAGAGGTGGGCAGTTAGCAGGCCTTGTTGTGAAAGTTACATGAGTGGACTTGGTTTCATTAACCTTCACCCTCCATCTCACAAGCCACTCCGACAAGTCATCCAGCTCAGATTGTAGTCGTTGGGATGCAATTCCTGGGACTTCATGGGAGGCTAGTATAGCGGTATCATCAGCAAAGGTGGCCATGGTGACATCGGCTCGTACAGGTATGTCAGATGTGAAGAGGGTGTAGAAGATGGGACCCAATACACTGCCTTGTGGAACGCCCGCCTCAATTTTGTGGAGGTCGGAGTATTCGTCTTGAAATTTGACTCGAAAAAAACCTGTTTGACAAATAGGACTTGATGACATTAAAGAAAGAATGAGGAACTAGTAGTTTTAATTTATAGAGGAGACCCTCATGCCAAACTTTATCAAAAGCCTGACTGATATCAAGAAAAACAGCCGAGCAGTACCTTTTTGTTTCCAGATCTTCCTTCACTACATTGACCACACGATGAATCTGCTCAATGGTAGAGTGCTTCTGGCGGAAACCAAACTGATGGTTGGGGATAAGGTTGCCGCTATCAATAACTTGCTGAAATCGTTTTAGAAAAAGCTTCTCAAAAACTTTTGAAGGCAATAGACTTATGGGCCTATAAGAACTAACCTGATGTGGAGGCTTCCCAGGTTTAGCTACCATGACAATTTCCGATAATTTCCACTGTGCTGGAAAAATGCTCAATTCTCAATATTGCGTTGAAGACAAAAGTCAAAAACATAATAGCTTTCCTCGGCAGTTCTTTTAAAATCCTTCCTGTAATGAGGTCATACCCAGGAGCTTTGTACGGCTTCAATTGTTTCACAATTATTTCAGTTACTTCAGAGGGAGTAAAGGGCTGAACAGGAAGTGATAGTTGGGTAGGTGATTCTAATAAGTATTCAATTTCTGGGTCAGGAGCTTGAGCTGAGTCACTGGGCTTGAACACATCGCGTAAGTGCGTAGCGAATACTTCAGCTTTCTCCTTGTTGTTCTTGGCCCAGCCACCACCTGGCAAGATAATCGGAGGAATCGGCACTCTTGGACTAGTCATGTGTTTAGTAGTTTTCCACATTGAATATTTCGTGTCTTCTGTAGGAGTTAGACTTGCAGTAAAAACCTGAAACCTTTCATTATTGAAGTTAGATAACAAACGTTTCAAATCCCGCGCCGCTCTATTGAAGTTGTTTTTATCACGAGGATTCCTGGAATTTTGCCAAATCCTACGAAGTCTTCTTTTTTGAGTAATCTTTTTCTTGATGCTAAGAGGGTAGTTCAGGCCATTAGTGGTTCCGTTTCGTTGATGCGGCGTTGATTGCCAAGCACACTTCTGGACTGTCCTGTTAAACAATTCAACAGCTTCATCTATTTCACCATTTGTCTTCAAGGAAACGTGTAAATGCAAGTTTTCATCAAGAAGAGATCGAAATTGGTCCCAGTCAGTATATTTAGAACTTAACAGCAGTGGACCCTCTGTAGTAATGACAGATGAACTTAAAGTGAAGATCAATGGAGAATGGTCTGAGGATAAATCAAGACAAGATTCTAAACGTGTGTACGTTTGGGAAATACCTTTAGTCACGAAGAAATCAAGCAAATCAGGAATTTTTAAGGGATCAGTAGGCCAATAAGTCGGTTCTCCCGTAGAAAAATATTGATAGTTATTGTCGTTGATAGTCTTAAGGAGATTACGGCCTCTGGGATTGCACAGCCGAGAGCCCCACATGGTGTGTTTCGCATTAAAGTCACCCCCCGCAATAAATCTACAACCCAAGGTATTGAAGAAGTCGCTGTATTGCTGGTATGAAACGTTATGACGAGGAGGGGTATACACAGAAGATACCGTGAGTGGACCTGACCAGTCTTCAATCACAACACTGGAAGCTTGAATATAATTATACTTATAAGCAGGTATGGCATGGTGTTTTATACTATTTTTAACTAATACCGCACTACCACCATGAGCAGTATTATCTGGATGATTACAGAGATACAGAGAGTAAAAAGGAATTTTGAAATGTGTCATATCTGTGAAGTGAGTTTCGGAGATAAGCATAATATCAACTTTATGAAGACCAAGAAATATTTTAACCTCTTGAGTATGGTTACTCAAGCCATTGGCGTTCCAAAGTGCTATTCTATAAAAATTATTCATTTTAGCTTCGAAATGACGGAAGACAATAGGTTCATTAAAGTACCTATCTGTTCAGCCTGTTGTATCATTATTTTTTCAAATTTGCTGAAAAAGTCGTTAAGTGTTTTACTTAAAGCGTTTTGAGTACTGTTATCTTCAGACATCGAGTTGGATGCCACCTGTGCATATGATCGTCCCGGCAGGATTCGAACAGTGGATGGACTGGGAGGTCTTACCACTTCTTGGGCTCCCCGAGGTGATTGATCATGAGTTTTACTTTCAGGTACCTTGGGTCTGATCGGGGGAAACGATTTTTGTTTAAGTTTACGGTACACAGAACAACCTTTGTAGTTCGCCGGGTGGTTCCCCTCACATAGAGCGCAGGTGGGTGGGGTATCACTGGATTTCAAACATGCCCGTATGTCATGGTTCTGGCCACATTTAACGCACCTGTAAGGGTGCCAGCAATACGTTTTGGTGTGTCCATAACTTTGACACCGCTTACACTGAACGATCTCGGATTTCCTGAGCGGTGGTTCAAAGGTAATTTTTGCATTAAGGAGGTACTCGATATTAAATATATCTTTGTTACACGGATTTGGTTCCAGATCAACAAAGAACATTGAAAGAGGTGCTTTGGTTTTATGCTGTCTCATATTCATTACGTTGCGAACCTGGAACCCACAGGATTCAATAGCAATCTTAATGTCCGCAACATCAGTGGAAAAGTGCATATTTTTTAAAACCACGCGATATGCTTTCTCTTGTTTGATTTGGTAGGTATGAAAGGTGACCTGCAGCTCTTCTAGTTTGTGCACCAGCTTCCGATAACCGTCAATAGTTGTTTTATTAACTTTGAATTTGTTTTGGCTGAGGCATTTAAATGTGTAGTTGTCATTTGGGATAACAGTTTCAATAGCGGTTATCATGCTCTTAACGTTTACAACGTTGGGTACGAAGATCGGAGGTGGTTTATCCTCGCCAACATGAGACGGCGGCGTCGATGTGGTGCTCTCATCCATCGTATTTGACCCTCCAATAGCATCGAAACGATTATTTGTAGTTAATTAGAAGCTACTTGGGTTTGAACACAATTTCTTCGATATGTCGGGACCAATCGAAACCAATTTCCTAGGTCTTTTGAATGAACCAGTCACTGTTTGCCAGTGGATGCCGTCATTATTTTCTTTCTCCTCAGAGTTTCGGGAGTTTGGAATACCTGTAGATATTACTGCTGTCTGATTATAACTGTGATCATGTAGAACATGAGGACTATCATCAGTGAAAGCATTTTCACAACTGGAACCTGGTTGCATCATGAGAGTCTACAAAAACGTAAACAATCAAAACATAAACACAAACAAGACAAGGTTATGTAACAGGAAGAACAAAAAACATTACATTACGAACAGTAAACTACATCAAAACTATTATCAAAATAAACGAAATCAATTAATAACAGTCCTTATTATCAGTTTGTGAACTATTTCACGAGAAAAAAACAAGTTTATGAACTAAGAAAAACGAACGAGAAAATCAAAGAAGAAGGCTTGAAGTTCACTATAATGAATAAGTAGAAATTCAAAAGCTTTCTAACTGCCTTACACATATATGAATTATAACTGAACTGATGCCAGCTATGGCATAAAAAAGAAAACCTGTGACATTAAACTTAGAAATCGTAATCAAAAAACAACAGCAAAATATATTAATCAGGCTAAAAACCAGTCTAAAGCTGTCTGGGACACATTTAGCATAGAAAAACGAAGTAAACAAAAACATTAATCAAATATACAGTTGGATATACATGGCAAAATAGTGGATGACGCTGCCTGGTAGCTGAACTCCTTATTACATATTTTTCACAAAAAGCAAATTTCATATTAAATAAAAATCGGGAGCAATATAAATGGACAACAGTAACCCACCAAATTATCCAAATTACCGGTTGCAACACTAACAAACACAAAGGAAGTAATTGCTTTAACATTCTCCTTAAAATGTAAGTTGTTTTGTGTATGAAGTTCCTTCAAAAGTCATAAAACACTGGACCAAACAACAAGCACATCTAATGGTCAGCATAATACCAAAGGCAAGATATTTCAAGAAAGATCTCACCTGTCGACTATAAATGTTGCATGACACTTAATTTCTACGTAGATAAGAATGAGTTATTGTATTAATGGGTAACTGTATTGTATTATGGTGAATATCCGACCATGGAATGCGACTGAGTGTCGTTGAAGCCTATCACTCGTAAACTGACACAATTTATCATTTGTTTGATAAAGAATGTAAAAATGTACGAGTGGTCCATAGTCCTTGATTTGACCTTTCCTTGGTATCCTTTAACCTTAATGAGTAACAAATCAGATTTGTCTTTCCGGGAACACCCTTAAGTAAGATTATTATTTCTTTAAGGGTAGTTTAAAATGACTTCCTTCTGAGTCCGATGGTACAGTTAGAGAATCAGTAGGAAGAATAGAACTAGGTTGATTCTTGAGTACTTTGGCTAATGGCTCAAACTTAACCAGTTCCAGCTCATTAATACTTTCACATAATTAGATCGGCCGTAAACAACTGCACGAATGGTGCATCCCAACGGTATAGTTTGTCACCAACTATACCTTCTAGGGAGAAAGCCGGCCTTCACCTTATAAATGGTTCCGTTGGCTAGTCCTAAGGCTAATCAAGTGCCAATCGTTCCCTGCCCACCAACTACACAAATACTTATCACATGATCACGTACTTCTTCTCCTATCAGATTTACTGCAGCAACCGCATTCAGTAACGCGGAAAGTGTTCTGCCATGAGTCGTGGCTCTCACTTGCGGTATGTTATCAACTCTGTCTCATCTCTTTCGACACTTCCTATAAAAGATTCTAATTTACTGGAGGCACGTTTTGCATTATTCCGGAGTCGTGTATTTCTTGTGAGGACATGCCTCCGCTGGATCCCGTTTGCCTAAAGCGGGTTCACGTTTTCCGTTCTGCACTGACAGTAAAAACTACCTGAAATCAAGAGAATCCAAAAATACCTCACGAGGTGTCCCCGTTTCTCGTAGGACCAGCAGGGACTTTTCGCGCTAGGCTGTTGTTTAATAGATTCCGGGAAATCATTTTTATTAAACTCGATTACATCATCACAGCATCTGCGCGCTTGTCTCGGGTGTTGCTTTCGTGTTATGTACTCTTTCCAATGGAAAATTTGTCTGGATTATACCGTTGGCCGGGAAAGATTTGACATCCGTCTCTGTCCGATATGACTGTAGAGAAAGTTTTGGAGCATAGCCATAGGCCCTTATTTAAATGCTAAGTTTTCTATCATAACTGTTTACACAAACCGATGATCGGCTCTTCTTTTGTGAACGTAGACGATTTCTGAGACCAGTGCTACTGAAGGAGGAGGCGACGGTCGAAAATTGTTCTTATATCTCACGTAGAATCCTTAAACCTCTATTCTTCGATTAAGGATGCCATAGAGTGGCAATTCTATCTACGTACCATCAGTTTGTACTCTGGGCGCATGTTATACGTTTAATTTAGTATATTCTGAGGATTAGAGTATTCTATTTACGATTTGTTTTGTGGCATTTTCCTTAAGGTGGTGACCCTGAACATTTGTATATTTTCTTTTTAGTTATAACATAATACTTATCAGTACGTACCTTATAAGTTGTAACTTTAGTGAGTACCTATTTATACTAGAAGGACTAGATTTATTTACAGATTTGTAATTAATTGCTTTAACATGACAGCTTCAATTTAAATAATGGAAGCACTGGTTAAATTTCATAAAAATCAGATTTTATAAATTATTTTTACTAAGATAATTTTACTTCAGTTGAAGTTTAACTTAAAATATTATATACAATTTCCATTTAAACATGTAACCATTTGCATAGCTTAATTGTATTTTTGTGATTTATTAACTTATTCAAACCTTATTTCAGATCAATATAAATTTGAAAGATAAGGTTCGAAATTTTTACAAAAATGCAATTTTCCCAATTATATTGTCTAAGCAAACCTAGGCATATCATTTGAGAATACGGAAACAGCATTGGCTATATCATGATTGCAGATACATGTTTTGATCATTTAAACTTGTAGGTAGTTATTTATAACATTGACTTTAACTGAAAAGTGGTTAATTTTAAATAATATTTTAGTATAAGGCACTATCAAGAACGAAAACCAATGAACACACAAACATACGCATCTTTCAAAACAATTTCGAGAAAAAGACTATTCTATAAGACAGATCGGTAATGTATAATAATTATACGTTGTCTTTTCTTTAATACTACATATAGCACAACACTGTATGAAGAATAACATAATTATTTGATTAGTTGTACAGTGAAATATCACAATACTAAATAGTATAAGAGTACAGTATAGTAAATCAACGATTTCGTATTACGATTTTGAGATACTTAGATAGTTTAATGTTTCTAATCCTAGATAGACCCAACGTGAGCGGGTGAGGAATTTTGTATTTGGGTTCTACGACGTGGCTGCACTTTACAGGTACATAAGATGTACTTAATCTACTCAAAACACATTGTTGTACTATCACATTGTGTACATTACTTCCAAAGGAAGATACCTATTATTGCTGTTTGAAGCCTTTATGGAACATTGCAAAACTATTTGACGTTTTTAATTTGTATAATATTATAAAAGACGTCCTTTAAAGATTTTCTTCTAATATAAGAAACACAAAGTGGTAAAATTATGAGCAAAGTTACTTAAATTAGTGTATACTTTTTCTTGACATCGGATGTTTGAAACTTTATGTACCATATTTTGTGTTATAGTTGGTGTACTTTAGGTATGCGGATCACTTAAACTCTAATGTAATTAATGAGTGTATTAGTCTCAGGGGGTTACTGGCGATAACAAAATTAAAATGTATCTAATACTTAATAATTAGATTTAGTTGATTATTATTTTTCACTCGCTATCGTTATTGTCCGAAATTCTGTTATAATTTCAAATCTGCTATAGTTAATAACAAACTTTAAATTTACTTTTCAGTTTATATAAAACATTTAGCACAGTTGTGATAGTATAATTTCGCTTATAAAATTAATTATTTCAAATAGTTCAAGGCACATTTATCTCGTTTTACAACACTAAGATTATACGGACTGTTCAACTGTTCATTGTTGTAACATTACACTGCGGTCATTATTTACTTTTCGAGAAAGAACTTGTCAATGTCAATTTTTTAAATTTGCTGCAATGGCATTTCTTTGCAATTAATGCGACACGACATTGTTAGAAATGTACTGAACTATTTAATTAAGGTTTTATCGACAGTTTAATAATTTTGTGATTAAAACTTGACTAAATACCCTACCTACCTATATCAGTTATCTAATGAATGTAATAACATACATCACACATATGTTTTCTTAAACTTGATACACAGTATTTTGCTAAGCGTTACTGGTAATAATATTACTTAAATTATATCTTAAAACCACTGAGGGTAGCTAGCAAACACAGTATAATCCTTTAATACGTACTTTAATACTCGTAAGTAGTAATACAGTAGTTTATTTGTATTTGTAAATTGATCTAAAACGATACGAATACATTTATTTTATCAACGATACAGGCAGCAATAAGATAGACACTTTTATTACATAGCAAAACATTAATATAGTCACATATTAAAATACTAGTTAAACTATGATACATTACTGCAGTTTTCATATTTTACATGCCGATGACCTCTGATAGTCTTTGAGACAAAATGCTGTTTTGCCGGTTTGCCGCCAAACTGATTGTGGCTGTTGTGTTGTAGGTTAGTTCTCCAAACGTCGTTCTAAGTTCTAATAGTTATAGCGTAAGTGTTATTTTAATGTAATTGTAAATTATTTAAAGTGTATTTGTCGGTGTTTTAATTATTAAGTGTTGTGTTCGGTATTTTTTATAAGACAGTGGATCCTGCTTCTCTTCTTTCGATGTTCTGCTACCCAGAAGAATCATAAGGATAAAGGTGTTAGCTTCAGTTAATGTACGGTAAGTGTTATAATTATGTCTATATGTTAAGTTTTCTCCTTGTTTTGCCCTATTTATTTTAATTCTCGTCTTTTACCCTTGTCTTTTAGCTAAATTACTTATTGGCCACCTATGCAACCCAAGAAAACATATAGATTAGTCCCCTCATTTGACTAGGCTATTCTTACACGTGCACTTCTTACAATAATTTTCTTAATAGATATAGGTTTCTGTCATTTAATACAAGTACATGTGGTAATTATCATATTAACGGCCGGGGCGGAAAAATACGAGTTTTGCGTTAAAAACTTCTTGGAATCGTCATATAGAACAAAAAAGTATAAGGTTTGATGGGGTGGAAATGAGAAATAACGAAGTTCTAGAAAATGAAAAATTAAATACCTTTTCAGTAATATCTCCATGTTCTACATCCACGTCTAGCGTCACGTGACCTTTTGTGGCCAATGATTGAACCTTGTGATGACGTCATCGGTTGCGCCGCCATCTTTGCAAACGTAAATGAAAAATAATACAGAAATGAGCAGAATTTTGATCAAAATAAATAATGTTTTTCTTAATTTCGAGAAAAAAATTAATTACCGAAGGTGCTGCCGAAGCCCGCGCTGATGTCAATAAAAGAAAAACATCCCTCGAGATAGTACCTATCAGTAAAATATAAAATACTAGAGGGGCTGATCAAAAATATAAATTGAAATGTAATGCAAAGGCAATTATGTAAAGTTAAAAAACTAAATAAATCATGAAAAACTCAAATATATAGATGGATCAGAGAACACATACCATTAGTGTGTTGGCGGATACAGCTGAGCAGCAGCAACAAAAAAGTCGTCTATCACAACGAAACGACAAAGTCTCCCGGTTTAAAAACACCACTCGACCGCACGACGAACACATACATTCATTTTTAAAAATTCCATGTTCAATTAAAAAAGAGATAATTTCGTTTCGGTTAAAACGTAAACTCTTTACGTGCCCTATGAAACACTCCGACACACACAATTCACTAGGGTTGGTTGAACTGATTGAACTCACTCAATCCGACCTACTGAACACGATATCTTGTGTAGAACTGACCCATGCCCCGGAGAACTCAGATAACAGGTACGTTATCAGCCTGCTATCAGTCCCGGCCGCAGATAATATTCAAGTAAACAGATTATCCAGACACAGCACACAAACAACATTAAAACATTAGGAACTTAACCACTTATCAATATACCCCCTAAAATCATGTTATTTGTCATTTGCACCCCATAGTACTATATATATTTTTTGTTCAGGAGGGTGAGCAGAATACGTTGGTAACGTCAAATTCATGATTTGCCGCCCCGGCGTTTAATCTTACTGGTACGGTACATGTTTTTTTGTTAAGTTTGGAAGGCTCGACAGTATTATAAGCGTCCAACTCTCGAGTGATTGATAATATAGACTCGTCAATTATATAAGTCGGTTCTTATTCATCATGATCAATTCAATCATGAATTATATTAGAACAATTTAAATGCTGTCAGACATGTTTACCCGTTAAGTAATGGTAAGTACTACGCTGCTCAAACCTGTATTAACAAAGTTGTATTTTCTTCTATAATCTAAAATACATTTATTTCTTTAATATATAAAAATATAGCTTCACTCTACAATCCTAAAAGTCTATAAAATAATTCAGTTTGACATTATAGTTAAATGGGAGGTGGGAAGAAATACTGTTGTTTGTCAATACCTGTTACAAAATAATGTGTTTAGTTATTAAATTTCTGTAGTCTGGTAAAAGCCAGAGTCAGAATCTGTTATTGTCATCCATCTATATAGTATACATACCATTGACAAAGGTCAATTAAATATTAGCCAACTTATCTATAAAATTAGACATTAGAATTGGATTCTTAAAAGCACCTGCTTACAGTGAAACGATCTTAAATATCAGATATGATAATTAATTATGTATTAGATATGTTATTATATTATCTCTCTCCCTATTTTACATATTGGACAATTGGACATAATACTCTTGGACACTGTAACATTCCAAACAGACTAAAAATGCTCTAAGCTTCCTCCGAAACTAACAAATGTTACCAGCTGATACTATCTTGGTAACTACTTATGTTAATTATTAATTATTGCTAGCTGTTTTCATGACTTAACAGATAACAGTAGTTGAAAATTAATTTAATTCAGTCTAACTTATCTGACATCAGATTACATTGTACGATTTAGGACGTGATCTAAGATTGGGAAAGTACCGATCGGAAATGCTTCTGGCCATCAGTGCGGGCTTCGGTGGCGCCTACTACCCAAAAAAAGGTTAAAAAAAAAGGTAAAACAACCCATGAGATAGTACCCAAATTCAAGCTCATATCACGTGAGCGCTTGTAAAGGTTATCTTAAACTTTTTATATTTATAATACGTACATATGTATAGCCTAATAACAAATAGCAGATAAGGACTTTGTAGTAACCAAAAATCACAAGCGCTTGTAAGGTTATTATTAACTTTTATATGACTAGTAACATATTTACGATAACCTAATCTAAACCTATTTATATTGCATAATAACATTGCATATTGTAGTATGTCAATTCTTAGGCTCATTGCCTACGCAAAATGGCCTTGACTGGTTACCACTGCAACCAAAGCAAAAAATCTTTATGGGAACACCAAATCATTCAGCCCAGCTGTTACTGAAACAACATTAGCCGGTAATAGATTACCACTGAAATACCTGTTACTGTTACTAATACTGTAGATCTGTAATGGCAGCAAGTTGTTATGCGTATGTTTTGTCAGACGTGTTTATTCTTCAAAATAGTAAAAAGTGCGTAAATGTTATACTGTTTAATTTTTATATTTTATACATACATATCCTTGATTGTTTTTTATTCACAATAACATTATTACTTTTTATACTGCAATTTGAAATACAACGTAATTAAAATATAATGTAATTTGGTTATATACTTGTAGTTAGGATTCGATATTATTGATCACTCGAGTGTTGGACACTTATTATATGCAGTCGTTTTGAGTAACTCAGATTGTTTTGAGAATTGATTGAATTTTGTTAACTGTTTTGTTTTTTTTTTTTAAGGTGTTAAACTACTGCTTACGAGAGGAGCTGGCGTGAACACCAAAACGATTAGAGAACCATGTGAGGCAAAAAAAAGGTAAGTGAGAACAAAATTATAATTACAGAACCAGCGCTTGGAGTTCATGGAATTTATGTAGCCATGACTCTGCTACTGGAAAGAGGTGCTCTAGAAGTTTCTAGACTGTAACTTTATTAAAACTTTGCGAATTGTGAACTTGACAGCCAGAGTGGTAAAAGACAATGATGCATTATTACCCTTTTGCTATCGTCCTCCTGAACAAAACAATAATAGGTTTCAAGGGGTGCAAATGACAAATAACAAAGTTTAAGAAAATTAAAAGTGGAACTACTTTTCTTATAAGATAGTAGGAAGTTATGTTTCGATAAATTTATAATATTTGTTTGCTTTGCTGTTATTTAGGAAGTATCATAACAGATAGGGGCACAATAAGAGAAAAGATAGGAAACAGAATATGGAAGAGTGGAAAGTTTTTCAATATGGTGAAGAAGATTGTGTGGAGTTGGAACATTGGGAAAGAATCAAAAGTATTGATGTATAAATCTTATTTCCAACCAATTTTATTATATGGAGCAGAGACGTGGACGTGGACTAAAAATGATTTAAGCAGATTGCAAGCTGCAGAAATGAGATTTTTAAGAGGGATAGAGAAGACTACAAGAAGAGATAGAATAAGGAACGAAATAACCAGAGAAAGATTGAAGGTAGTTTCACTGCAAGAGACAATGGAAGGAAGAAGAATACAGTGGATGGGGCATGTGAAGAGGATGGGAGATAATAGAATGCCTAGAATAGCACTGGAGAAGGAGGAAGGAGGAAGAAGACCAAGAGGAAGACCGAGAGGAAGATGGGAGGACCAAGTGTGGAAAGACATAGAGAGAAGGGGACTACAGAAAATACAGGTGGAGGAAGAGGAGACCTGGAATGATAGACAAAAGTGGAGGAGGCTGTGCACGACGACCCGTGATAACGGAAACGTATGATTATGATGTTTGCTTTGCTAAGATGCGTTTCCTACAGGCCGTGTCACCGTGCTCGGCGCCTTGTTTGAGCACGCACACTACTGTTCTTCCCCCCACTAGCAGTCACGGTACAGTCTCACTGGAAAGTGACCACTCCAGCTAGGCTCACAACGCTCATTATTGTTTTCTTGCTCCCTGTTTGCGGTCAACACCCTGTGTTTGTGTTGTGAATGTTGTGATACTTGTGGAAGTTTTGGAGCTGCTGACATGGCAACACCGACTGTATTTAAGTCGAAGCTGGATGGCAAAGTTCTGAAAAGTCAGACACGTGAAGTTATTTCTAATGTGATGGATTTTATGAGTAGAGAGGGTAAAGAGGGAACATTTGTTATTGACCCTAAGAAAGTGAGAGAAAGAGTGGCAACAGCTGTCGGTGTTTCGCGGCGAACTCTAACCCGTATAAGTGCCGAAAAAAGAAAATTAGCTGAAACAACGACTTCCTTTGAAACTCCAAACAAAGTGAGAAAGGTGCCAAAAAAGGTGACTGGACTCGATGATTTTGATCTTGGTGTTATAAGACGGACAATGAACAATTTTTATTTGACCGAGAAATGTCTACCAACACTGAAGAAAATTTTCAAAACTCGAAAGTGAAATACATTTTACCGGGTCTATCTCGAGTTTGAGAAGAATTGTTAAGAAAATGGGCTACAGATGGAGAAAGACCAAATCAAACAAACATATTCTCATGGAAACCCAGGATGTTGCTTACAAACGATTTGTATATTTGAGAAAAATTTAAGAATACCGGAAGGAGAAACGCCCCATAATTTTTATGGACGAATCTTACATCGATTCAGCTCATGTTTCCGGAAAAGGTTGGTCCGATGACTCAAATGCAGGAGTGGTGGCCCCATTGTCCAAAGGCGAGCGACTTATTTTTCTACACGCAGGAGGAGAAATGGGCTTCATGAAAAACTGTTTGACAATGTGGGGAGCCAACATAAAAACAGGAGATTATCACGACAATGTGAACGGCAAGATGTATTTTAAATGGCTGACGGAAAAATTAATTCCAAATTTACCTCCTCGGACTGTTGTGGTTATTGACAATGCATCTTATCACAATGTCCAAGTAGATAAGTGCCCAACTTCGAAGAACACTAAATCAGAAATGCAAGATTGGCTGATACAGAAGAATATTGCATTCTCATCGTCATCGCCGAAGGTGGAGCTCTATGAGTTGATTAGGCAACACAAACCGGCGCACATTCGCTATCAAATTGACAAGATTATGAGAGAACATGGACACGACATCCTTAGGCTCCCTCCATATCATCCCGAACTCAATGCCATAGAGCTAATCTGGGCTGATGTAAAAAAACTGAGTTGTTGCTCACAATGTGACTTTCAACATACATGATGTTGAGCGCCTTGTGAACCAGAAGTTTGAAACCATAACTGAAACGGACTGGAAAAAAATATGTGAAAATGTGAAGAAAATGGAAGAGAAGTTCATAGGAGTTCAAAGTCAACTGGAAGATACCATTGAATCTTTTGTTATCGATCTTGGTGCAGAGTCCAGTGAAGAGGACAACTGTGACTTTTCTGAAGATGACATTGAAGACAGGAATTTGTCAGGGATCGAAGAGTTGATTTAAATGTTTATTTCCAATCTACACCCATTATTGTTTATGGACAACGAGGAGGACAGTATATCACTTTGGAATCTTTAATCCCACAATGTTGTCATTATTGTATATAATAAATATTGTTTTGTGAGTATGTAAAATATGTAAATAACTTTTAATGCGGCCTCCGGCAGTCTCAAGCCTGCAATCGAGTATTGAAACTCTGAACGCAGAGAGAAAGTTATTTGTAACCATCAGAGGGAAATACCTTATCACAATAATTATGTCATGGATTTTTGAAGAAATATTATTTAAAGATTTCTATGAAATCAATTTAAAGAAATATTTTGGTTCATACTGTTTAATATAAATGTGTTTCCTTCATTGATAAAATAACGAAGATATTTTAATTTGTTGTGGAAGACACGAGGGCCAGAGGGACCTGCTAGAGTTGACTGTACCTAATAAAAGTAGGGGAGGTGGAGTGGGAGCATTGGCGTTGTCTCTCAGGCCACCCTCTCCTACGCGCCGAGCACGGTGACACTACCTGTAGCTAGTAGTCATGGCCAGAGTTATTCGTGATCAGACCCTCTGGAATTTGATATTTTAATGGTAGGTGCTACCTAAAGGGATGTGTTTTATTTATCGCCATCAGTGCAAGGCAGAACGTTTGGTTCGGAACGGAGGCATTTGTGTCAGGCTGATTAGGAACTTAATTCTCAGGAGGTCTAAATGAGCAAAAACGTCTATTGGTCAAATTTCCTTGATTTAAGGATTATTGTTATTTTACGTGTCCACAGATGGTACAATGGCTTTTTTCCTGTCCGCCTACTAGAGTAGTATACCGAAGAAAGGGAGAAGGGGATTGAAACCTATATTTTGAATTTTAACTTAAAACCTCTCTCTCTTTGAGTTCAGTTGTGCATCCAGAAATATCTGCGGAGAGATGGGTTTGAACTAGTAGCAAAGCTTAATTATTTTCCATTGGTCCAATTGGTTGTGCAACGCTCTGCTTACACATTTATGCAGAAAAATTACCTTTTTGGTGGATTGGCAGGAAGGTTTGTGATAGCTGATTGGTCACTGGGTTGAGTGCTCTTGGACATGTTTTTGGTTCGGAAGGATTTTGTTTCTGTTCACTAGAGAATTTGTTTTAATAGGGAAAGATACAAACATCTGCACACGTTGTCCTGAAAGGACCTTTGCCTCTCCCGTACTTAAGTCTTTGAACCTCAGAATCTTAGGTTTTTACAGAAGCCTATAAGATTTGACTGCTCCTGTTCTCTGATATTCTTTGGGCTGAAGAGATAACCCTCCTAAAAATGTTGCCTGATTTTGCCAATGGCAGTATAGTTTACCTATATATGTCCTGCTGATTCTTTTGCCTCTCATTCATCAGTCGGGCCCCTAATACCAGAAGATATAAATCTATTCAGTAACCTATTATATGCAAAAGATAAAGGAAAGGAACACTAGTAATGTTGGACTTCTCCCAAGCACTTCACTCTATTGATTATTCAATGCTGATGGCTAAGATGCATTTCTATGGATTTAGTGAAAATACAATCGAATGGATGAGATCGTATCTACACACAAGGCTAGGGATAGGGAGTGAGACATCTACCCCTTTATCAAAACATGTGGTGTACCTCAGAGTAGTTGTCTTGGGCCTTTGCTGTTCAACCTGTACACTTTTGATTTCCCCAGTTGTGTGCAAAGTTGCACAGCTCATTTATATGCTGATGATTGTCAGTTGCACTTGCCAAGATTAACTCTGAACTTACAAGCATTTGTACATGGTCAGACAACAGTGGTCTCCGGTTGAACATGTCTCTGTCACTCATCTAGCTCCACACAATGTGGTGCAGGCTCTCAGTGACAGGGATGTGATTGTCAGAATCGGTGGCGAGTGCTTGGCTGTGGGCGACAAAATGAAGACCCTAGGTGTAGTGCTTCATAACAACCTCACATTTTCAGTCACGAATGCCATCCAACGTGTATTGGGCAGATTGAGTGGCCTGATAGATCATGCAGTCTTCTTGCTTATGGAAACAGCATCTAAAAGGACAATGGAAGGATTCAAAGAATACAAAACTCAGTCGTCCGTTTTGTATTCTGTCTGAGACGCGTTTGACATGTGTCTTCTCATAGAGATGCAGCCAGTGTATGGAGCAGGTATGTAGAGTGATTACAGTATGCATGATCCACAAGCCCTTAATAATCGGAGAACTTTTTTATCGTTGTGATAAACTTGAGCAAAGACAGGTAGTCTCCCAACGTAGCAGCCACCAGGCCAGACAGCTTCACTTCCCCAGAGTGGGTTTGGAAGTGGGTAGGAAAATCTTTTCATAGTTTGGCCCCAAATTGTACAATGACCTACCCCTGGTAGCTTAAGGAGCACACAAGCCTCTCAGTTTTAGATCTAAAGTTAGGATTTTATAATATCTAGTAATAAATAACTTATTTTTAACTCCTTAATTTTTACCAATTAGATTTAGATTATGTATGGATCGAATAGAATAAGGTTTTAGAATTAAGACTGTCTAGAGTTGCTCTGTAAAGCAGTGTATGCTAATAGACGCTCTAAATAAAAAGGCATTTATATTTAATTATTTATAATGGGAATGCATTCAAAGCGTTTTATAAAATTAGTTACCATACAGCTAAAAGTGTTAAAAGCCATACAGTAACAAAAATGTAATTTCTGATTGCATTAAAGACAACGTTAAATTTATTTTGGGTAAAGAAATGCATAAAAATTGAAAAACGCTCTTATCTAATAAAAAATTTCAAGTAGAATTAAGTATATGTCTAATCATATTCTTTAGTTGTTGAAAAAGAAAACAAAGTCCATCGTTTTCTATTCCAGTGGGTGAGAGCACTGACGTTTCTAATTTATCAATTTTACTTTCATTGTAAACTTGAATGCTAACAAATAAATTTATAAATAAATGTGTGTAATTCTTTTGTTCATTTTGCACGTGCCATATTGGTATAATATGACATGTAATAATACATGTACATTTTTAAATAAATAAAGATTCTTTTGAACTTGAATGTCCAATACACGTTGCTCAATGCATTACACAAATAAAAATTATTAAGTAGTTGGTACAATAAAACTATGATATAAAGATTAAAATTTATAAATTTGCGTAAAAGTTTAGCACAACATGCCAAATCAATTCCCAAATATATAAATAAATAAACAAACATATAGAACATGTCTGAATAAAATTAAAACTAAACTTTTGGAAATTTTTCTGGAGATAGTATCAAGCATATAATTTTTGTCTAGTATCATGTATGAATATTTTCCCTAGATTTAAAGTTATTTTGCTTGTCCGTAATACTAATCACACTGAAGAATATATACAGGGTGTCCCGGAACTCTACCAATATTTTCAGGTATTATTCCTGGACCAAAGACAAACCAAAATTTGAAATCCAACGATATCAAGATTAAGAAAATCTGTTGATAAATAAGGGAGATAATGTGCTATTAAAAAACCAAGTACAAAACAATAACCACTGTGATTATTGACAGCACTTTTAGTGAGCTACAGCAATCAGCGGTTTTAATTTTTGTTGCTCTAATCAGCTGGTTATAACATTACATTGTTGAACTGTGGTCATAATATCCTTATATATTGCAGGATTTAGGTTTTGTTTGATTAAAACATAAGAAAATAAAAATGCAGTCTTATCTTTCAACTGATTGATAACGGTTGACGATATCTATGTAATTTTTCAAATGATTTCATATCTGTGGTTTATAAAATGTCAGAGAATTTATCGCTAACAGTTGCCTTGAACTGTTTACTTTTTATTAACAAATGTTATGAATGGGAAAGTGTGTTTGTTTATTTGTTACGCTTTAGCACGTAAACTATTCAACCGATTAGACTGAACATTTTTATGGATATTCTCAGGGTCCCTGTTGACATATAGGCCTATCTATGTTTCAAACATTTCACTGGGCTATGCTCCACTGGTCTCTAAAGATACAAAAATCCCACCTTGATCTCCAAAGTTGCATGACATCAAAGAAGAGTAAAATCTTTAATTTTTCTAGACTACGGTGTAAACAATGTTATTCTTGACTATAAAACATGTATTTTACTTAATTTTACAACATTCTTCAAAAGAAGTTGTCAGTATATATATATATATATATATATATATATATATATATATATATATATTTTAAGTAATAAAAAGCTTGGTCAACATAAGTGTGGAGCATAAGTTGTGATCAGACAAATTGTGACAGTAATTCTTTTAAGTTTAAAATGGTGTTTGCAGATAGAGTTCTTTTTAATTTAATTGTGTCTGTTGAATTAACAGCCCCCCATTAAAAAATATTGCTCTTGTAAAATCTCAGTATTATTATCATACATTTCAGGGAGTAGGTATTCCTCATTGATACACTATTACATAACACCCTATATCCTGAAATTTGGCACCTTATTTTAGAATCATTGTGTATACATTTTTATATGTTAGAGAATAATTTTATAAACACTATGTGCTTAGATCTATTCTTTTGTTTCAGGTATGATAAAGGAGCCCACTCCAAGTACTGCCCCCAACAGTAGTGGCCCACTGGTGGTGGTCTACCGTACTCCTTACAAACTTCACTATTGGACAAATTTATTCCATTATTATTTACATATAAACAAACAAACATATACAACACATCTAAATAAAATTAAAACTAAAAGTAAAATTCACATGACTACTATAGATTAGCAGCTTTGAAAGTGACCTATTAAGAGAACAGTGCAAGGGGGAAGTGAGAGAGAAATGTGGAGAGGGAGAAGAAGTGTGGAGTCACTTCCCCCTCCACATTCCTTACCAACCACTCCTCAGTCGCCACTTTACCACTCGTAGGGTCGCCACTTTACCATTCTATCCATCAGTGTTACGTCTGTTAAAAAAATTCTTAGAGGGGATTTTAAGCCAAATTTAGCACATAGTTTTGAATAGATAAAAGGAAAATTAAAAAAAAAAAAACAGTAGCAGTCGTGGGACTGCCGATAGAAGTGAAAACGGAACTATTAAGTTGAGAGTAATTAACAATACGTTATAGTAGCAGTACATCTGTAATTGTAAATGTAACGCGTTTTTAATTTTCCAATTTTAAAATCCACGAAAAAATATTATCAAATAACTAGAAATCTATTTTACCACGCTAGTAAGATAAATCTTATACCGTAATAATACTCATTTCATGATGAAGAGGTTAAATATTAAAAACATAATTAAAATGAATAATGCTAAATTTTAAATACAAATATTCGTACAAATATTAAAAATGTTTAAAAATATATTCGTTGTATTTATTATTCATTTATCTGTATAAAAATATGTTGTAATTGCTCAATATTAATAGTTAGTTAAACATAGAATACAAGTGAGTAAACACCGAGTGAACAACAGTGAGTTGAACACCGTTGTAAATAATACAGTTATTGCTACGGATAAAGTATATAATTGCAATAACAATTAAACCCACAATATTTTTAAAACTAATAAATTAGTTAAATTAACTTGGTTCTTTCGTAAAGGTATTTTTATTGCACAATAAACTAATTTATTGAGTTAATACGGTATCAGTGAGCCAATGCGCCAACTACAGTTCCGGCAGAAACGTTCACTCATCACTTCATACGCTACTACAGGCTAAACTTAACTTCCAATAAAAAATGATAAATTACAAAAAAAATATTCATCTATTTTCACACAACTTTCTCGCTGACAAATTTTGTGTGACCAAAAAATAAAAAAAATCCTCGCTTACTACTTTTTTCTTGTCATTGTAAACGCTATGTAAAATGTAAACATTAATCAAAATTATTTCGAATTTTTTTTAATATTTAAAAATGTAACCAATAGATTGCCAATATTAAGAGCTTTAATTTGACGCATCTTACAGAATTGTACGACATTGGCTTCACTTTTAAATCGCGAGAGGAAGCCGTAAAGGTCACTGATTTTCGCAGTCTGTTTTCATACTCCGCCGGGACAGTTTTAACACAGCGAGACTGACTTTTTCATGCAGGTTAGTAGTCCGCGGCCAAGTCTACGGTTAAAAAACACAGCGAGACTGACTTTTTCATGCAGGTTAGTATCATTAGCATGTCGGTGACGCGAACCGAGGATTTTACCCTCTACCAAAACGCTCAACGCGCCTAAAGAAGTTTTCACTTAAAAAAAACTAATTGTGTATGTTGTAAAATATTTAAATCCAAGTAACAAAACAACCCATATAATTATAAAACATGTACTATGTATCAGCTGTTTGAGCAGTTTTATTAGTGTTATTTATTACAGTTGCTAAACGTGTAGGTCTTGAGCCTTGTTGCTATAGTTCTGTATAAATTGGCTGTAATATTGTAAAATATAAGTAATGTTGTAAAAAAGTCTAACCAATTTATTATCCCCACCTCATACCTCTTTCCCTCCTCTCACCCCTCATTCCTCACCTTCTTTGACCTGGTGTGAGGCATGCCAATCTGTCTTTGTTTCCAATTGTTAGAAAATTTTATTCTGTTTGAAATTTTGCTGAACTAAAACATTACTTTATAGACTTATTACATAAGTACTATTTTATCTTAACGTGAATATGAAAATTAATTACTCAGCTAGTTTAAACAACAGCGAAATTAAAATAACAAATGTAAAAAATACTCATGTTTTAGAACACCACCACCTGCAATTATAAATAAGAATATTTCTATGTTATGAATTTTACAAAAACATTGCTAATGAAGCATGCACGAATTTTACGGTCTACAAATGTAACACATTGTTGCTCTACACTAGAACACTATTCATTCTCTCAAAGATTTGAACAGAATCGCTCACTACAATATTACATTCCACTTATGTCCTTTAAGAGAAGTAAGGTACATATTACCTTTACATAGAAGGAATGACATTATTTACTTGTAGAAAAAACTAGTATTCAAGTATGCTAGTATGCAAGTGTTTGCAAAACTGGGGAAGGGGCAAGCTGTGGTTTTAATTGATAGTGTTGCGAGAGGAACTGTCCTGAGGAATGTGGGTCAAGTTTTGTTGTTTGAGAACACACTATATCACTGATTATTCCAGTTGATTGTGTCTGGGTTGACATTATTGCTCTGGTTGGAAGCATTGATGCCTAATTTTCCAAAAGAAAGAACGTCAGAAATAAGTTTCTTGGCTATCACTCCATGTCCTTTAATTATAAAGATCCATTATTCCCTAACACTTTAAATTCGTTTTGTTCTGTCAGTACATCGATTACTAAACTAAAATGGATTCTTTTATAATTGATCATTGTTGGATAGTTCAACTTGACTCGAGCTGTTTTGGAGACCCACCAACATCGTCTTGCACTACTATATGGGATTCATAAGTGACCTGTCAAACAAAATACATCTTAAAGAAAATCTGTATCAGTAAATAATAATTATCAAGATAAGTATACAGAATGACTTAAGTGTTTCTTCGTCTAGACAAAATTTCTGGACAAATTTTAATTAAATTAAATGGTTCACTAATTTACATTAGTTTCATGTGGTTTGACACAATATAAATATTGATAATTTAAAATTTTTTAAGTAAATAACTTCAACCTTTCTGTTAAACAATTCAATTGAATAGTATCAATTCAAAATATATCTGTTGGTAAATACACATAAGAATAACTAATAAAAACTAGCTATGGATAAATCCTAAACTTTAGAATCTCAATCCAATTCTGACTTAAGAAGTCCATTCTAAAATTTTGAATCCTAAACCTTTTTTAACGTAAGTAAGATTTAAATATAATCACCACCAATCCAAATTCTGAAACCTTTGGAACCTCACATAATATAAAAAGTAATCCAAGAGTGTCACACTCTACTGTAAAGGGATTTGCAGAGGTTCAAAGAAATAATTATATTTTAAGAACAAAGTCATATTCCCTGCCTTCTACTTTATTTGATTAATATGGGCTTTCACCTTCCAGAACATATGCTTTTAATCTGCAACGAATATGAGCATAAATTTGTATCACTTGTTAAATTTATTTTAAGTTTTAAATGTTTGAAATCATACAAGCCACCCCTACTCAAGATAACAAACATGTAAAATATAAACATAATATATTTTATAGAGGAAATATTTATACATGGATAGACACATTCGACATGGATGTCAAAAAAGATAAATATACAGTTTAAAATTGTTGACATAATCACGTACCCATAAAATGTAGAAGTCTCCTAAAACTAAGAACATATCAAATCATAATCTGTATTTACCAAAGGTTATATTGTGTGTTCCTTTTGTATTTTAGATTTTGAGAAACAACATAGAAGTGGGAGGGTAACAATATTTGTGTCCGATTCTGTTGCAAACAGAAGTCCAAATGAACACTTTCTTTTGTATACATTCACTACTTCCATTAAGTTTACGATCACAGGACAAGATACAGTAATGATACCAATTGTTCAGCCAGGTCATACCATTTTGTTCTTTAGAAGCAGCAAGTAATAATTTACTTTGAGAGTTTACATGTAAACCACCCAAAGAAAATGTTAATTTCTACTAACTAAATTTGCCACGACAGTACTGGATTTTACTGTGGATTGTACTGTTGAATGTACAGTAAAATAATTCCAAAAAAGAGGGAAGATGCCAGTAAGTTCCGTAAGCATAGAGACATGGGGAGTACAGGAAAATTGTATATAAACCACTAGTCATATGAAAAACTTAAACTAATGTTTTTAAACTGAACACTTATAACATTTCCATATTAAAAACATCGCTAAGTCAGCCAGAAGGAATTATCAGTTTCATTTCGGAATTATTGGGATGAAACTTAAACTTCATGTTATGATAGAGGTTGTAAAATCCAAATGGTGACTTGTGTGCTGTAATCATTGGCACCACGAGATTTGCTTGAACATGACAAAAAAGTTCAACAGCAGCTGCCACAAAAAGATGTGTGCCTAAGAAAATACAATCAACTTTATGTAAGTATAACTTTCATTAAAAAAGGGACAACGACATTGAATACTCGTTTTAAACTTACAATAGTAGCAAACGTTTTCACTTTAATACTGTTTACTTTATATGAAATTGTTAGTATTTTTCAAGCCAAAATCACTATTGGTTTTTATTTCCAGGAAAGTACATATGAAAAAATGTATCAGAAGAAAAGAATGCATTATGTAAATATTGTATAGTCATAGCAAAACCACTTTATTCCACAATATGTACAAAGAATAGTGTAATTATAATAAAACTAAATATTAATTTTAAAATAATTTTACCATTGATTAATATAAATGTATTATAACAACTTACATCTTAAACAATTTATCTGAAGTACTTCTTTAAATTGTTTAAATGGTTTTTATACTTAACAATTCCTCAATAGAATGTAGAGACAACTTATTTAAATAATCCAATTCTTTTTAAAATTTTAACATCCGTTCCCATATAAACGTCTGTAATATTTTTATTATTTTTTAGTATAGGATCAAAAAATGGTTGTCATAAATTATTGATTCAAATACAAGGTGTTTGAAAAGTATGGGTACGGCTTAATATTTTAAAAACCATAGCAGATAACATCTATAAACTTTGCACAGTGTAATATGGCTATGTAAACTATTTTTCCTTGCTATTACCATGACATGCCAACCATGGGGGGACGGCCCACAGAGGAAAACATGGAAATCTTAAATGAGAGCATGGGTCGAGTGATACCTCATTTGAAAGAGCTCACTTAGTAGAGTTGAATGCCGCAAACCGCACCTCAGAAGGTTTATCCAATCAGAAATGGCGGGTTGTTTTAGGTATACATTGTGAAGTACATTATGCGCTGCCATTTCTGACTGGGTCGTCGTATTCTGATGCGGTAAGTGGCGTTTCACTCTACTAACTAATGGTTTCACTGATTAGTATTTAGAAAAAATAACAAAAAAATTTAATTAAAAAATTAAGTGGTAAGTTAACTAATTCACCAACAAAGAACAATGGTAGGACTTAATTAATTCATAAACATAAAGACGACAAATTCATTTTAGTTTTATTTATTGTGTTATAAATTTATGACATAACTTGCTAATTAAAAAAAAGTCAGTGAAAACACATCGGTTAGTAGAGTGAAACGCCGCGTACCGCATCAGAATATGACGATCTAGTCAGAAATGCCAGCGCATAATGTACTTCACAATGTGTACCTAAAACAACCCGCCATTTCTGATTGGATAAACCTTTTGAGATGCGGTTTGCGGCATTCAACTCTACTAAGTGAGCTCTTTCAAATGGATATCACTCGACCCATGCTCTCATTTAAGATTTCCATGTTTTCCTCTGTAGGCCGTCCCCCCATGGTTGGCATGTCATGGTAATAGCAAGGAAAAATAGTTTACATAGCCATATGACACTGTGCAAAGTTTATAGATGTTATTCCTATGGTTTTTTAAAATATTAAGCCGTACCCATACTTTTCAAACACCTTGTATATGTAAATCATATACTGTTAGTATTCAAAGTTCATAAAAAATATGTTTAACAGAATGTGTATATATTAAATGCTCATGACTCTCAAAGAGTTTTTGTAGGACCACCAACCTGTCTAAATTGCTTATTATTTGTGTTATAAATGCCTATTACGTAAGCTGAATGTGAGTGGATACTTCCAAATGATGTACCTAAAGTTTAATCATAATTATATTATAACTAGTAACAAACAGACAGGAACTAAACACGTTACAAAATACAAAAAGACAAGTGCCTATTGGTTTACTTGAAAATCAGGAACACTATACAGGGTGTCCAAAAAGTCCCGGGTCGGTTAAATATTTTTTCCAAATATTTAAAATACAGCTACAAAACCTTACACAAAGTTACTGGACATAAAAATCTACTATATCACATATTCAGTGATCCGCTACTTCCTCAGGGGGGCGGCTCGCTAGGAGTCAGAAGAAAATCTTAAATGTAACAGCATAGGTCGATATGCATATCAAATGAAAGGTCTTTATTAGTAGAGTACAGAGCCGCAAAACCCGACCTCAAAACGGATAACCGAGTTAAAAATGACAGCCGTTCAAAGATGGCTAGAGTTTGCAACTTAGTTTAGTATAAAAATACAACTGATGAGCTTTTTTGATTTTAATTTTACTAACCCAAAACTGTTTACAATTGAATCAGTCATTTGAGAAACACCTCATGTCCATTTTTTACCAATAATGAGTTAGGACTTGAAATTTGTAGCTGGTGGCAGCACTGTTCTTGCTTAATATTATTCTAGCCTAGAACAGCTGTTTAAATGTTTAATAATTAATTGTTGTTGTAGAATAGAAAAAAAGTTTCATTATTTCTGAGGGGTATTCCCGCAGGCAGTAACCATTCTTGCTATAGTTAGACGTTATTAGTGGCATTCTACTCGTTAGTAAAGACAGACATAACAGTTTTTTTACTCTTAATTTGTTTCAACTTAGTTTTATCTTGTCTTTTGTTATGGCACTTAGTGAACTGTGAGAGAGTTACCATATTAATGATGCGTGGTTGGGGGGATTTAACACGGTCTCACAGTGAAGTTCAACACCTATTCAATGACTCATTTCCAAACCGAAACCCAATATCAAAATCAACAGTTACGAGAACAATAGACCGTTTTGTAACTCATGGAACTGTCTCTGATCTTCTAGAAGTGGTTGTCTACAAGTGCAACCGATCAGGATTCGAGTGTGGAAGTTCTTTAGTCATTCATTGAGAATCCTCATGAAACGCTCAGATCGGCTGCAGGCAATCATGATATGTCCAAAAGCTCTATTCAAAACATTTTGCATAAAAATGGTTTCAAGCCATACAAATTGACATTGCATCAAGAACTAAACGAAGACGATTTTGACAGGCGTCTTGAGTTTTGTGAAATTATGATGACCAAGTTAATACAAATCAAATCCTTCTAAATTACATTGTATTTTCAGACGAGACTACATTTCATGTTAAATGGCAATGTAAACAAACACAACTGCCGTTACTGGACTGATAGTAATAAGCAACTGGATGATAGAAGGTCACACGCAACACCCACAAAAGTTGAATGTCTGGGCCGGCATATTACGTGGAAGAATTGTGGGTCCGTTTTTTATCAACGGAACTTTAGACGGAGTTTCCTACCTTGACATGCTCAGAAAACCGTATAATTACCAGCTCTTCGAAATATTGTTGGTGAAAACTTGGCTCAAATCTGGTTTTTAACAAGACGGAGCACCCGCGCACTACAGGAATATTGTAAGGGATTACTTAAATGATATGTTCCCTCAAAGATGGATCGGAAGGAAGAGGTGCCATTTGAATGGCCTGCTCGTTCCCCCGACTTAACTCCTTTGGATTTCTTTTTCTGGGGTTATCTTAAAGACAGGGTGTATAAAGAAAACCACGGGATTTGGAAGAATTGAGGAACAGGATTTAGAAGAAAGTGGTTGTTTGGAAACGTGAGGGAAACAGGACTACAAACACGCTGTGGAGGCCTTTTATCACCGATTAGCTCACTGTCAAACAACAGAAGGCGGCCACTTCGAGCATCTGTTGTGAAAAAGCTCTCTGTAAGTAGTAATCTTCTAATGACTAAATCATTGCAAATAATGAAACTTATTATTTTACAACAACAATTATTAATAATTGTAAACAGGTTTGGGTTAGTAAAGTTAAAATCAAAAAGCTCATCAGTGTATTTTTTACATTAAACTAAGTTGGAAACTGTAGCCATCTTTGAACGGCTGTCATTTTTGACTCGGTTATCCGTTTGAGGGTTGGGTTTGGGGCTCTGTACTCTACTAATAAAGACCTTTAATTTGATATGCATATCGACCCTATGCTTACATTTAAGATTTTCTTCTGACTCCTAGCGGGCCGCCCCCCCTGAGGATGTAGCGGATCACTGAATATGTGATAAAAATAGATTTTTATGTCCAGTAACTTTGTGTAAGGTTTTGTAGCTCTATTTTAAATATTTGGAAAAATATTTAACCGACCCGAGACTTTTTTGGACCCAAACTCTAGCCATCTTTGAACGGCTGTTATTTTTGACTCGGTTATCCGTTTGAAGTCGGGTTTTGCGGCTCTGTACTCTACTAATAAAGACCTTTCATTTGATATGCATATCGACCTATGCTTACATCTAAGATTTTCTTCTGACTCCTAGCGGGCCGCCCCCGTGAGGAAGTAGCGGATCACTGAATATGTGATATAGTAGATTTTTATGTCCAGTAACTTTGTGTAAGGTTTTTGTAGCTCTATTTTAAATATTTGGAAAAATATTTAACTGACCCGGGACTTTTTGGACACCCTGTATATTATACATCACTGTTATCGTGTTGGGTATATACATAATCAGGAACTATAGTTCCAAATAACGTGTATAAATAATACTATATATGTCTAATGAATATTATTTTAATATTTGTCTTTCGCACAAGTAATAAGACGTTACAATATGACCTAAAAAATAATTTGTTGTATAATACAAACGTTTAACAAGTATACAATTTCCTTTGTTTGAAGGTTATTTTTGACGATGGAAGGATTGTGAAGGAAACAGGATTTTTCCGGACATTTGCCATCGTTAAGTGAAACAAGAAAACAGTAACACTACGTTTCGAGATCTGCAATCTGATCTCTTCTTCAGGTAAAGAACTAACCTAATACATAATTACAAACTAGGTTAAAATAAACAAATCTTACTAAAGCGTTGTGGCACGCCTGAGTCAGGAATCACAACCTACATGTTGTATGTCAACTTCACTAACACTAAAGACATGCACTTAATAAAAAAACTACACAAAACACCAATCATTAAACTAAACTACGGAATACAGGTCACAATATGTCTTCACTCGTCTACTAACCATTTACGACTGACCAGAGGGGGTAGCCAATGGTAATCGTGACGGCCGGCTAAAACAAGATGGCGGAAATACAAGGGAAGGGGGACAGGAATGGGCCCTTTCGTTATTATTGGTTCATGCGAGATGAACTTCTTAAAACCATATTGTGACTCCGCATTGGTTTATTGCAAATATCCGATCCGTTTTGATACTTTTGGTATTCTCTTTAGTTCATTTTTTAGAATTGGCAACCAAAGCGGCCTAATCTCGACTGATGGTTGACTGATTGGTTGGTCTGCCAATTTAATGTATGTTGCCTCAATTAATTTCCTTTTGAAGAAATGTGGTTCCCGATGTATTATGTGGGCTTCATCCCAATTCATATGATGGTCTTCGGACCAACAATGGTGTGCAATTTTTGACTTTTCTGTGAAACCCTTTCTCGTGTTTTCTTTGTGTTCTTTTATCCTTATGTTTAGTGGTCTTTTTGTCTCGCCTATGTATTCCCTATTGCAGCTACATTTTATACTGTAAACACAGTTTTTGGAATCCTGTGTGCCATTTTTTGGTTTTGTTTTTACGAGACTTTGTCTAAGAGTGTTGTGTGTTTTAAACGCGGTTCTAATGTTGTACTTTCTACCTACTCTTCTAATTTTCTCCGATAATCCCGGCACATAAGGGATTGACATAAACGCAAATTTATCACAATTCTGTTTTTCTGACTCAGGAATGATTCTTCTGGTTCGTTTGCACTTATTAATTACTAATTGAGGGTATCCATTGCTTCTGAGATCCGATTCAATTTTCTTAAATTCTTCTTTTAGTCCATCTTTATCTGAGCACAAGCTCTTTGCTCTATCAAACAACGAGTAGGCTACTCCTTCTTTGACAGATTTTTGATGGTTGGATTGATAATTTAAATATTTTCCTGTGTGTGTTATCTTTCGAAAAACAGTTGTCTTAAGGACATCCCTATCTCTTAATACACACACATCCAAAAAGGGAAGCTTGTTTTGGACTTCCACTTCCATTGTGAGGCGGATGGAAGGAGAAATACTATTAATGTGATTCAAAAAATTATTTAATTCAATGTCTCCATGAGAAAAAATAACAAAGGTGTCATCCACATACCTCCACCAAATCTTCGGTTTGAACTGAGCTGAAGCCAAAGCTTTTCGCTCGAATTCCTCCATAAAGATATTGGCGAAGATAGGAGACAGTGGAGAACCCATTGCCATCCCCTCATCTTGACGGTAAATTTTACCCTCTAACTCAAAATAATTGCATTGAGTGCATAGTTCTAACAGTTCCATAATTACTGGCACGGGAAGTTTAGTTCTATCCTTTAATGTTTGGTCTTCTTTATATATAATATTATACAATTTCATTTTATTTTTGTCATACTTTGAAAACAGTTAAAACAGTGAATTAATCAAATAAAAATAGTTTATTCTCAGAAAAATTAACAAAATATACATATTAATATATTCATTGTCTTAAAAAACATATATTATTACAGTAAATATTTGGTTTTAATGTGTATAATAAATTTATATTTCTAATTCAATTATTTGAGAAATATTCTCACATGGGCTACTAAAGCCTGTGCGTGAGAACGAGTCACCACAAAGTACTCAGTTGATATTCTATACCGTAAAAATGTTAGTATATCTTAACGGAAATTAAGTAAAAAACCAAATAAAGTCAACATAAATTTCTATAGAAATTAAAAATAAAATTGAGAATTTATTTAGATGAAGTTAGTAAATGGAAATTATTACTAAAAGGACAAAACTACCAACTGTCGGAGACTAAGACCACGGACAGGCCTTGGTGTAACTCTTTGTTCTCAGGACGTTGGAAAAACTGCGTACAAAATTCACCATTCCTTATCATCGAGGGTTGTTATCCGTATTTATAGCATCAACGTAGTAGTCGCGTATGACCTCCCCCAGAAGACACACACACAAATGCACGTGCGCAACACACACGCTCGCTCACTCATGTACACAAAATTAATACTCACGTACACTATTATTTATATGCTTTTCTTCACGCTCACTATATTACTTATTTCGTAATACATACGATACTTTACGAGCCAAAATACATACAATCATACTAGTTATATACTTGTCCAAACATAACCCATATGCTTACAGTGTGTTTCTAAAATACCCACGCAACAAACACGCACTCATGCGTACATTTTTATATGCCTGTTACACAAACACTTGTCATCATTTTCCGCTTCTCATCCTAACCCACATAATCTATTGTCTATAATTTGACGTAATCAATAATTCAGTACGATCTTTTCCCACCATATTTAGCCAATTTAATATTTTTTATGGAATCCTGCAATTTGTTGAACTATATAATATGTATTAGTAGTAGAGAAGGTTTTAATTAATCTTGCAAGTCTAGTACGTCCTGTAGTAGCATATCTCGTGGATTCGTGAAATAGTCGAATAGGTTTGGTTGATTTTTAAAAACGTAGATAACAAGTGCTTTGATGTAAAGCTGTCTAACATGAAAAACTTGCATTTTATTATACAAAGCATCCGAAGAGTACCTTGAAAACCTCCCCAATGCTGCCTTCATAATGGATTTCTGTGTGATGAGAAGCCGATCTATTACAGTCCTGTAAGCCCCACACCATTCTAAAATCCCCCTCAATAATTGACTGCACATATGCGAAATATGCCATCCGAACCTCTCTAATTGTCAGTACTTCATGTAATAGTTGAAACGCGGAAATCGTTTTCTTAATCTCTTATTTATATAACGTATGTGTGCCGTCCACATCAATCGATTGTCAAACATAACGCCAAGATACTTATACTCATTAACACGGTCAATTATCACACACGGGCAATCAGTATTATGGACTGTATTGTTTTGGGGATTGGGAACAACCAGTTGGTAAATTGGATCTTGATAAAACCAGAATGAAAATAAGGCCTCCTTTAAATATAAATTTGATGTTTAAAAAAATATATATATATATATATATATATATCCTCACACACATACACATCCGCATCGGTTTGTGGATTTATCGATTGTCACATTACATCCATCCTTCAAATCCAGACATTGTAGTACTCACATACTTAAATTCTAACACAATCAAAGCTGCACACCTTCCAAACTATACTCTAGTAACCTCTTTCAGCAGGGAATATCACTTAAAAGGAGGAATAACCATTTACAAAAATAACACTGTCTATGAAGCGGAAGGACTCAATCTAGAAGAGCTGAGCAGGTAATTGGTCTGTGAGCTCTCAGCAGTGAAACATTATATAAATAAAAAGTAACTGATTTATATTATTGGAGTCTACTGTCTGCCTAGGTCCCTGCCTGATCATACGTTGCCCAATTTATCTGACTGTCTTCATAATATTCCCTGAGGAATGGTGGTATTTGTATTGTGGCTAATTTCAACGTTGATATCCTAAACAAGAGAAAGAAGGAAAAACTTTTGTTGAATAACATGCTTGCTTCTTTTGACATAACTAGAATGAACCTTCCTCCAACTATAATTACCAACACATCAATATCATCTGCCATTGTCTGCACAAACCATGACCATAACTCCATAGGTGTGAAAGTAATTCACTCGGTGCTATCTGACCACACGGATCAAGTTACACAGTTAGAGATTATTTCAAAACGTGTAGTTACTTCAACAACAAGGAGACATTTCTCAAAACATTACATGATTACACATAACTTCCTGCTCTTTAGAGCTGGAACAGAATGTACCAGATAGATGATGCGAAAACAGCGTATTTCAACTTTATACATACATTGCCAACTGCTCTGGACATTGCCTGTCCACGAAAGACTTCATCTGAGACGTCTTACAAACATAAGAAATATGAATTGCTACACCCTGATGCTAATTTTCTGAGGAGGCAAGTTTTTGAAGCTCAAAACATATTTGTTTAAACTAAATGTATTAGGGACTGAGAAGAAACTGTAGAAAGGAAGAAATCTTATAACCTTAAGCTGAAAGAGCTGAGAAAATCTGCCAATGAATCTTGTATCAATAGAGCTACCAACAAAAGCAAAGCTATTTAGCAGACAATAAATTCCTCCAGAAAGAACTCTCAACACATGGTGTAGAAAATAAATACCAGGAGTGAGATGATAGATGATATTGACATGTTGGCCTGTAACGTCAATGAGTACTTTACAACAATCTCTGAGGAGACCTTAAACAAATACAATCTGAAACTGGAACAACCATCTTACCAGACCTCACAGTAAATTTTCTGTCAATCATTCCACGTACTAGTCATCGCGAAGTTCTCAGTGCTACCCAAACACTGAAATCTGCCTCTTTTGCTGGAATAGTTGAAATTCCCGCTATTATTGTAACATTTTGTGAGCTTCATGAATGACACTCAATTCCTAATATTGCTATCAAATCAATCGCCCAAGGTTATTTTCCTTCAAAGTTAAAGACTTCCAAGTTTTGTCTGTCCTCTGCTGAAAAAGGAAGTAAACATAAACTCAAGAATCTTCTTAGTGCCAACTGTCTCCTAAATAATAGAGCAAACTGTTTTATCCAGACTTCTCACTCATCTTAGCACCAACAACCTTCTTCCTTAAAGACAACGTAGTTTCCTTGCTGAAAAGTCAACTATTAATGCTCTCATTGACTTGGTTTAACACCAAATTGACAACATTTACCCAGGAAATACAATCACCAGTATTTTTTTAGACCTAGGCATATGATTGTCTGGATCACAATTTACTCTTCATCAATTTGAGCTCACTAGGAAAAAAGGACACTGTTCGAAAACAAATAGTAGTAACTAAATAATTCTTAAATGGTCAAACGTAAACTAGAACATCGGCGGTATTAACTATTAAAAGAAGAGTGCCCCAAGACTCTGTAATTTGTCCAGTACTGTTTGTTACTTATATCAGACCTGCCTCGAGGCATTGATCACTACTACAGTTATCCTGTTATTTATGCTGAAGAGACAGTTCTTTTTTCCAGAAACTGATCAATAGAGCTACTCGAAATTAATGTATTAATTTCAGTCAGCTTGGCCCCGTAATACTGCGAAAACAATTACCTACAGTCGCTGCCACCAAATTAGGCGAGTGGGTGGATTTGCCTTATTCTTCTATGGGGCGACCTATTGCTATGCACTTAAGCCTCGGGGGTATTTTGCGCACCCCGGAAGAACACCGTGAGGCCTACCATAAAGTCTATGACACTTATGGAAGCGGTGAAGCGGAGGAAGGTCGAAAGTCGCTCGCTCTCAGGCACAAATTGGCAATGCTGTGTGCAAATTGTTGTCTAGTTCAATAATTTCACCGTCACGCAGCAGCTAAGAAGATGAGGTTAGTTCTCACTGTTTCCTACCTGTGCCTGGTACTTTCAGTAATCGAGTACAAAATGTGTGTTGTTTCTGTACTGATTTAGAAACATACGGAGTACAGAGTACTCCTAAAAAATGATACAGTTACTGTTACTTCTAAACGAGTCCGAGTACTTTGTACCAGGAACGGCGGTAAACGAGTAAAGTATCTGCATCGCAAAAGTATCAATAACAGGGTACTTTCGATTAGCGGTAACGTGTAAACTCTCTGGACAAACGAGTACAAAATAATGATCTGTTATAGTAGTCCCGACGTGATCAGTTGTCAAAGTAGCGAGTGAGTTGCCGAGCTCTAAGCAGTTCGGTACTGTGTTAGTTTGTTATGAGACAATACCGCTGTGGGCAGTCTGGGCGTTAAAACGAGCAAATGCCAATTACGGTAAATCAACAAAACCTACACAATTTAATATGTGTTAAAAATTAAACGTTTTAAATAGTTCTTAAAAATATGTGATAATGGCTAAGAGCTCCATAATCCGACCAATGCCGGATTTTGTAGACCACTCGGTCAAGAATTAATTTTAAGATGGTAATTTAATAACAACTTTATTTTCATACTATTCAGTATTGTATAAACATTTTGCCTTAATCGGATTACAAGTTCCCGAGTTATGAATTTTCATTGTTGCAGTTTGGTTGAAAAGGACTACAATAGGTATTTTTTCGTTGTTATCGATAGAAAAATGTAAGTTACTATTAATAAGCAATTTAATATGTTGAATAGCAGAAAAAATTGCTAAATTGTGATACAACTTCTGTTACTGTACCTCTTTTAATTAGATTGCGGTCAAATTCTGATATCTTTTGATTCGAGAAAAGAAATCAAGATTTAGCTTTGGTCTTGATTTGTGATTTACACTTAACTATTTTGTTCAGTATTCGGTTAATGTTGTAATTAAGTTTTTGTTTAGTTAAATACACTTCATATAAACTGTGTTTGCTTCAGACGATTGTAATTATCCTTGTATAAGCTTCGTGGTGATTGCAGGTGGTAGAGTAGTTTTACTGTATACTTTATACATTCTGGCCTGATCTTTGTCCTCCTTTTATTAGTTTAGAAGTACTATAAGATAACGAATTTTGGACCTGATATTTCAGAAATTTCCCTTGGGAGGGCCCCAGGACCCCCTACTGACCTGGAAAGTTTTCCATACCCCCGACTCCCATGTTCCGAGTACCCTCAAAGGAGATTTCTGGGTGCGCCACTGATCCAGGAACAAACATTGCCATCAACATGTGATGTCTCGTCCCCAAGAAAACAATATTCACGAGAGAAACAACTGGCTACTTTGAGTGACTTTGATTGTGATATAGTCCGAAGGACAGTTGTGGAGTTTTATGACCATTGGGTGGTTTCTAACAGCTGAAAAAGTGGGAATGAAACTTCATAAAAATATTAAACTATAAGGGGCTGTTGCACGCTGTTCGATTTGAGTTTAAAAAATCAAACGATGGTCTACACTTTTGATGGAAAGACAAGCATTGTAGTTGCACGTGAACTTTCTTTGTAGTGTCCAATGAAGGTACAACAAAACAACAGACACTCGGAAGACACAAAGATGTTGTTTGTGGAGATCCTGCTCGACTTGAACAAGTTAATTCAACGAAACATCTTAGAATTCACCTTACATGAGAAACTTATCTAGAATGATCATGTAGCTACCATTTCAACTCTGTTATTTGTACTCTCAAAAGATTGAAATCTATTAGTACTCCTGAGGAGATAATGATGGGTTATCACGCATATTTTGAATCACGTATTAAGTATGGTATAGTCCTATGGGAAACAAGGTCAGAAAAACTGCAAAGAATCATGGTTCTACGGAAGAAAGCTCCGAGAATCATAACTAACTTACTGCCATATGACAGCTATAGAGAAACTTACAAGAATCTTTATATACTGGCTGTTACATCCCTGTATATACTTGAGGTTATTTTACTTGCCTATAAGCTTAAGGGTGCGCTCTACCACAGGCCAGAAATCGCAGTACGATGTTTCAAAAATCCGCTTGGAGCGCTGGCAAAATCGGTTGTAAGGAGGGCAATGAGTAGTTGCTGTGGAAGGGATCGGAACTTACCGAGCGCCTCCGACATTTGCCGAGCGAGGGACCCGAGTATCGGGACTACGGAGCATCTCAGCTATTTGCCGAAAGAAAATGCGTTCGGCTCGTAACAACGCACTCGCGCCACGTAGTGTGGAGATCGGCTAAATCAGTATGAAACTGTAACCGGTACTTTTCCTACCGTTTACTCGTTGGTACAACATACTTTTATTGTTATGCAATAAAACGTTTTAGTAAAATATATTTAATTTTTGTTAATTTAAATTCGGTCTACTGAAATATTTGAAAAAACGAACAGAAACGTAATCACTCCAGTGATATTGTCAGGTCAGAGTGTTCTACCGATCTGGAATACGTGGAAAAACTGGGCAAGGCAGGAATTGTTATGAAAACCATAGAAAATTTAAATAATTGTAGTGTTATCAACAAACCTAACATAATTTTATTAATTCTTTGATACATAATGTAAACCCACACATTTTCTTGTAAATATAATCATTCTTTCATGTTTTTAGAATTATCAGATCACATAAGATTTTTAAGACTAACTAATCACACTACCAGCAACAGTATATTAAAAAATTACATATTTTATGAGCTCAGTTCATATATTTACGACTTAATACACACAGCTACATGTCAGCTAAATTGTTTTAATCTTTTTGTAGTTTGCGTGTTTTTAATATTCAAACCGATAAAAGTAGATAACAGAATACTTAACTATGGTCACATGGCATACCATTAAAGCCTATTAAAAGGCAAAGTTTTTAATATGACTTGACACATTCTTGTGTACAGGGCGTGGTAAAAAGATGGGGTTTAATGATATTTTAGTTTTTCTTAAACTTAAAGCAAACTGTGCCATTTGAATCGACCTGAAGCTTAATTTTCTTTTCTTACCGTTTTAACCCGATAACTTTTTCAAATTGAAAATTTAACGGAAATCTAAAAATGATGCAGTTTGCTCACATACTTTGCTGAGAAATATCAGATTTACGTACAAAAACACGGGTTTTTTTTTAGAAAAACTGAAAATAAATTAATTTCAGACCTAATTTTTGGAGTTAGACTTTTTTATAAACCACCATTGTATCACATTTACACTGCATTATAACCCAACAAATTTTGTCACACCAAGAGCCACTCACCCTGTATAAATGGATTAGATGCAAAATGAATTAAATGTCTCTAACATCTTTCTTCAAATTTTGGAAACAACTCAATTTAGTTATAATAAAAATACAATTTCTATTACCCTCATTACGCAAAAAATATTAATGTTGCATTGAAAATTAATAAACACATACGGACCTATCTGTTATATTTAATTGTGTAGTTTGTTTTTTACCACTAGTCTCCATGACTGTAAGGGATAATATAGGTATACATGTGAATTAAATTAATTACTGTATCAGTTGCTCTCAGTGGCGTAGCGAAGGGGGGCTCCAGGGGGTCCGGACCCCCCCCCCGAAATTTTAAGACATATTAAAAAATAAAGCATAGAGCAGGAGAAAAAAAGGAGAGTTATCATTACTCTTGTCTACAAAGATTAAATTGACCGCTGTTAAAAAATATAATTGTCCTTTCGTTTAAATCATAAAGTATCAAACGAGTAAAAGTATAAATCGCAAAGTAACCTGAACCGTAAACACGGCGAACAGTTTAAATTTAGCGACCACTTCGTTCAAATTCGTCTTGGGGACGTAAAGTGACAGCTTAGAATTAAGTTACGACGTTGGTTTTTAGGTTGTCATTAAACTGTAGACGTGTATATAGTTATCGAAAAAATATAGAAAATCACTTTCGGTCGGAAAATACACTTGAAAACCTCTACTGATTAGAACTTCAACTAATTTTGGACTTCAGTATTTGAGGTAAACGTGGTGTTTTCAATTGAGTTAGGACTACGATTTTTGTTATCATGAAACTGTACACTGTACCTATATAATTATTGAGAAAAAAAAATCACTTTCTGTCGGTAAATACCGAAGAAAAGCTCTCTATAGATTAAAGTTTTGACGATTTTGGATTTCAATAGTTGAGTGGTTGAGGTAAATAAAAGTGGTACTTAGAATTATGTTAGGACGTTGATTTTATGTATTAATTCTACGCCGACTAATACATATATAATTATCGAGAAAAAACATTAAAATCACTTCCGGTTGGAAAATACCGAGGAAAAGCTCTACTGATTCAGATTTTGACGATTTTGGATTTCACTGGTTGAGTCGTTGAGGTAAAAGTGGTACTTAGAATTATGATAGAACATTGATTTTGGATATCAATTGAACGCCGACTGATACCTTTATATTAATGGTCGAAGAAAAATTGAAATAAACTCTACTGATAAGAAGTTCCGACTACTTTGGATTTAATTGACTGAGGTGAGGTATTATTTCATTTTCCTTAGTATATTCCGATCGGAAGTGATTATTTTTGTTTTTTTACTCGATAATTATATATTTATTAGTCGGCGTAGAATTATTACATAAAATTACCTAACAAAATTATAAGTACCACTTTTACCTCAACCACTCAACCAGTGAAATCCAAAATCGTCAAAACTTGAATCTGTAGAGAGCGTTTCTTTGGTATTTACCGACCGGAAGTGATTTTTTTCTCGATAATTATATAGGTAGTCGAGTACAGTTTAATGATAACAAAAAACCGTCGTCCTAACTTCAATCAAAAATACCACGTTTACTCAATAACTGAAGTCCGAAATAGTTGAAGTTCTAATCATTAGAGTTTTTAAGGTGCATTTTATTGCACTGTTATCTAGTCTGTCTCTCACAGGAAGCCCTCGAGGGTATCTGGGGGTTAACTAGTTCTGGCAATATTGCATTTGTAGTAAAAAGTAAAAAGTGGAATTTTTAATTCTTTTTATTTTGTAATTGGTATAGCTGCTCATGTAATGAGATTTGTTTAACAATCAAATGAAGCAATCATACATTAAGTCAAATAAAAACCTATTATAGTTAGACTATAATATTGCACTAAAACAAAATACCTCAATAATGAGGTATGTCACTCATATTTTAAAAAATATTGACATTATTCAATAATTTATTGTTCCCCAGGAGGTAGAGGTAGTTGTTAAACGTTACGAATTTATTGTTACGGAAAGAGTTCGCCAACACTATTTCGGTGATATGAAGATGTATATGAGAGCTTCCACACGACACGATCATTCATAGCATGGGCGCGTAACGGTGGCGCGTAAGTAGTGTTTCGGTCCATGGCCGTTGGAAAGACCCGGCGCCGCGCGGGGTAGATATTATAAATCAACAAATTGAAGGAACACCAACACTGATAAGGCCACATGTAATAACCTAGCGAAAGCGGTGTGAGGGGAAATATCCAGCAGGTAGTGGTGGGAGAGTTGCCTACAGTTTCCGGCTGTAGCCGCCACGCGCGCCACCTGACAGAGCGTTGAAATAGCGCTTGCAGACCTTTCATGTCTGCCTTATTGTACCTTAACTTCAGAACTTTTTTAATAAACCGTTTGCAGTTTTACTCTTACTATATTCCAATCTACGAATGTCTGTATTTTATTCTTTAATAAAAATTCGCGTTTTTATTTTATGAAACGTTGAAAATACCCTTTTTTAAAAACTTTCCACCTGATGTGCAGCTTAAGTTGAATCGAAATTGAAATTTCAAAAACTAATGCACGTATACAAATATTTAGTTACTTAAATAACATCAATATGTTTGTAATAGCTCAAAAAATGAGCCTACAATGAGGCAGATACAATACCCTTGCATCTGCGTTCACCAGAGTGGTAGAGCGCAGCCTTAACTTAACAAAAACAAAGATTTTCATGGACAACTTCATGACATGGAAAGGATTTCATTATTCAATCCGACAGAACTGTCTTGTTTGAAAAGAACCTTTCATATGTGGGGGGCTGAAAGCTCTTCAATCTACTTTCTACGGAGATGAAGACACACAATGTTAAGGTGCTAAAAATGGTTTGTGGAGAGATCAACTTACATGATGAATGAGTTCCTGACGCAATGCTTAGCTTAAATGACAATCAAACATTGTTTGTGTCACTTATGACTTGTTTCTTGTACGTTGATTATTGACTTCTTTGTGACTTGTCACTTGAGCTCTGAGAACGTCTGCCCTAGCAGACCATCTAGTTTCACTCATAGATTTCAACGTAAAAAATTCCTGTTCAGATTTCAGCTTTCGTTCATTGCTTCTTTGCACATTATCTCTTAACAAATACCATATAGGATTAGATGCCGCATAAAGTGTAGTCCTTGTAAAAATGAAAAGAACAAAGTAGCTTTAGTGCGGGCTTTTAAGCAGCAAAACAACCAGCTAGGCTTAAGGAATGAACTGCACATGGATCAAACTCAGCAAGGTCGTTTTTGTCCCGTATTTTTGCTTGAAGGCCAGAGAACACTCCCGACATGTTGGAGGCATTGTTGCAGCTTTGGCCTCGATGTTCTCGATGTTTTGTATGTCTAGATCAAGTTCTCCAAGCAAGTTGAGAGCTGCTGTTTCCATTCCTTGGGCTTTATGGAAACGCTTGATAGCACTCGTACTAGTCGTTCAATTGTACAGGCTCTGCTGAGCGAAACATATCACAATGCTGCCGCCAACTGGTAGGTGTGAAACACGTTTGGCGTAGAGTCAATAATAAGCGAAAATTAGTGCGCTTGTTTTGTTTCTTTTAAGAATCTTCTGCTAATAATGTCCTAAAATTCGCTACAAATGTTAGACAACATATATGACACACTAACTTAACATATAAACCTTTGTTGCCACATTTCTTCAAATGATTGGCAAGGAATGGGTTAAACTCGATTATGAGTTCAAGGCATCCCAAGGGAAGGCGTCTAGCCGAAAAAAAACTTTACAAGAGCGACAACTCTAGTTAGGAGATCTCGCCAGCATTTAACCTCTTAGTCATATTAACTTTGGACAACAATTTGGACTGAGGTAGGTTTTTCTTTCTCTGTGGTCTTTGGACTTCTCATGTTACGAAACTAGTACAAAAGAATTTTTCCAATCACTAAAACCATTTGCTAAAGCTGAACGTTTTAAAATAAAATAAATAAATAACGTCTTTATTCAGCAAGCGTTCTTCAAAGTTACAGACTGATTTACAAGACAACGCTTGTCATAGCATACAAATAAATAATCATTAAAATCTAAAACTGAATTAAAATTACATAAAAATCTGTTTGACGTGGTTTTTAAATGAACGGTAACTAAGGCTCTTCAAAGCAGGGGGCAAAGTATTGTATATTTCTGGTCCAAAGTATCTAAAAGTCTGAATAACTTTGTAAATAAGCTGAACAGTTTGCAAGTCACAGCAATCTTTAATCGACAAAACCTTACAACCTAACCTAAATTTACTGATGTGATCAAATTTTTTTGAGACTACTGTATAGACAAATCTCAGAGCTCTGTTTTGCAATCTAGTGAGAACCATTACATTTTCCCGAGTAAGGCAAAGAGCGAAAGATGAAAGGGCATTTAACTTGATCACGACGCTTTTACATATAGATTTTACATGACTTGTAAAATCAAGATTGGAATCCAAAGTGACTCCAAGGATTTTTAGAACACTGTCCATAACCAAGGGTTTGCCATCTATAGTGACGAACTGATTAATGTAATCAACACGTGATTGACAATTCAAAGATGGCAAATTTGTTAGATGCAATTTTGTTGACCTGCAAAACAGAACATTTGTCCGAATTAAGCAGAAGCCCATGATCGTCCGACCATGACTTCACCCTCTCCAGGTCCGAATATATGTTTCGCACAGCCTCAGCTCTCCCTAATGGGTTGTAAGACACCAACAGTTGTGAATCATCTGCATAAGAGTGAAGAGAACAGAACTCCAACTGATATTTTAAATCTGCAGTGTATACAAGAAAGAGTATTTGCCCCAGACAACTACCATGAGGGACACCAACGGATCTGGGTAGTACGGGAGACAGCCGATCACTAACCTTTGTTCGCTGAGTTCTCCCCAACAAATACGACGAGAACCAACTTACTGAATTGTCATAACAATGATAAAATCTAAGCTTTGCTAACAATAACTCGAAGTTAACCGAGTCGAAAGCTTGTGAAAAGTCTAAAGCAGTATTTTAGAAATTACCGGAAGAACGGATATTGGTCGAAACTGACAAATCGAGGTAGGATTGTTAGTCTTTGGAAGAGGAATCACTACGCTCTGCTTCCATAAGGAAGGAAACCTTCCAGTATTCAGAGATACATTGATTATATGCGTAATTGCTGCAACACAAAAAGGGCTTAAGTCTTTCACCATAGCAATAGATATTCCATCTATACCAAAAGCAGTACCTGTAAGGCTATTCATAAACTCTATTACCTTTTGCTCAGATACAGACTTAAAGGCGGAAGGATAATTAATACATGCGTGCTTATTTGTGTTATAGAAATTAAGTTTATTCATGCTTATGTTTCCTCCACAGCCCATGGTGGAAAAATAGTTATTCAGCTCGTTTTCCGTCTGGCTGGGTGAAAGAGAAGGCAATGTAACAAAATACATGGCCTTTTGATTTTTAATAGATGAGCCAGTCTCTTGACTTAAATTTGAGTTAAGTATTTTTTTACGTGAAAAAACCTCATGTACCCGGATCTTCCAGCACGAAGTTACTGTAGAAAAGAGTGTCCATTGTAGTAGCTTTAGTAGTATCACTAGTGTCAGAGCAGTCGGTACTGGTGAAAGACTAAGTCTTATTCTGTGACGTTGATGGTTGACCTTGATGACCTTTATCATTGTTATCTATCTGGGCTTCACTTTCGCTGATTGAAGAAGTTTGGAATGCGAGTCTCCAATGCCAGTAGATTCACAATTTAAACAAAAAAAAACTTGTTATTATAGAGAATTTTTAAGTTCGTTTTCTTCCTTTTGCTGATTTTCAGCGGCTCTTTTGCGGAACTTAGCTTCACTGGGGTTTTCTTTTTCTTAAAACTCGTTTTGTTTGAGAAATATACTCTTAACTCCGTACATACAGCCATGAAAGCAAACTCGTAAAATAATGCTTGCATTTTTTTTCTTTTGTATTATAATTACTGTAAGACAGTACTGTCAACATGATTTAACGGTACAGTTCTGTCATTTTAACATTGAAGAAAAAATTATTTTTTTAGAATATTTTCTTTTAATGACCTTACGATTGTCAAGAAAACCAGCCTCACTAAAACTGTCCACAAACAGCTGAATAACTTTTAATAAAAACAAACGCTGTCAATTTAACACTTTATAAGACCAAAGAAAAACTAGGAGTAATACACTACTCACAATACTGACTAGAATCAGAATAAAATAAGACACCAACTAGTTAAGTACTGGAACTTGCAATGAAGTACGGTAATCAAAAGCATTTAGCAAAAAACCGTCGACGTCACACTCTGCGACTGCCTGCACACTACTACTACTGTCACGTCACGAAAACTACGCAGTTAAGGATGGTCTAGCCTTCAGGCGGGAGGGGAAGAGAGGAAGATAAGAGGAGAGTCAGAATTGTTGAGCTGCTGTAGGGCGAGGGAGAGGAGGGGAAGCAAATTGATATAGCGTTGATCAGTGTTTCGGCGCTTGCAATCAAAGCCTACGACGCATAAACAGTAACACTACGCTGTACTAGTTCTGCACAGCCTTTAGCCGTACTATGTAACAATCAAAATATTGCATGCAAGTCTCACTCACTGGGCGTTGGTTCATGGTTGACAGGCAATAAAGGCAATAAATGTAATCCGGTGATATATTTTTTTTAATGACTGGTCTACTTTTCCGCCGTTATTATTTTTTGATATTCAGATTTTGGCACCCCAAATCCTTTACGTCCCTATTGGATAAGCGGCATTGGTTAAATTATTCTATTCAGCTTATTTAATAATTGGAGAATGACACAGACTCAAGTCAACGAAAGGGGTAACTATAAGTTGGGTTAAAAAGTGACCCCCAGGGAGGGAGGGACTCTGAAGTACGGCGCACATTGACTACCTCATCGTGGGGGGGGGGGGGGGGAGCACAATATACTCGACCAGCAAAACAGATCAACAGAGGCTTGCTTGTGACAAATTTCTCCTATTCCAAACTCCTCTTTCTGTCACTCATATGCTACGGTGAGAAAGCTGAAGAAAACATGAATGCTAAAGGGGCGTGGTTCCAATAGCTGAATTAAATTCAGGAATTTTTTAATAAGAGAATAATATAATTTTGAACTAACTTAATAATTTGGGACTCTAGTAAAAATGCATGCTCTGTGTAAAGTACGAGTAATATGTTCTATACTATCTCTAAGCCAGACCAACAGTTACGCAAAGATCACAACAGCCTTGCTGTTTTCATCATACTACCACAGAGAATCAAACCTATAATCCTTTGTATATGATACTACTGATTTATTCATTGTATTACATCTATATTTCCTGCCTATATTTGATATTCAGACAATAACTGCTGTACACAAAGTGAATAATTCTCGCCCGATGACAAACCCATTCCCCCTTTACACTTCATCTATTAACTCAGTCTCTTTCTTTAGACAGAAAACTTTCACTTATATCACAAATTATGTTGTCAATTGTTAAGGATAAGAAAATTTATGGCACGCCAGCCAAAGTGACACATAACAAATAGAGGACTAAAGAAACCGCACAGACACAAACGTTTTGGTATTTGTTCTGCAATCTGTATTTCTAGGTCTGAAACTCTTGAACCCCCCTCACCCACGACAGTGGCTGTCAGCGAAAATCTCCTCTTTTTCCAACATTACCTTATGGCAGCCTTAGGTGGGGAGGGGATTGCATCACATTACAGTTACATGACATTGAATGAGGAACATTGCTTAAGAGACAAGAGGGTAGCCTGCATGACAGTGCTGTACTCTCGCAGTGGAACTCAAGATTTATCACAAGTAAATATTTCAAATTGACACACTATTTGGTTTTAGGTTATCAGGTTAAGAAGGCGCAAGAGAGCAGGGGTGATTAAATTTAATTTCACACCAACTTAACTCGAAAATTGATTCATTTGGGGGATTTTATGATACTTTAAAAAGACCATCATAAGTACTTCTGTATTTCATTTAAATAGTGTATATAATTTATTGTAGATGTAGACATACAGTTCAACAACAACCCCTCACTTGACCGTTATCCAAGTTCTGATCTCGAGAAACAGTGCTGTGTTTACTGTCCAAAGCTCAGCTGTGTTTAAGCACGACTACAGCTATTGAAAGTTGAAAGAGAGCTGGAAAAAGAAAACATGTACAATGCAGATAAAACATCTGCTACAGTCAAACCTTGGTATTGGCGGTTGCTTGTGATTGCTCTACTACACACCACTAATTTTCCACCTCCTCTCCATACAGCAGAGTTCAGCATCCACCCTGCTAGATGATACCCATTGCACTGCAGTAACTTAATACACTCAACTTGAAGTCCTCATGGTATCCATAAATTTATCACAAACAAATGTCTCATACTGATACAATAGTCCTTGTTTAGTTATTATCTGATTAGAGAATTTATTTCTTTAATAGTAACTCGATAAATTCAGCTGGAAGTCCTCATGGTATCCATAAATGTATCATAATTAAATGTGTTATTGATTCATTAGTCTTTCGTTCTATATCAATTGAATAAATAAGCAATTTAATTACTCATGAATAACTTGATACACTCATCTTGAAGTCCTCATAGTATCCATAAATTTATCACAAACAAATGTCTCATACTAATACAATAGTCCTTGTTTAGTTATTAGCTGATTATAGAATTTAATTCTCTATGAATAACTTGATAAATTCAGCTCAAAGTCCTCATGATATCCATAAATGTATCACAAACAAATGTCTGATATTGATACAATAGTCCTTGTTTAGTTATTAGCTGATTATAGAATTTAATTCTCTATGAATAACTTGATAAATTCAGCTCAAAGTCCTCATGGTATCCATAAATGTATCACAAACAAATGTCTGATATTGATACAATAGTCCTTGTTTAGTTATTAGCTGATTATAGAATTTAATTCTCTATGAATAACTTGATAAATTCAGCTCAAAGTCCTCATGATATCCATAAATGTATCACAAACAAATGTCTGATATTGATACAATAGTCCTTGTTTAGTTATTAGCTAATTATAGAATTTAATTCTCTATGAATAACTTGATAAATTCAGCTCAAAGTCCTCATGGTATCCATAAATGTATCACAAACAAATGTCTGATATTGATACAATAGTCCTTGTTTAGTTATTAGCTAATTATAGAATTTAATTCTCTATGAATAACTTAATAAATTCAGCTCAAAGTCCTCATGGTATCCATAAATGTATCATAATTAAATGTGTTATTGATTCATTAGTCTTTCGTTCTATATCAATTGACTAAGCAATTTAATTACTCATGAATAACTTGATACACTCATCTTGAAGTCCTCATAGTATCCATAAATTTATCACAAACAAATGTCTCATACTGATACAATAGTCCTTGTTTAGTTATTAGCTGATTATAGAATTTAATTCTCTATGAATAACTTGATAAATTCAGCTCAAAGTCCTCATGGTATCCATAAATGTATCACAAACAAATGTCTGATATTGATACAATAGTCCTTGTTTAGTTATTAGCTGATTATAGAATTTAATTCTCTATGAATAACTTGATAAATTCAGCTCAAAGTCCTCATGGTATCCATAAATGTATCACAAACAAATGTCTGATATTGATACAATAGTCCTTGTTTAGTTATTAGCTAATTATAGAATTTAATTCTCTATGAATAACTTAATAAATTCAGCTCAAAGTCCTCATGATATCCATAAATGTATCACAAACAAATGTCTGATATTGATACAATAGTCCTTGTTTAGTTATTAGCTAATTATAGAATTTAATTCTCTATGAATAACTTAATAAATTCAGCTCAAAGTCCTCATGGTATCCATAAATGTATCATAATTAAATGTGTTATTGATTCATTAGTCTTTCGTTCTATATCAATTGACTAAGCAATTTAATTACTCATGAATAACTTGATACACTCATCTTGAAGTCCTCATAGTATCCATAAATTTATCACAAACAAATGTCTCATACTAATACAATAGTCCTTGTTTAGTTATTAGCTGATTATAGAATTTAATTCTCTATGAATAACTTGATAAATTCAGCTCAAAGTCCTCATGGTATCCATAAATGTATCATCATTACATGTGTTATTGATTCACTAGTCTTTCGTTCTGTATTGATTGAAGAAACAATTTAATTCCACATGAATACCTTGATACACTCAACTTGAAGTCCTCATAGTATCCATAAATTTATCACAAACAAATGTCTCATACTGATACAATAGTCCTTGTTTAGTTATTAGCCGATTATAGAATTTAATTCTCTATGAATAATTTGATAAATTCAGCTCAGTCCTCATGGTATCCATAAATGTATCATCATTACATGTGTTATTGATTCACTAGTCTTTCGTTCTGTATTGATTGAAGAAACAATTTAATTCCACATGAATACCTTGATACACTCAACTGGAAGTCCTCATGGTATCCATAAATTTATCACAAATGAATGTCTGATATTGATACACTAGTCCTTGTTTAGTTATCAGCTGATTAGACAATGTAATTCTTCATGAGTATCTTGATCAGCTTACAATCTTAATGGCTTACATATAACTTTTAACTTAAAAACATCTGGTATTGATTTACTAGTCTGTGTCTAGTTTACAATTTTTTTGTTTGTTAAACGGCAATATTCAAACTAAGAATCATTTGTAAATAAGTTTTGAAATCGTATTTTTACTGTATTAAAATTAACAATAATCCAATATTCAAGCTTTTAACATCGTAAGAAAAAAATGCAATTTAAAAATAAAATTAGTTTTACTACACCTTTAATAACAGACTGCTATAAATAGCTAGCACAATTTGTTGATAATCCATCTTCATACTTACATGTACTTCCACATTTGACTCCATATTTATAATTATGTAAATGAAGGCAAAATATATAACATACAAGGGAAAGGATTGAAATAAAACGAAATACCAACAAAAACAACATTGATATAAAATGTGTTTATTCCACATTGTTTAACTCTTCAATTGTACAAATATGAGTTGTTTCAATATTTCACAAAAATAATTAAAAATAATTTCCTTCCAAAGAACGTGTCTGGTGGACATGCCAAGTTAGAGTGCAGACGTGATTCTAGCTACACTGGTGTAGGGTTAGTGTTAATGTATGTATCGAAAATAGCAACCAGACCACCCTATGTACAGCATACGCACAACATTGCAACATTAACCTAGAAAAATACATGCAGCTAACTCTTTACAAGTATGTTACACCCAAACACTAAGTTATTGTAATAAATTGCTTGTAACAAAGCAACAATTTAATTTCAATAATTTCTTTTAAATTTGTTTCCGTTTTTCATAACACACTTACGGCTCTTTGGTGCAAACGAAACACACATATTTACATATAACAATAACCAACAATCAACAAAAGTTACAAACACGACCGATCAACCCGAAATTGATTCTTAACTCGTATAAAAATATAAATAAATAGCTTCGAAAACTCTGATCACACTAAGAACTAAAGAAGGAGCAAGGGTGTAGACTAAAGAAGACTAATGAACTGAGGCTTGTTGGTCAGTGAAAAATTGCGTTCAAAAAATATTAGTCTAGTCACCGGTATATCTAGCTATTGTAGGCTCTATAACAGACAAAGTATCACAAGTCAATACTGAGCCAGCCTTTATACAGTTTCACAAGAACTGCTCATTGCTTTTCTCATCCCATATTGGTATTTCAACTTTCAATTAACTTTTATTATTAGAGTAGTTGACTCGGAGTAACACTCAGTCCTAACAAAGGTGCTAAATCCAAACAGCAAGCTGCGCTCACACCTTTCATCTGGCTTTACAGGTTAGAAAACTCCTATAAAAACTAATGAAATGTAAAAAAATCAATGAATCATTAGCAACTATTTCTCATAATGCCCAATTTTTAGAGTTGAAATTTGTGTTGACATTATTTTTAATATATTGGATCCGTCATAAGTTCAAAAAAATAATAAATAGTTCTTAAGAAATTTATTGCGAGAGGAGTCAAACTTCAATAACGGAATTCAATAATTTTAGGGTAAAAGAAAACAGATAAATGATGTACGTGAAATCCGTATTAGAGTAAATATTTAATGTTGTGTTAATCATAATTTACAAATAAGATTTTGTTTACTGTAGTTTTATTATTGACACACAAATTGTCCTGCAATTTTGTGGTTTTAAAACTTGCAAATTCGATACACTAATGATCTCTCCATATAGGTATAGGCTAGATCCGCCATAAAATGATCTTACTCAAGGTTTTTTCCAAACTCGTCTACTGGAACTTACTTATTTGGAAACTATTTAGTTCTAATTATCCTTGAAACCCCAACAATGGAAAAAGGCACATACCTGAACTTGATACTATATTTTGGCGCTGAAGCCACTCATTTCATGATCTCAAAAAGACATTACTTAGTTGTTGATACCTAAGCAGCCCCGAAGTCACAACCATTAGAAAAAATCCCTGTCTCCGATCTTCATCCTGTCACTGCATCGTGGCTGTTGTCATCGCCTTCAGCGGACGCATCATCCACCGCCTTTCCGACCTTTTGGAGACTGAGATATTTCCATGCTCCCCTAATGTTATTTTGTCCCCAAAAAGGTTCACTTCTGGCCTATGCAAAACCTGCTACAGAATCTACACTGGGTACAGCAGGCATTGTCCAAGAGTGGCACACCACTGCGTGTAAAGTCGAGATATTGATCGAGTTTACTGCAAAGGACGATTGTTGTAGTGGTAGGAGCTCTCTTATAGCCATCGGTGGTGGTTCAGAAGTCACCTCTAAAATGTTGGTTACCAGGTTGTGTCTTATCCTTAACACCTAGTAAGATAAGACATTCCTTGATTTCCCTTCCAACAGGGGCATAAACAGAGATACATAATCGGATATTGAGATGTTCTCAAACGTTTCTTTGTTACTTTATATCACTATGCCAGAAGATACCCCAACTCTTCAAATATGATCCTATATCTTCGCATCAGGTCCAAACTTTATGGCGTCCTGAACACGACAAGCAAATACTGCATTGTCTCCAAAGAAAGCGTTATTTAACACCCTATCTGAATGCTCAGCTGTTTCCAATGGTGCTTGTTTAATATACAGTGCAACCTCGTTACGCCGGATCTCTGAAAATATCGCAGTTATAAGGCATGCAGAAGCAGCATCTCATTTGGGCAAGTTGATAGTTTATTCGAGCAAGAAGAAGAGACATCAGTCTATTCTCATGTTGAAAAAGAGAAAGGTCGCACGGCACAGAAACGGCATTCAAAGCTGACGCACAAATTGACAAAATTCTTAAAGAACAATTAAACTGTATATACTGTATTTTGATATGTATTTTAAGTGTTTTTCCACAATAAAAAAATATTTTATTGTCTGTACAACATTCTCTGTTTAATCCGGATTTATTTTATGTCGGACTGGCCGTGGTCCGACTTAACGAGGTTGCACTGTATTTGATAATAAATTTTTCTCAAGCTAATTTTAAAACAACTTTTATTTTTTGTCTTCTATTTTGCAATTCTAGCAGGAAGTTTGATTTAAATATTGACTGTTCCATACGTTATTTACTCACAAGGCACAATGAAAAATTTTAATTTTAATTGTATGATACTCAATATAACAACAAATACAATTATATTATCTGCACATTATGATATTTTTAAAGATGCTTTAAGCACAAGTAACATTTGCATCAGCAGTACTAAGAAATTGCCATTATAAAAAACCATACTTGTTGATTTTGGATGTGTAAATTTAAATACAGTTCATACATTAATTTTTAATACAGAAAATGACGTTAATTGTTATTTTTACTAATTTAAGTAAAAAATAATAAACACTTACTACTTCCATGGTCAAAAATAAATTCAAGTTGAATATAAAATCCACTCAGTCAAATTAAAGGAAAATTAAGCTTGAGCTCTAGAACTAAGGTTTTATAAATTTAAAACAAGAATTTAACTAAAAATGTATGCCCAGAAAGGAACCATTTAGTTTTGCAATTGAAGAAGTAGCACTATTTGCTTAATTGTACAGTACAGCCCACCGGTGGACTGATAACTCCTGTTGATGATGGTTAACATGCTGTTACGTTTACAAACATTCTGTATATCCTGTCACACAGGAAGCCCTGACGAAGATCTTATAGGTTTAAGTGCAGTAAAGAGTTGAATGTTCTTGTTGTAGAAGATAAAAAAATGTTATGACTGATGGGAGAAACCCTCATTCAAGTACCATATCCCATATCATTGTACCAGGCTTAAAATATCTTGGCCTCTTCGAGTGTACTTATCTCAATTGTACTTATCTGGGTGCTCGTCTCAATTGCTGCATTGGATTCGATGAGCAAGGCCCAGGAGTTCATGGTCTCCGATAGGGGCATCATTGGCATTCTTATCCAAACGGTGAGATATCTCCAAGGATCCCTAAGATCATTAAAATGTAAAGCTACTATGTGAAGTCAATAGTGAAACTGTTAGCAAAATTTATGTTACAGCATTGTTGCGTTTTTAGACTAAAGTCCACAGTGAATATCAGAGAAAGTCGTCGAAAACGTATACAGATCTTGCAGGTAATGTGGACAGTTTTTTTTAATAAAGTGGTAACCAAAAGGTCCATGGTTAGTTCCTTAGTACGGAAAGCAATGTGGAAATCAGTAGAGGTTGCAGTTTAATTTAAATAAGAATATCGAATTTTATTATTAACTTTTCCATTTCTATGATCAAACAGAGGTTATTTTCTTGGCAGCACTCGTATTTTAATGGTTAATTTACTAACTTAGTTTAAATGATTAAAAAATAAAATAATGTAGGTAGAAAAGTTAAAAAAATTCAATTACAAAGTTAGATTGACTCTGCAAGGCAAAAGTTACGATTTCAGGTTGGTACTTGTAGCTACCATGCTGTGTACATGTTTCCGATACACTAGAGTCTGCCGCACTATATGAAGAGTTCTGCAGACACACTTTATCACCAAGTTAGTTTTATGACATCTAAAGGAATTAGCTATTTGACCAAAAATTTATGTAGGTAACCTTATATTTATTACACCATTACTTATGTGTAAATATGTAAAGTCTGTTATATAAATAAGCAAATGGTATCAAGATTTATAAAATGTATTGGATTTTAGATTCATTTACTATAGCTTTGTTTTATGCGTATTTGTAATTATTTTGTCCATGAAGCAACCTAATAAGAAAAAGAATGCAGCATTTGCTTTATTTTTAGATTTTAAGAATATAATAAAATACACTTAATCATTTATTCAGATGTTAATCATCTCTTTATTATGACATTAAAAAAATTAAAAGTTAACATTACTATATGCAGTTCAAAATTTTTGTACCTTTTAGTATGGTGTTTACAAATTTGTACAACATAAAAAATGTATTTATTATTTTTAATCCCTTTTGATATGTAGTGCTTTATGTCAGAAACACTTTTGAATTCGCACACACCTTTCACATCATGATGACAATATTGGGCAAATGGTCTTGGACTTCGGACTTTGGATCGAGTTAGAGATAGGGCAGGTTCAAATCTTGTCTGTGACCTTATGAATTTTTATCAGTACTGTCGACCTTAATACTGTATGGACTCTCTCCCTTATTCTGTTTGATAATAATTCTCGCAAAGGCCAGTTGGAAAATAATGCTTAATTTAAATCTTTTTTATAAAACTATAAATGTTTCTTTAAAACTTGCTAAAACAACAATTATCGGATTAGTATTTTATCATTGAACTTAGTACATATTGGCTGAAATACTCCATTCACAAAGCTTCTTAGGTACAAAGCAGTTCAAATGATTGTGACCCAAAGGATTGATTCAATGATGTATTGAATTGTTTTGTACTTTGTTTGTTTTTTTTTTTTTTTTTATATGTATTCATCGATCTTTGACATTTTATATTTCTATTTTAAATGTGTACATCTAACATATGCTTTATATGTAAAATGCTTCTTTTTTGCTAAGATTCATCCATTGCTTATTCAACTGAATGTATTTATAAAACCAGAAGTGGTCGATGTAATATTACGCCTAGTACATTTTATCACAGATGTGAATATTGCTGTGTAATGTTATTAAGGTTTTGGTATACAAATTTCAAACGCAGTTCAATTTTTGTCAGGATCTGCTGACACAGGAAGATAATCAGCTGCTGGATGGGCAGAGTGCAGACTGCCAACTCATAATTTGTACAGTGAGCAAAAGATGTAAACTACGATATGAAAAGAACAATATTGTGCGAATTCATCAATTAATTTGAAATTGTGCCACAAGAATTTCGAGGTTTTAATTGCTTGACTCGATTATAGCCTAATTTTGTAAAGTAATCAAACTAACTTAGTGGGGTTTACATGTTTTCATGGCGGATTCATCGTATTACTGAAGTAGAAACTAGTGGGATATGCTTAGGCAGCAAAACTAAGTGAATTAAATGTTATTTTATCTGAATGATGAGTTAGCTTGGTTATTCCATTAACACTACTATTTTTGTTAAATTAAGAATAAAATATTAAGAAAACAAATTTTACTTTATAATAAATCTGCCTTTATTACAGAAACAAATCCGTATAATGATATAAGAAATAAAAATAACCGTAATATTCAAAGCAATGGGATAAGATTCTGGTGTATTCACCGTACTGTAAGGTGGGTGTGCTGGCTGTGCAGTATCTAATGTGATATAACAAACTCAACATCCTAAAAATAAATAAATACAATAGCAACAACAACCAACGAACCATCAGTCTGTCGCGTTTACGACGACCAAACATGCATCCTTAGAAATATCTATAAAAATATATTATTTCGAGTATATGTAAAAAAGAATTACATATTATAGTAAAACTGTTTTATCGTAATTTAAAACTTCCATTATCAAATTAAAACTATCGGATTTTGGAAAACTTAAAGCTGGAACACTGTATGTCTCGATTATAAATGAGTCGGAATTTGAATGACACGGCTGCGGGAAACTGACAGGATCACTCAAACTGAAGAGAGTCGAGTAAAGAATGGTGAACGCACAGACAACTTGCAAAATATCTCTCAGTCAAACTTATTCAACACATGCTCATGAAAACGGACTGTAAGAAGTGGTAAAGCGTTCATAACGTAAAATATGTTTAACATAACACTTAACAGTATAAACATTAATAACGGAAATTAGTTTAACTTTTCCCTAAAGAGCTGTCATTCAAATCCAGATTACTCAATAACCAATTCACAATGCTAATTTAATTAATTAAAGCTTACTAAATATATAAATAAATAATTAGACTATAAGTCTTATTACACATTTGTGATAATAAAATATTCTAGATAGTATATATTTATATTATATATATATATATGTATATATTTATATTATTTATATGTATTTACACTTGATGGTACACTATAAAATTATAATACTATATAAACATACAACGCGATTATTTACAGTAAATAGTGGGGATGGGTGAACGCTAACACTAATGTACATATTACTGTATGTATGATGACACTATCTTATGCAATCACAGGTTCTATTGGAACAAGTCATCGTAACGTAAGGCCAACATAGGTAGCGAGGACTCAGTAAACAGGCTGACATGGAGATTCACCAAGTAACAGTACTTACATTAACTTTATCAATATTATTGCTTACGGAAACAATATTTGCATACACTGTGATATGAGGCTGTACAATTGAAACTGTACTGAAATAAAGACTTTTAAATTTGAAGAAAAACGTTCAACTCTGTATATCATTAACTTTGTATTTTCACATATCAATATGCATTTATGGTTTTCATAAAAAAAAAAAAATACAGAATGAAAAGGTGAAAATACTATTAACTCTTACTTTTAAATTGTTTGTATGAGGCTGTACGTTTTAATTTTGATAAAAATTTAAATACATTATGAACACTAATTTAACCATAGAATTCCAGATCATAGGTCTCTGTGCTAATAGATTGTATTAAGGTGGTGCAATCAGTTTTCGATTGAGTTGATTTATTTTTAGTTTAATAAAAATTTTTTTAGTTGCAGCCCTTTAAATATCTTCCCTAATGACACGCATAGTATTATAATTTGACCGTTTCTTGAGGAATTGTACACATTTAAAATGAAAGTGGACATCTTGAAATAATGCCCATGGAAAACCTACTTAATATAACAATATGATTGTTTTACAGTATTTATATGAAAGATGACTGAAGAAAAAACATATTTTTATATATAAAAATGTATAACTAACAGTTTATTTAAAACAATCAATTAAAAAAAATTATATTTCATTACCAAAAGTAAATTCCTCAGGTCATAATAAATGATTTTAAAACGTCTTTCTCCGAAGTCATAAAAAATTACAAAAATATATACACCCTTATCTTAAACATTTTTTTCCTGGACATCACTGCAAAAATGCTCAAAATTTCTATATAAATGATTATATATTTATAAAAATGTTTTATTTTTTATTATGTCTTTATGGAAGTTATCTTAAAAAGCTGTAACTCTGAAATAAAGAAAAAACACAAATAAACAAAAACTAATTGCAGAACCTTAACCCTTTAAGTATTGCTGGTGTTTTCCCAAGTCATATGCATAAAGTGCCGTTCATAATTGTAAGCTTTTGAGGGAAAAAACTGTTGTAAAATAACTATCTAACAGATTTTCATGATTTTGTTATTGTTTTTTTCTAATTAAAAGAAGAATATGAGATATATCGTTACAAACAAAATTTGCTTTATATAATTTAAGTTTTTACAAAATCATTTTTTTGATTTTTATTTTAAAGTTAAGTTTGAACCTAATTTGAGTGTATACAGTATTTTTAAGATTTTTTCTTAACACTTTCACTGCCAACATCACTTGACATCGCCCACTTTTATAGTAATAAAAATGCATTTAAACGTATTTGGACTTCAGCATTGATACTCATTCGCTATTTCCATGCATTTATTTCTTTCTCTATGGATTATAATCTATAACATTTTGTTGGCAGTCATCTGGAATATCGGAAAGAAGTTGTTGCTGTGGGATAAAATCATTAAAACAGGTGGCAGTGTAAGAAAGTTGTCAAAATTAGCAGGCAGCAGTGAAAGTGTTAATACCATGATAAAAGCCATGAAATTCTATATAAAACCCATGTATAATATATGATTCTACAATAAAAACAAACACGGAATTATATGTGTAAACAAAATGCTGCTTGGTACAGACATTTTATAAATTGTACTTCATTTGCCAGAGTTTAGAAATTATATAGTAACAGTGTATTTAACTGATTAGTTGGTTATTTTTTGCTGCAACTAGTTAAATTAGTCTTAAGACTAATTTTTCTACCGACTAATTTTTTACAAGTTAATTGATTTTGCAGACTCAAGTCTATATTTGAATTAGTCAGTGATCCTGACCGGTTATTTAAAATTAGTCTTAAGACTAAATCTTGTTAAAGTTAACTGATTGTGCAGACTTGTTTTAATATAAATAATGAGTGTTTTATATTTATGACTTACTAATTTTACTTATATTTTATTAACTTGTGTTATTATATTAAGGTTTTCTTTATATCTTACTAATTTTGTTTTCTTCTGAGGTACTTTTAGTTGCGATTTGAATTGAACATGTTATCATTACATGAAACAAATGTCAAAAACTACAATTTGATGACAAGTTTTACTTTTCAAGTTACTTTGTTACTTTTCAAGTTACTTAAGTTACTCCAAATCGAAGTACTTCCATATCAAAAAAGCCTTTTGTAAGGAGGCCATGTCTCCTTTGTAATCCATTTCTGTTTTTCTTGAATAGAGGCTGTATATGGGTTTTCAAAGGAGTATTTTTTAACTATTGCTTCTGACACGTTGATTAGCATTTCAGCCTCAGGAAATTTCTGGGTTATTCTCATATGGCCTTCTGAGGAGGTAGTCTTTATTACCTTCTCTTTATAAAGTAATTAGTTATTCATTCGACTAAAATAACCGATTAACGACAGAAATAACTGACTGGTTAGTCGGTTATAAAAACCGTTCGGGCATCCCATCACTATGGAAGATAAAATCATCTCATAGGTACTTCTGTATTATTGTAGCCCACTATTTTTGGACGAGCTCTCCTTATCGGGGACCAAAATAAACTTCATTATACGTTCTTAATACTTTCCTTCTTCCATAATAAATCGAAAAATACTCAATGAGTCATACTTCCTGTTGCTAAATGTCACTGAAAGTCTGGATGACGTGAACTTTGTGACAGCAGTGCTAGTGGATTGTCAATGACAGCCTGGATTACGAGAACTTTGTGCCAGCAGTGCTACTGGATTACTGATGCATTTTATTGCATAAGACACAAACTAATGTTACAGAACGACACACTGTGGGTGAGAGGAGCATCAAATCAGTTGTTTAAAAGTTTTTTCAAAGGCAATCACAGCTAACTGAAAAAAATACACTATTGTCATAGAAAATGTCCTGCTGTCAAAACAGCTGTGATTTGTTCACAAAGTAGCAAATATTTTTGATAAATATTTAAACTAAATTGACCAATGAAACTTTTAATGATCAAAATTAATATTAAGTTGAACGTTTACTTCAAACCCATTTCAATGTAACATTGCTAAATCAATAGTGCATTTGTTGATTTGATCAGTTAGTGAATCTCCAGTCTCCAACGAACAGTCGAGGTCAGGATCGTTGTGTCTCCGTAATCGATGTACACATTCACTTACACAATCTTAGCAAAAATAATCTGTCACAATGCTTCAGACCATACACACATTTGTTGCAAGCACATCAAACTAAGCTAGCATCTGAGTTGCAGTGTTCACCACAGAACTGCATAACTTAAGCTAAATTATAAAGCACACTTTACAACGATGATAGTAACAGAAGGCAACATAAACTTTTAAATTATTGGGTGAGTCGATATACTGTTTCTCACATTTAGTTGCATTAAAGCAAGAGCACAATGCACACCAAAATAAACATGAACTAAATTAAAATGTGATTTCTTCCCTTTTGCAAACAATGATCATTACAATTATTACATAAACGTTAATTTAAACTCATTGATATGAAAGTGATGTAAACACAATAAATAGAACAAATGATACAAGAGAGTCACTTACAAACAATTCAACAAAAAGTACATATAAAAATAAAATCTAAAACTAATAATAAAAAGGAAAAATATCACAAATAAATTTACTATGGATGTCAAAATAAATGTTAATTTACAACAAAGATTTGATTTTTTTTGTTTACTTAAACTATAAATATGTGAGATTTTTAGTTCTTAGACCTAAGCTTAGTAATCAAATTATCCAGTAACAGACGTTTTAAAGCTCAGAATTTTCACACACTCATGTTGTTTTTGAAACAACTTTTGACTACTCAATTTCAAATTGAGTAATATTTATATATTCACGCTTATTGAATAAACATATTTGGAACTGTTTGTCTCCTCATTCCGTTTCATGAAACCAAATCATTGTTTGAATTACGTAACTGTTATTAATAATACGAAAAAAAATCTGTCTTCACACTTCTAAATGAAACTTTAATAAATTTTCTTGGAAGACGCTGTGAGGAGACCTTGGAAGACTTCAAAAAAGTATTTCGTTAAATTAGGATACAAATGTTTTGAGCACCTACAAATTAATTTGTTGTATTCAAAACTGTAAATTCGAAATGCGTGTTGGCTTCAAGATAAAATCAACGATAATTACGAATTAATTGTTTACCCACAGCCTTGATTCAGAGCTCATAATTAAAAATCTGAAATAAGGAGACAGTTAACCAAACTATTATATATATTTTTTTAACTATAACCAAAACATGCAAGTGTACGACAAAAATTAGAGTGCTTCGTATACACTAAAATACTTACATAACATTTCAAAGTACAATAAGGATTTTCGTAAAATTAAAATGAGCTATACATTTTTAAAACAAATAGATCCTCGGTGTGCATTTCTGGCATTAATGTTGTGTAAGCTGTTATGTACGGACGTGATGCGTTCTAGCGTTTCCTCGCTGACACCTGCACCGTGGTGTGGTGAGCAGCGGAAGTCGTGGCCGGAGGCAGAGGGGCCCCTTGCTGGGGGGTCTCACTCATTCTATCCAGCTCTGCCATGGCCTCCTGTATCGCGTTCTCCAACTGACTGTTTAGTTTACGACTTCTGTAAAAATAGAGTCAGAAGTTTAAAAAAATGATATTTTAAGTCCATACTGTACATTACATTCTTTATCTAGAAGAAATTGTGTTTTCGACCAAAAGATTAAAAATGAACAGTTTTAGTACATAAAAATGTATCAGATAATCACATAAACATTCCTAGAAAGATGTACGGTTTTACCAGTAACGCACAATTATGACTAACAGTCATTTACGCTAACAATTATGACTCGCAAGCCCAGCAATTACCAAGCGACTTGGTGCGACACACTTAGCTGTGAAACCTCCATTGGTGCACTATAAAATGGTGTGCTTGTAAACCACTTAACACACTGTGGAACTTGTAATAAAGAACAACCAAGCAGAAATATCCAATTAGACTTGATTTAATTCAACTCCTAAAAAGATTTCTAAACAGTTGAACACACAATATTCAGCAGTGAACAGTACACTTCATCGATGTTTCTGTTTCTCTTAACTTAAAACTATGTTTGTATTTGTACTAAAATGTTGTTTTTATGAGCACACACAATTTCTAATCATTTATTAGCTATTGTCTGATGTACAAAGTAGTACCTCACCAGAAATATACTGGTTTTACCTAAACATTCGGTCAATTTATTATTTTGTGAAGCCTTATCCACAGCAAGATTGTCTTCATCAGACACGCACAAAAGTAAATCAATTTACTTTCATTTATTTCATCACAATACTTTTTATGTACGAGGAAGAAAGTAAAAAAACGTACAGATATCATTGTACGAAAACATTGTTAAAAATGCAGTAGTTTCGCAATTATAGTTCAACACCGAACAGATTTTAATCAAAATTCTACTACGATTTACACTAAAACAAGTCAAAATAGTTTTAAAATGTAAATAAAATCACAACATATTTTCATAGCCCTCCAATAATATACCTATTGTACTGCAGCAAAAAAATGAGTGATCAAATGTTTATACTTTAACCAAAATTCATATTTTAGATTGTGGTTATCTGAGTAAGGGGGTAAAGTTTCTCAATTCTAATATAATTAGTTTTAAATTCCATCAGAGTCAAAGAGAGACTGTCCAGTGAAACAAATAAAAAAATAAATAAATAAACAAAAAACATAATATAAACATAAAATAAACAAATAAATTTTAACTCTTGAGTTTATGTGACAGTGTATTGACTTCATTATCAAGTTTTCTGCTGATTGAACTGTTCTGATTCAGACGGAGCCAATAGTTTAACACAATTTCAATCGAAATATTTTGGCCTTGCCTGAATGTTAAACTAACATTATAGATGTTATAGTTTAAAATTTGGAGATTGAAGATGGCTCTCCACGGAGAGGCAGAAATATTAGATGCCAAAAACATAGATGACAAGCATGTGAGAATTTGATTAACTTCCTACCAATAGAGGAGCTCCTCAAGGATGAGGTCTAAGCCTGATGCTATTTATACTGCTCTCTAGTGATCTTTCACTTTTATCAGTCAGTACCCTCCATTATAGTTTACATTGACAATTCTGTTTTAATATTGGCAGTAAGACAGTCCAACAATCTGGCGCGCAAGCATTTCATGCTTTAAATGTATCCGAAAATACTGTCATATTAACAGCTTGCACTAAACTGAGGCAAAACGTACAAATTCTGAAACGTCAAAAGTGAGAAATAGATTGTGGACTTTACATTTTGTAGGTGAAGGGCTTTGGATGATCTCGGACTAACAATATGCAAATCATTTAGGATGAGACATCACATGTGCACCTGTTCTGAAACAGATGAAGTACCACCCTCTATGGAGCCAGTCATGTTATTCTAGTAACATAGGCCTATATAGTTGTCTATTTCTCACTTTTGGAATCCCACATAAAATACAGACAGCTATTTTGAGATGGATCAACTGCAGTAAATCTAAAACAATTCTGATTAAAAAAATGTGTACTGCCTAAGAGTACTGGAGTGCCACAGCCCACGAGACACACATAAATGCCGAGACACATATAAATGCATGTTAGGAACTAGTTAGCCACAGTGTATAGCTGTTTTCTTTATCTTAAAATCAACTATATTGTTACTAGATGGTTCAAACTTCAGTGCAAGGAATAAAGATTTTAATACTAGATTATACTTATTATGTGGATATTACATTAACTTATATTGCTGGTTAAGGACATATCCTCCCTCATTAAGAAACATTGATATTTATTATTTTAACTTAAAAACCCAATACACTGCAACCCAACATGAAAAACAAGTTGCTTCATGATAAATGTGTCATTCACATTTGCACTGGTCTGGATTAAGAAATATATAAATCACTTGTGACAGCTTGACACAGACAAGTGAACACAACAAAATATAAATTGCTGATAGTGGCTTGATGAAAAATATGTGGTTTACATATGAACTGACCTGGGTTTAAAACTAGGTACATGACTTTTTGTTACTTGAAACATATGGGTCATCCATAGGGAATGTGTATAAAACTATGAGCAAACTCACTTCCTGAACTTCTTCCGTTCTCTATGGTGTGCTTCCAGGCCCTCGGACAGGGTCTTGAGTCGGCCGGGATGGACCTCAGAGAGGGTCCCAGGGCCTCCGAACCACCGCACCCACACTCGGCCTGGGGTGGGGGCTGGCCCCACCAGCTTGCCGGGCCAGGAGGGGAAGCCCCGAGCCGCCCCCCACACCAGGTCCCCCGCCCCTGGGCCCCCGCCCGATGGTGATGACACCGACCAGGCATCACTGTCCTCCTCTACACACCCACATAACTAATGCTTCATCACTTACACTGGCTGCACTGAGACTTCAATCATCCAACACTCAATGTTTCGGACATGTAAAATTTAAAATGTTTTCATGTGTTTACAACTCTGAATATTTAATTTTGTAATAGAATTTGACCTTTGTTCAATTGATGGATAAAAGTTGTGCCTTGTTTAATAGAGAATTAAAATTTGTACTTTGCAAGGAGTTATACAGTTAAGCTTAATATGTTTTTGTTCAAATATTCATAGATATTTTTATTTCTGAAAGCAAAGTACATATTTTGAAAATCAATAACAGGAATGAAAAATCTGAGGCAGCCAAAAGAGATAATGATCTAAAAAGAAGACATTTATAATGGCACAATAAGTCAATCATACGGATGGCTTTGCAGCTCATGATGTATATTTGCAAGAAACTAATTGTTATTTTGTCTTGCCATATTCTAAATGTTTTCAAAAATTGCTGAGGACTAGTGAAAACTTCATATTGCTTTCCATTAACCCACCAAAAATACTTCTCAATGATTGTGTAGGATAAAATTTTAATTTTCTATATTAATTTAGAAAAAAGACAGTAAAACATCCGTTATATTTTTTAGGCTTTTATTAAAAAACTAGATACCACAGAAAATAAATATTTTGTCATACTTGTCAAATCTACTTTTTTTTCTTTAAAAGTCTTGTTAAAATATTAACAATCAACATTTTATTTGTGATAATTTATTACTTGTATATCAATAATGTAGCTTCCATGAAAATCAAAAATAGAAGTAGCAATGTGATGTTTTCTAGATAATCCTCTGGATTTCTCATTTACAATGAGCGACAGAGCCATCTACACATTAGTTAGGATTTCTTTTCCATCAAACAAAAATGACACAGCCTTTGAGTAGCGAGGACTGTGAAACATTCAAGGTCTATTTACAATAGGAGCCAGTGTTAAAAACAGAATAAAGGGATGACCAGGTTAATGCATGAACCAAAGCGAACAAACCAAACCATAAATTAGTGAATGAAGCAGAAGTTGTAAGGTGTGCTGGAGTGTGAGGCAGGCCACCGCCTACACACCGACAAACATGCCAGGGACAGTACACGACCGTGACAACACACATCAGTGGGTATGCTTACCTTCTGTGTAATCCGTTCTAACCGTAACTAAACTGATGTTTACAAAAGTTGCGTCTCAAGTACCAAGGACATTTTACAAGTTACTGTACATCAGCCCATGGATGTATATAAGGAGGGGTGGCTCAGGGAACTCAAGGCCCCCGAAATTTTGAAAGACAAACACACAAATTGTTGCACCCAATAGATTTTTAAGCAAGAATACATTTATTAGGATTTAAAGCTCAATTTCCTGGAGGAAAATTCCCGATCCCCTATTTTTGGAGAGTATTTTGTACTTCCAACACCTTCCAGTGTGTTAGGCAGGCCCCCGCCTACCTACCCCCCCCCCCCCCCCCCGAAATAATGTTCTATATAAGCCACTGAGATCAGCTGACTGACAATTATAGCCTAACTGGAATGTACGATCAGGAATGTATCTAAAACTTTAATGAATTACGCAACACATCACTTTTCTTCTAGTAATGTGAAAATTAAGTATATGTTAAGTAAATTAATCAGATTAGAAGTTAAACATAATCTTGTAAAATACAAGATTACAATACAATCAGGGTAGGAGTTTAAACTTTTAACGTTGGTAATTGTTTATTTTTCTATACAGTTTTTATTGAGAATCCCGAATAGAGAAAACATTTCAAGAAAAAAATATAAAACGAAGCAAACTCAAAGAAATAAATAAAATTACCAAACCAAAAATCTGATCTACAATAGGTTTTCCTACATCTCTCTGTGTGAAATTGTTATAGTTTAATAGTTAAGATAGAAATGTGCCCTTCACTAATGCTGAGCAAGGTAAAAAATGGTTTGTATTCGTGACCGTAAAAATGAAACGTTAACTTAACTTGGGGTTATTATGGAGAGTATTCTGGCTACAATTCTAAAATAGCTTCTTCATCAAGTATTAGTTGACTTTCCTTCAACTTATACAATGTGGAAACCCCCTTATATTTGAAAAATAAATGTTTTGAACTTCTCCAAATACAGATTTAAATGTCCATACACACACTAAAAATAATGATTATTTGCCTATCCCATATAATAAAACATCCTTTTTTCAATAACAGATCCAATACAATAAAACGGCGCAAATCTTTTCCGCGCTCTGTCACCGTTTAATTAAAGATTGATGAAGCGAAGTTTGATTGAAAGTTAGAATCTTTCCTCCATAGTAGTTTGCAATAATACTACAAAACCCTTTTACGGTTAAGCATATTTTAGTTGGAAATGCAAAAGTGCCAAAGATATTTTTTGGGAATGGAAGCTTTCACTTTAATAATAAAAAATGACTTATTTTTCAAGTCATAAAATTAATTATTTTTTATTTTAATTTAAAATAACTGTATATTTGAAGAAAAACTGCAAACAAATAGTTGATAAAAATTTTTTTAGTTATAAATACATGACATTTTTTTACTTTTTATCTTATAATTGGATAACAAATATTTAACAATAAGACAATTTATTTCAATTAACTGATCTTCTTTAGCTCATAAAAAATTATACGCCATATGTAATTTCTAATTACAGGTCATATTTCATTTTGACATTATTTTTTTCACAGATTTGCACACAGCTGGAAAGCCTCAATGATATGTGTTTTAGGTATTTTTCTAAACAAACTAGCTTAAATAGCGTTTCATACTAAACTAAACGATCTAATTCCAACCCATTTGGCTTACATATATTTACAACTCAAGACTATGTACATTATTTACAAGTACAAGAAGCAACATTTGTGTTCTTTTCCTTACAGAAACAAGTTAGAGGACTCCCTTTCGAGCTTTTTTTTAAAAAAATATCTAGCCTACTAAATAAAAAAGAATGTAAACATCAAAATTTATACAAACAAACACAGACTGTCTTTAATATAGTTTTAAAATGAGTCTACCTTATATTTTTGTTGTCACAGTAAGCCAATCATTACATAACTCAACTGCGTTATCACTGATCAATATAACCTCAAAATAATAGGCATTTGGTCATGCACCCTGTAAACCTAATAAAAGTGATCGTCTACACAATACATTGGTGGAGGTCATAAGCTTCATGCTGTCTGAACAGTCGGCATTAAAAGGGTTAAGCCTAGTCTACAGTAGATAATTTTATTTGATTTAAGAAATGATTTAATTTGTTAATTTGTAATCGTTTACATTTAGGTACTATTTTATATTACATGTTTTTTCATAAATAAAAAGCGTAAACCTTTACTAATTGAACATTATACACGTTATACAAGCTAAATATTAAGTAATTCTTGGATAAAACACAAAATGTTCACATTTCGTGCTAATTCAGAAAGATACAATGTTCGTATAAAATATATAGATTGTAAAGCTGTTAACAACTACCAATGTGTTTATCATTTATGTTATGGTTAGTGGTCTAAGTAGCATGTTAGATTGGTAGATTCTGATTCAGCTTGAACTTGAAAGAGTCAGAAAAAGCTCCCAAGGCATACGCATTCTACAACCATAATACAATGTATAAAATTGTGTGTATGTATTCTATTGCATTTTGGTATATGCTCACTTAAATATTTTTAATTCATTAATTATAATGATGCCGAGTAGAATATAGTAAATTTGTAAAAGCCGTGCCTTTAAAGTGGCTGTGCTCAGGTGAGCACATAGGTGCAATGACGGATTTCATTGAAAAAGTACAGTTGGAAATGTAATAACAATTTTAAAATTGTTGTTATCTCGTACATTTATATTAACTATACTGGTTCTTTGTTACTTGATTTTTTTATTTCAAGAGGTGCCATTTTGTTAACATTAAAAGCAAACCACACAATTTTTTAGTTTTCCTGTTAGTTGTAACCAACATGCACAGTTTGGTATCTGTACCTTTAATAGTTCTTGACCTATGTTTATATATTTTCGTTTAAAACCATGAGTACTATTAGCCACAGAAGTTTGATACCATTTTCTACATAATTTAAAGTATAAACCTAACTTGTTTGCTAAAATTAAAGACTGAAAAATAAGTTAAGCTTTCATTTACCTGATTTTTATTACTTACCACTAAAATTAAAATGTAAAATTCCACTAAATATTTTAAAATTACTTTATTTTAATATTTTCTCATAAGCATTCTTAAAATTTCTTGATATCAATGAAAAATGTATTTGTTGTACCCAGATTGGTTTGTTTTTTTTTTTGGGTTATTTCACATCTTTTTACTAAACAAGAAATAAATATTTATATCATAATTTAGATTATCAATGTCTCGTTGACCTATATTGCCAACACACGAGCATCTCCAAGAAATACCGCAATCGATATATAGTCAATGATATTGAAACAAAATATATCTGGAAGAATGAATTCGTTTAGTAGAATATTCAAAGAATTTACCTGGTAAAACACTACCTAATTTTATAACACTTGTACGACAATATTGTACAGATTCATACATAGCCCAGAATCTATTCTACGCAATTAGTTAAACTAATTTTTGCCGCCTCAGAGCTGACTGCAATAATTGCAGTATTTCAAACAAGAAAATATATCAATTTTCATGTTACTATATTATATTGAGTTAGAAAATAATAAAACTGTATTTCGTGGCAACATTCAGATACTTATTTAAATCTGATGTTACTTATTTTGCCTCGTAGAATGAAGCAAACCTTCTCCGCCATTCATCGTCCCAAAACTGGCACCATGTGTACAGTAAATTAAATCAGATTATATCTCATGCTACACAACAAGAGGACTGTGACAGATGATAAGTCGGCATTGATAGATGTAACTCGTTCAAACACTTTTCCTCGAGTGTTGGGTTTTAATGGGGATAGCGGCAGAGCCATTGTGTTATTAAAAGGTCATTGGGACAGTTACTGAATACCCTGCTGACTGAGGAGCATACTATAACTACCCTACAACAAACTTTAAAAGCTCATGAAATTTTGATCCAATAAGAGCAGAACTTGTGACGTTTTCAGAGTGGACAATGTTCAGATAAAACAGAACAAACCAGTCTGTCCACAGTGATTGGATTGTTACAAAGCTAAATGATAACATAAGAGAAAATTATTTTATCTTGCAGGTATTTCATGATAAAGTACAAAGTAGTCGGTCATCTGTACAGTTGATGATAATGTTGCGAAAATGAATTGGAACTTCCAAGAAAATCGTTAGAGCCATTAAAACTTTCATCCTGTACGCATTTCAAAATGAATTGCAGAGTAATAAGCTATCTATCAAAATTAGAGATAATGTTAGATGAATGAGATACTTGTCAGAAAAATTTTAGAAAAAAACATTGGGGCCATAAAAATTTCATCTTGCAAATATTCTTAAGTATTGAGTTCCAAAATGGTGCTTATTAAAATGGTCATTATCTTATAAGCAATAGAATGGGATCGGTGTATGAAATTATGATACTAGTGAATAAATCACAGTCCACCAATGTAGTAATAAATAGTTTAAAAATGCATTCAATTCGTATAAAGTTTAGTTTAATTTATTATAATACGTGCCATAGCAAAACTGAGGTTCCTTTCTCTGAGTGGATATTTTAATTTATAATACTATTCACTATTTCGGAATACCAACAGTTTTTTGTTATGAATACTACTTTAAATACTCCAAAGATGCAAGTATTTTAGTGCATTCATAAAATCAAGATCTAATACACTACATTTTGTTATCTTAATTCCCTTAAATGTTATATTCATATTTCTAGGAATTAAACACTGGTTAAATAAACCAATGAAGATACAAGACAACTCTTCAGAACCATGCTCGTGCTATGATGATGAGTATGACTATTATTATTGTTGAAAAGCGGGGCTGGACGAAAGGAATATTAGTATGGTGAATGGATGCTACATTATTTACAATATATGAGAATTACATGAAATGATCAGGTGAAGAATGAAAACACAACAAGAGCATAAGCAAAGCGTAAAAAAAATTCAATAGTGATAAGCCCATACTTGAAAACTTATCACAAGTACAAAAATTATTTCATACTTTTTCTGGCTTTATACATTTTAGTACATATTTTTTTTAATTATGTAAATACTTTTGAATACGAATGAATAGGAGCTTTTGATTATAAATAACACTTTTTCACATTTTGTAATAAAAACAATAAACAACAGCTTACCTTCTTTTCAAACATACCTCAGCTTCCCTTATCACTTGGCTTATAAGAGCCAGCAGTACAAGTAGCGGCCATCTTGATTATAGCCACATACGAGCAATGTTAAATCTCATGCACTTTTACGACCTTGATTTAGTCAAAGAATAATGGGAGGTGTCTAATTTTAAAGATATAATTTATAGACATTCAAATGTTTTTTAATTTTCAATATTTTTATTGGTTATTTAAAAAAAGCCTAAAACATTTTCTAATTAATCGCCGACATACTCAAAAAGTATACATAAAAAAAAAAAAAAAAAAAAAAAAAAAAAAAAAAAAAAAAAAAAAAAAAAACTATGGATACTTATTATCTATATCTTTAAAACTAGACATATCCCATAACGCTATGATAAAAAATGAATGTGTAAAAGTGCATGAGCTTTGACATTGTTCTTACAAGGAACAACTCAAGGTTGAGTCACTATACCTGGCTCTTAAGAAGATAAATTATCTGAGAAACGGACAGATTCAGTAACAAAATGGTACAATATTTAAACTGAATTCAGCACAAAAGAAATGAATTTCACATATTGTTTGTGTCATCTCAGACTAAAACTGACTGATACCAGAAGCTTAATTGTGGAATCAATCTTAACCAACTTGTGAGTCATCTCAAGAAAGGTAATATATTTAAATTTTATGATTCTTCAAGAGTTAATAACCAACTTGTGAGTCATCTCAAGAAAGGTAATATATTTAAATTTTAATGATTCTTCAAGAGTTAATAAAAGACTCAAATTGACAAACTTACTGTCAGTCAACTAAGACCACGCATTTCAACAATTGTGATTTTATTTGAATTAATAAAATTTACTGTCTAAATTCACATAAATTTTGCCCATTGACATGCTATTTGTGAACCAATTCAATAGTAAACACAGGTCCTGCCAACCCTACAGTTTAAATTGTGCCCATCACTAAGGGAAAGGGAAGTGCACTATATAAGTGTAATCGTTATTTGGCTAGTATAGGTAGACGGAAAAATTAGAGGTAGTTATCAAAAGTTAAGGAAATTTCTTGAATTTATAACAATATTTGACTTGAAATTCGTATATTCTGTGTGCATGTTTATGCATTGTAGCAAGTCTATTCGGGAACAAGAGCTTTCGGGAATATGCAAAATTACCAATAGCTAAAATGTATTTTTGTTGCTATTTATGTCTGAAAAACCGTAGATAGATTTACAATTTATCGTTGATCAGAGACGTTTATCTGTGTGCACAGCATCTATTCACTGATGACAACTGATCGGCATTACGCAAATTACTGATAACTTTTTATTTAATGTTTATATTTTTGTTGTACTTTGTGTATGAAAGGGCATAGATATTCTTTTTACAAACAAGTTGCATAAGCAGGATATATATATATATATATATATATATATATATATATACATACACACACACACACCCTGAAATTATGATTATTTTAATTACGATAAACACTTTTTAGACTGTCGTTAGTACAGTCGTAGTAGGGTTGCAGAATGACTGCATTATCTTGTTGTATGTGAGCCGATCTCTGTGAACAAACACAAACTGCTCTCTACTGAACTGCTTTCTTTTGTGGTTAGAGAAGGATGGGGTTGTACAAAGTTTCATAGCAAGACCTTACTGGCAGCGGTTCTCTCTCATCATAACATGTCAATGGGTTGACGAAATACAGATATTTTGTACAATACCTTCTCGCCCATAACGTAACTTCATCTAAACAAACACCAACCATATCTTTGCACTAATTATAAACAAAATCGTTTACCTGTCGATATGACTCAGTTTAATATTCCGATAATATGTCATAAAATTATACGTTTTGAGGAGGGTGCATTCCTGAGATGGCCAACAAACTGTAACATCAGATAACACATGGACATCAGGGGACCATGGCTTACCGTCGTCCTCGTCATGTGGAGACAGGGTGGACGTGTGTATTCTTGTCTCACTGTCCACACAGACTTGTGGGTGTTTGCGCTTGTGTGATCGGGAACGAGCCAAGGAGCTGTAGTCATACATCTGCCTGCCTACCATCTCCCCCTGAGCATCCATCAACAGTGAATTACACATTACATCTATTACATGCAACATAAATTAAGTGAATTACACATTACATCTATTACATGCAACATAAATTAAGTGAATTACACATTACATCTATTACATACCAACGTAAGTTATCACAATCATCTAAATGTAAAAATAAATTCCAAGTTCAAACATTACAATTTCTTTTAGCTGAACAATGGAACGTAGGTGTCTAATCATTCATATAACTTACATACTATGCAGTTGTAAGGCATAGCCCTGGCAGACAAGTTAATTTTTAGTGGCTTCATTAGCAATTTGTTTTAGTTTAGTTGTCTCCTTCTTTTAGATGAGTAGAATTCATTACAGTATTTTAATTTTACTTTTTCCAAGATTTTCACTGAATGTTGGTTTCCTCTAATCACAAAATTTTTAACTCAAATGTTAAATAATTTAAATAAATTTATGTACGAGACGCAGTGAAAAAGTTCCCAAAATGGTTTTTAACACATATTGAAGTAGGGGTTTACTGAAGAGATAATTTTCTTCATACGGTCGGCAGCACATCTGTTGTAAATGCCAAACCGTTTGGCAACCACTTTCCTTTACTGCCAATGAAAAGGTTGTGCCCATTCATATGACTGTTGTTTGATGGTAGAAAAGAAAGCACAGCACCATATTATCTTTTACGATTTTCTCCAAGAAGCTTTAATCTTCATCGGTTACATTTATTATGTTCCTAGAATTATTCTTACTTCTTTTTTTATCAAAGGATGGAATTTTGGAGCCAGCATAAAACAACACAATGCATTTTTATATCTTTATGATTTAAGGGCATGTAGCTCAGCCCTTTTACAAGCATTAATATATACCATAGGAAATTACATTGAACTAAAGCCGTGATTTTTGAAAATACATTTTCTTTCCAGTGAATCCCTGCATATACTAGGAACTTTTGGACTACTTTGTATTGCATTTAGTATAATTTGAAATTACATAAGGTTGTAAAATTGTGTAATCTTTAACATTTTGAGCACCATGCAACTATATATTGCTCAAGTGTTTGTTAAAAAATTTTCAACAATGTACAATTGTTTAGTAATTTATTTAAAGTGCTATTACGTAGCACATCTAAGATTTTTGTGTTTTCATAAATAGTATTCATATTATTGTGTTGGTTTTTCACAGTTCAAATAAATATTGATGAATTCATACGATTGTGATTTCAGCTGATATACTACGAAGTTACTTGATCACAGCAGAAAATGTACCATACTGTAATCGTGTTACTTTTGTTGCTCATTGTTAGTTTACTGGTTATTGGTATTGTTTGGATACAATATATAAAAATAAAACTTATAGATTACAATATCTATATCATTACATAATCAATGATTAATGTAAGTTTCAGTTGATGCTCTTCTTACAATATGTGGCAAAAGTATAAAAGTATGTTAATGGAAATAAATGTAAATGGTAAACAGTTAATTAAAATATCACAGAGGACTCACATCATTGCTACGCTTAAGCAGTCCCTCATTATCGTATGTCTGCATCGTAGCACTAGAAGACTCTACGTAAGAGCTCATCGACATGTTCTTCATGGTGCCTGTACCTTGAGACAATTAATACACTCAGTATAAGGACAAATACGGTACACAGGATAAAATGCTAAATGGTGATATTGTGAATGTTTACCCTAGCCTCCATTATAATAAAACTAAACCGGTTTCTAACTACGGTGAATACTACTATGTACTGCGCATTCTTAAAACAACATAACTCATAAACTCCTTAACCCATTGCGAGCCAGCTGGGCTCGTCACGCAGCGGCCAGGCCTAACGGCACGATGACGAGCTCAGGTCGCAAAAGTGGTCTGCTTTTAAGTTTCCCTCCAAATAGTTCTTTTAATGTCTGATAGATCGGGCGATCGTCTTCACTTGTCAACTAAGAGTGTTTAACAACGGTCTACGTTTAGAGCTTTCAAAAGTTTTATGAATATCCTACAGATCGCAGTTGTATGTCGAAGTTGAAAAATCATTCATATGAGTTTACTCCCTGCTTTTTAGCGCTTCTGATTGGGTGTTTTCCTCAGTTGTTACTATAATACTTTTGAGGTTAGTGACACAACTAAACGACGCAGACGTACATATTGGCGGGTTTAGTCTATGGCCTGGATGTTGTAATCTCTTCGCCCGAGCCGCTTTATTTAGACTATGATTCAGACATCATCCCTGCCACCCTGGAACCTTGCTCGCGTATTATCGTTCCTACATCATGGGTACCCCAGCAGGCCCATGTTCCATCTGAACGAATACCTTCTAGTATACAATAGCGAGCGATACGAAGTGGCGCACCATTGCTGTTCGTTCGGCCGCTGACCGTAAATTAATTCGTGCCCGCTGGTACCCGCGCGCCAAAACAATATGATCCGCAAAGGGTTAAATACTTTGAAGAAATATGAACATAAACCTCAGTGCATTTATTATTGTTTTACTCTTAGCAGAGACAAACAAAAAATCTTAAATATTTCAAAAATTTGTTCTTCTTTGTTTAAAGGTTATTTTTGACAATGGAAAGATTGCGAAGGAAACAGGATTTTTCTGGACATTTGCCATCGTTCAGTGAAACAAGATATCAGTAACACTACGTTTTGAGATCTGCAATCAGATCTATTCTTCAGGTAAAGAACTAACCTAATACATAATTACATTGGGAACCACATTTCTTCAAAAGGAAATTAATTGAGGCAACATACATTAAATTGGCAGACCAACCAATCAGGCCGATTTGGTTACCAATTTAAAAAAAGAACTAAAAAGAAAACCAAAAGTATCATGCGGATCAGATATTTGTAATAAACCAATGCGGAGTCACAATATGGTTTTAAGAAGTTCATCTAGCATGAACCAATAATACGAAAGGGCCCATTCCTGTCCCCCTTCCTTTTAATTTCCGCCATATTGTTTTTGTCTGCCGTGACGATTGCCATTGACTAGTGCCCTCTGGTCAGTCGAAGGTGGTTAGTAGACGAATGCAGATGTATTGTGACCTGTATTCTGTAGTTCAGTTTTAATGATTAGTATTGTGTATGGTTTTTATTAAGTGCATGTTAGAGTTAGTGAAGTTGACACACAACATGGTGGTTGTGATTCCTGACTTAGGCGTGCCACAACGCTTTGGTAAGATTTGTTTATTTTAACCTAGTTTGTAATTATGTATTAGGTTAGTTCTTTACCTGAAGAAGAGATCAGATTGCAGATCTCGAAACGTAGTGTTACTGATTTCTTGTTTCACTGAACGATGGCAAATGTCCAGAAAAATCCTGTTTCCTTCACAATTTGTTCTTAATTTGCATTAGCTGCTGTTGAGCCAAAATAAATAGCACAACTACATTCAATTGTGAAAGCCAATGTACGAACGGTCTAAGTTGTCGGAGTTTGGGTCTGAGTTAGAGATAGAACAGGTTTAAATTCTGTCTATGACCGTAGCACTTTTTATCACTACCGTTGACCATGTACTGTATCAACTCTCCCTCTTATTTTGAGTATAATCCACCCACATTATTTTGTGTGGATACGACCTTTTCTGATTTCTGCTGTCATTTGATAATCATTAAGACGTTAACGTTTTCCCCGTTTGTTGCTAACTCATTTCACCTGTTGTTTATAACTCACTATTCACTATTAACGATGTTTGATAAGACCCTCAGACAGGCCAGTGGCTCAAGAGGACGGACAGAATAAGGCTTAAAAGGGGATCGGCCTCCTCTAAAAAAGTTTTAATAGTAAGAGAATGCTAGATTCCAATTTGTATGTGGCAAGACAAACTGAGGTATAAGCTAAAAAGATAAAAATTTGTATTTATTTTGACTGATAAACAGACAACACGGTTGCTTGATTTCTCAAACACAATCAACTCTATCATCTTTTGTAATAGTGGTAATAGTGAAGGGGCACAAAAATGCATTTGCCATTTATACATTTTCATTTTTATAATAGCATCCTATCTATATGCTCTTTTAAGCATAAATATATGTGTGTGGGAAATTCATTACATGTATGTAAACTGTAAGTGATGTTCTCTGTGGTTTTGGAACTTAAGTTCATAGCTTTTTTATTTCACTTACTTTTAAGAAAGTGTCACCTCCCTGACTCAAAAACATCAAAACTTTCAGAAAATCTTTCAAAAACAAAACTACAATAATTAGCTGATAAAACTAAATATTGAAATATTTAAGTACTGTCATCTGAATCGTATGAATAGTTTAATCAGATGATTTATAAACATACAATATATTGCGTAACTATTTACTGTGAAGTTTTGATAGTACCTCAAAATACAGAAATAAACTAACCTCTGTTGTAAACCATCTCCATGCTGTTGGCTGGTGGTGAGAACATAGCTGGGCTTGTAGCAGGATTCTCCTTCCAGTCCGGGTCTTGTTCATTGCTACTGGAAACACAATGCACCATGGGTTGTGATCGGGTGGGGTCACTGGACGAAGTGGGGCTGGACAAGTCATCAGTACTTCCGACAGTAACAGAACTGGAGGGCGCTTCCAAGTTAAGTCCCGGACTCTGAGAAGTTCCTCCGTCTACAGGACTGTGCGTTGTAGTATCAGGAGGACTTCCGGAATACGAGGATGGCGCTGTGGAGGTCTGACAGAACGTGTTACTGGTGGCAACTACTAAGGCAGTCGGTACCGGAGTGGATGAAACTTGAAGAACCTGTTGATTTGCTGCTGTCTGAGTTGAAACCGAATGTTTAGCAAACCGGTTCATTGTCTGCTTTTCGGACACACTTCCTCCAGATATAATAAAGTTATTTGAGGTCTTCTCAGCTTGTTGCATGTTAGAATTGCTCAAGATAAAATTTCCACACATCTGGTTCGGTTTCTCCTGGCTGATTATCAGACCGCCATACTGAGTTTTATCCGTGTTCAAGATGATATGAGTTCCCGGTTTATCTGGATTCGGACTAAGAATGAATCCACCTTGCCCTTTCTGGTCTGTTGTCAAGATGAAGTTCTGTTGTTTTCCATCTGTGTTGTTCAATATAAAGTTGTGCTGGTTCAAACTTAAACTAGATGAGGACGAAGTGGAAGGACCAGGGTTCTGATCCATATTCTGTTGATTGTTTGAAACCATTGTAGTCTGTTGTTGCACTATTGTTGTGTTCTGCTGCACCACCGTTGTGTTTTGTGATGAGGAATTTTGCGCTATCGAGCAAGGAACCATTAGGGTCTGTCCACACTGTATAAACTCTTGGTGAGTTTGATTCGGTCTCCCTTGGCCATTTCCCCCATTGGTGTTAAATGAATGTATCTGTTGGTTTGTCGGACTGACATTAGCCAACATTGGACTCAACTGACCACTGAAGGCTGGGTTATTCATAAGGAACTGATTAGGTGAGTTCGCTATAAACTGATTACCAGAGCTGTTTTGTGGGTGAAGCTGAACCTTCCCCGTTTGTTGGTTTGAGTTTGTTGGGGTTCTGATGACCATCCCCGCTGGACCTGCAGCCAGAATGCTCTGACCACTGGTGTGGCCGAACACCGTGCCTCCAGGTCCCTGCATGGGAGTCAGAACATTTAACTGTACCGTATCTTGCAGTAGAGTTGCCGTTCCGTCCCCAGTGGCCATCACCATTCCTCCAAGTCCTGCAGGAACGATAAACTGTTGTATTGTAGGGAAATTTTGCACGAGATTTAAAGGTTGCAATATATTTCCTGTTGCAATTAACTGCTGAGTACCACCAAAGTGACCGGTTTTGCTTGGCAAAATCGTTAAAGCTTGAAGCATTGGAGGGCTAAAGTTCTGTTGCGGCTGTTGTTGTTGAACAACCATTCCAGTCGCACCAGCGGTGGGAGAGTTCTGTTGGGCAGCAATATGCAACATCGATGCAACTGTTTGAGGTGATACCTTTCTTTTCTTCACATTTCCTTTCTTCTTCCCGTTGGATCCTTCAGGTGACAAAAGAACCGGTTGATTTCTCGGGGAGAAAGCACCATTACTGTTGTTAACTCGAGATTCATCTACCATCTGTCCTGGGAGCACATTTCCAGTGGCCACGGCAAGATGGGGGATCTGAACCGTGTTCATAGTTCCGTCCACAGTCATCACACCTGGTTGAAAAAGTAATGGTGCGGGCAAGGTATTAACAAGAACTGTAGGCTGGCCTAGTACTTGCTGAGTGACTCCTACAGCAGGTATGACTTGTGTTACCGCTCCGGTCACACTCGTGACAATTGTAGAGACTCCGGACATTGGTGGCATCGAGGTGTTTATCTTTGTCAGATTCTGTTGGGGTGATAAAATTGCCCCTTGCGTATTTGTCACGATGAGCTGGCCATTACTAGACATTAAAATATGACCAGGTGGAAGACTGGGGGCTGTTGCTGGTTTCAAAACGGGTTCTGTTGAGCTTGGAGGAACTTGAATACTGCTGACAACACTTTGCACCATCTCCAGTGGAGATTTTGATACTGACACCTGAGGCATCTGTTGATTTGTCAAGACTGGAGGTGGAATTGTTGGAGGTGCTGTTGTCGTTTGATTGTTAACAGTGACTGTTGCCGTGTTGGCTCGGCCAGCCAACACAGAAGTGATCGTGTTACTGCTTACTGTGTGACCACTTGCCATTGTCGTCACTATTGTTGGCATTCTCTGCATATGTACGTCTTGTAGCACCAGATTGATTTGTTGCTGTTGTTGTTGTTGTTGTTGTGGCTTTGGTGATTGTGAAATAGGTGTTGAGGTTTCTTGCCTTGAATTTGGATTCGAGTGCGTTTGCTGTTGATAAATGATTGTATTACCATTTGCCAATGTGAAGGGTGATGAGGTGGAAATAAACATGGATGATTCTGGAGAAGCGTCTAATCTTCTGTTTTGAGTTGAAGAAGGTGTAGGCGTTCTCCCGGGAGACGGATCATCTGGTGGAATCCTGGCGACCATTTCTATTGGGGATCTGTTACTTGTACTGACTGTGCCTCCTTGGATTGGCCCTCTACTGTCAGGCGTTGATACAGACTGTACCGGTTGACGATTATCTAAAAAGGTCGATGATGTTACAGGACTGTCTTCGGGGTTGAATTTAACAGCAGTAACAGTGTTTTGAACTGACTGGTGGCTTTGATTTTGATTTTGAAGAAGAAAACCGTCAACATTATTTGTACTGCAACCTTGAGAACACCTTCCTCGGTCAGGAGAAACCCCACTGCTGTCTGGCATACCTGGCTGTGTATGATTTGGAGTTTGACTCTGGTAACCGGAGGATGACACAGAATTACTCCTGTAAACTTTAATACTGTTATTTCCCTGATTGGTATTGGTATTAACTCTGGTGACAAAGTTCTGTTTCTGTTGGTTCGGTAGCATCACATTACTCGGCAGAGGTACTCCCTGGTTTCCAAGTGGTGAACAGGTACTTGTGGGTAGATTGATCACAACTTGTCCTTGATTCGAGTTTTGATCATTGACCTGTGTGTTGCAAGGACTTTGGCAGATTATATTGATACCACTCCCGTTCATACCCGTCTGTCGTGATATTGTACTATTCAATAAAGCAGTCTGTTGGGCAAGATATCCACTAGGGTCCTCCATAAATGAAGGAATATTGGTACTCGGGAATGGCTGCGATTGATTAGGAGGCATTTTGTTCTGCTCCTGAGGAAGATGTCTTACATCGATGTTAGGGCAAGGTTGTTCACTACTAGCTCCCACATTGTGATGGTGATGATCCGCCATATAATGCGGCCTCTTATTTTTTAAATGTGCCGCTGGCTTTCCTTGCATTTTAGCTACTGCCTTTTTCCTCTCATCATTCCAAACAGGAGCAGAAGGCAAGTGATGATGTAGTGGAGGAACTCTGTCAAACATGTTCGACTGCATTACTTGCGTCTGTGGAGATTGCTGTTGTTGATTGTGAGGTTGTGGTTGTTGTTGGTTATGGGGTTGTGGTGGTTGTTGTTGGTTTATCACAGCATTTTGATTTGTAAGTTGATTGTTACGGTTAGTCTGCCATGGTGGGGCTGGACGTTGGTGATGCATCAGCATGGCAGGGGACGAACACATGTTATTGTTCGAGGAGTTACTTTGAACCTGGGTTACATTTTGTTGCTGATGGTTTTGTAATACAACAGCTTGCTGATTCGGTATTTGCACTTGAACACCTTGCTGAACTTGTGCAGAATGCTGTTGCATCAAAATCTGATTCTGTTGATGGTTTTGCTGTATTGATGGATTTGGACTCTGAACCACCATTGTAGATCCTTGAATCATCGTCTGACTTTGTGAAACTTGCATTCCTGAATTCTGTTGTTGTTGTTGCTGCTGCGGCTGTTGCAAAACCATTGTATGTTGGGGTAGCATAACCTGACCTTGTGAAGTCTGCAAAACCATACCTTGCTGCATCTGATGAACCTGTTGTGGAATATCTGCCCTTTGGTAGTTTTCGCGATTCTGCATTGGTTGTTTACTCACACAGTGTTGATGTTGCATCATCTGCATCTGTTTATGCTCCTGCTGGTGGTACTGGAATTGTCCTGTTGGTTGTCCCATCATCCTTTCATAATGCTGATGAGGAGATTGAATTTGTTGATTCATCATTTGTTGATGCATGTTATGCTGCATTTGTGGCCTCGGAGAATTTGACTGCATCATATGTTGTGACATCTGCTGTGGTTGTTGTTGAAAGTGTTGCTGCTGAAAGTGCTGCTGCTGATGCAGCATTTGCTGTTGGTTCTGCTGTTTCTGCTGACAGTGATGTTCCATCCCTTGCCCATCCTGACCTGGACACATCCTCTGCTGGTACTGGTACTGATGACCCATCATCATACCAGCGTTCATATGACCGGAACAGTTCTGTTGCTGGGTATATCCTGTTCCACCAGGAGGATAGCTTTCCCCACTTCCACCCACAACCCCACCCATCAACTCCCCTTGCTGCTGAGGTAAGCAGTTCGGTGCATATCGGTAGAACTGCTGCTGACTGTGGCTCTCGGAGTTATAGGCTGGAGGATAGACAGCTCTACTCTGAGGACTTTGATGTTGCATCTGCGCCATCATCGGAGAACCATCTCTTCCAACATCAGACCAGCCCTAAGACAAACAAACGCTACGTCAAAAATATTTAAAAAATTTAAATTTACAGTATAGTAATAATCAAAATTAATTTGTAGTACTAAATAATGTTAATCAATAATACAGATTCCACCAAATCAATCAACAAATACAGATTTGACAGAGAACACAAGAAAGTCAGCAACCCAACAAGTAATAGCAAAATAAATGTTCCATGACTTCCTCAAATTATAGATATATTTTGATTAAAACATATGTTATACACCAACACCAAACTTGGCACATAATCAAAAGGAGGAAAAAGTTAAGTTTATTTAGGGTAACTAAAACTGTAGTCTTCAAGTGAAATTCTAAACTAATTTCAGTGTAAAATAGTTGGGATGAAGGATACAATACAATGTCTCTTCATTAGATGTAGAATGTTAAATAAAACATAATTTTATTTTAACTTATGGAAAGATAGTAACAATAGATATTGAATCAGTTACAGTTACCTATACTGCACGTTTAAAATTCTTTCTTTCAAACAAAGAGAACAGAATAAAAATCACTAGATACCCGTTCTATTCCAAATAATGGGACAACAAAACTGTGGACTTTAAATGTCTTATTTAAAATTAAAGCCAAACAATAATAATGATAAGCTGTTCAGATTAAATCTACTATTGATAGTCAATAGTTTTATTTTTATTCAACAATGGTCTTGACAAACACATAGACAGACCAGACTGATAAAACAAAGCAGTGACATTATGGAATCAGAGGAATAATCAATGAGGAGCATGCAGCCACAATGATTATGTACGACTGTGCACCTAATGACAACCACAGCACACTATTACTGCCATAAGATATTTATGATATTCCACTGTTTTGTTCCATTCTAAGCTTCCCTAATCTTGAACAAACATTGACATAAATTTATAAATAACTCACATCAAAATTCATGTGACTTTTTGTAACTCAATTTAAAACAGTTTCCAACATAGCTAGATATTTGAAGGAAAGGAATTTTGGTTTGCTGCCCATATTGCTTTTAAATTTAACAGCAATATGGGCTGTTTCTGCTGATAATGATGTTCCATTCACTGCCTACAATGACCTAAACATGTTCTCTGTTGCAACTGGTGTTGCTAACTCTACTACTACTCACACTACTCTTGATACTGCAATTTATTTTCCAGTTCATACAGTTCCACACATTGCCAAAAAATTACAATCTTGAAATTTTGTCTTGCTGTGGACAACTACTTTCAGTAATAACTGGCTTGTATTCCTTACAATCAAGTGTATACCTGGAGTCTATGAAATTCCATGTTGCTGTGGCTAGTCCAGACTGGAGAAACAAAAGTTTAATATCTTCAAGAGTTAATGAACGCATTGAGCAAAACAATTTAAATATGTAAAAATTGGCGACAATATGGTTACAAAATCGAACACTCAATCAAATTTGACACAACAAACGTATGTGAAAAAAATCCCAAACTATGAGAAACTTTAAAAATAATAAAGAAAAAAATAAACAAGAAAGAAGATTAAGAGAAATTCCTATTTCCGCACCAAACTTGTATTACTGTACGAAGCCCAGAAACTTCGACGTTCTAACAGAACTACCATTGGTTATCCTTACCTGAATTATTTTTTTTTTGTTCTTACTCACCTTTGCACACCTATCCCATGGAAAATGTGATAATGATCCTGCTGACACATCAAGAGCTTACAGCTTAAAATTGAACATGAAGTTATTTTATCTGAATTTCCAGATTGTTCTATATGTGACTTTTTTATTAAACTGTTTTGACAGGTGACTTGTAGCAATACCTGCTGTTGTGTCTCTTTGCTTCGATCCCTCTCACGCTGAGCCAACAGCTGAGATACTGACGCACTGTATCCTCCCACCATTTTGCGTTTCTTTTTCTTTCCTCCGTCTGTACCAAAAAATGACACTAGATTAGTCCACACAATCTGTACCAAAAAATGACACTAGATTAGTCCATACAATCTGTAACAAAAAATGACACTAGATTAGTCCACACAATCTGTACCAAAAAATGACACTAGATTAGTCCATACAATCTGTAACAAAAAATGACACTAGATTAGTCCACACAATCTGTACCAAAAAAATGACACTAGATTGGTTCACACAACTGGTATGCGATAACCAAGCTGTTTACTTGTCAACCTAAATTCAACTTGAATTTATTTTGAGCTAAACTATAAAAAACATTTATAATTAATTACATCGACTTATCATATTAAATTAACTAAACAACACTTAATGTTAAGACGTGTCCTATCATTATTATACTACACACATAATTAATGACAGGACATTGAAGAACCACTCTTGAACTATAAATAATTTTACTTCATTAAATTTAGTTGTAGAATCTTATGATAAATCTCATGTTAAAGCAGAAGTGTGTTTAGTACAAATCTAAATGTCTAGCATTCTAAATTTGTAAGGTATGTATAACGATGGAAAATGCTCAAAAACCTGTTATCTTTTCAAATTATCCATTCAGTAATAAACTTTGAACAATGAGTAGATAATTGTCTGGTTTGAATGGCTATAAAGTTTGTTTTATGTCTTCATTAATTTGAATTGTTACAGAATGGAGTTTGCTGTTCGAAAATCTTTAATTGCCTCCAAAACCATAGATCCCTCCCACTACGGGGAAAACAATATCATTTTAAGACATTTCAAATAAATTTAAAGTAGCTTAGCTAAAGCTTTTTAGTTTTATTTTCATTGTAAAGTAGTTAATAAGTGTTTCCTATCTATATCCTGTTCATTAAAATAATCTGTAGAGAGCAAAAATAAAACCACAGAACACAATATTCTATTGCATATTACCTACTTAATTAATCTTAGCTACTTGTTTCAAGGCCATACTGCAAATTTAAACTGTGGTTTGAGTTGAAATTTAGAAATAATAAATACCATCACCACAGGAGGACTGTGAGAAAAAGAACCAGCAAAATAATCTAGACTTCCTGCAGTCATCTGCTATTACAGTGATAATTACAGGTTATTACACTAGTTGTTGCATTACTGCCGACATAACGTGCCAGACCACTGGGTTGAAGCGTACAGGGCCACTCTATTGGAACTAATCTATACTGAATTGTGTACATACATCATCTTTTATTATTTGCAATTATCATGTCCGTATAACATTAAACTTTACCGCAAAACACAGTCCCTAATGGCTCACTAGTTACCTTTAACATATGATGTAGGTATTAAATGACTACTGTTAACTTAAAACATAAGATGTTAAAGAAAGAATTGAATTGCTCTTAATTAGAATAATAACTAGATGGCAACTAAGTCCTGAAGCATCTTCGTTTCTCTCCAATAGAGAGTGTTTCCCCCTCTTTGAAAATCATTTTTCAAATGACAGAAAACTAACTATATGCGTTCTATGCATATCAAAACATAAAAAGTCCATCAACTTCACATTTTTGTGCAAAATTTGACATAAACATAATACCAAAACACGTTTTGTAACATCAAAATGTTGCTATGCATGTTCACAATATAAATACACCTTTGGTTACGATTCAATTTAGTATATATATACAATATTTCATCTTTTTCAAAACGTTATCTGTTGAAGCCATGTGGGGAAACCGATGGATAGACTGAGAAAAAGTTAAACATATATATATCGCTTTATATATATATATGTACACATAGAGAAGGCATTTGATTACTCTATAATTACGTTTACTTATTAATTTTTTTATATGAAACAAAGCAGTAAAATAATCACGTAATCGGCCAAATGACAGTGACTGACCATCATGTTGTGTATAAAGTCGGTACTGGTCCTCTAGATATTGGAACTGCCCCACTGCTTTAGTTCTTTAGACGTACTACTCAACGATCTAATATATTAAAGGTTTACTGACAAATTTGCTGTCTATTTAAGAGTGTTGACGATCTGTAGCACAACGGATACTTAACAGTGATTACAGCATTATACCTGTAATGGATGAGAAAGCCGATTGCCTGGTCAACTACAATATTTCTCTAGATGGGGCAGGCACAAAAGATGGCTCAGGTCTGATAACTTATGTAACAACTGAATTGTCCTAAGTGAGTGGCAAGGGAACATTTTTTATTTCAACATGTTACAAGCCAATGATAAATTTGTATTTTGTATTTTAACTTATGATACTTATTAGCCTTGCTGATAAAATTATAAATTTCTTTTAGTAAATGTATATTTTATATATTTTTTGTTACTTTTGCAAAACACATTCCAAAATTTTATTTACCTTTAAAGGAGCTTTACTTAAAAAAACTGACCAAACAGGAGTTTTGAGTGATTGGTAACAATTTGCAGAGGGTCAGCAGGAGGACCAAACAAGAGTATCTAAAGATAGGTACCGATATGCAGATATGCAGAGGGTAGGCATGCCCATCAAACTAGAGTATTTAAAGACAGGTAAAAATTTGCGTTTCAAAATTTTATTTACTTTTAATTGAGCTTCACCGAAAAGTGACCAAACAAGAGTTTGTTGATAGATAAGTAACAATTTGCAGAGAGTAGGCAGGGGAAGTACAACCATCACTAACCTACATCTTATAGACAAAATATCTCATTTACAAGACTTTTCCAAGTTAGAAACTTAATTACATAAATTCATTAATATTAATCAGACGATAAATAAAAAATATAAGTAAATAAATCATGTAGAAATGCATAATGATCTCTTTGATCTGCAGATATTTATTTTGAGATATCAATGATGGGCATTTGAAATACTGAAATCGTGAAATCGTCAATGATGACACTTCTGTGCACCAGTAGCTAAATAGACGCTGTAGTAGAGGACACGCCTACACTCTTGGTGGCCAAGCCACCAGCAGACCACAAGAGCTCAGCGAGCACACACAACCATATAATCTTGAAGATTTACAGTTTAAAGCTGATCCTTGTGGCCGTTATCCTTGTGGTATGCTACTTTTCTACCATGTAATCCTTAACTGCTCTGTAGTGACCACTTGTAACGTTCTCCATAAGGACTTTAATCATTCTTCTCCTCCTCTAAATGACCGCATAGAATGTCGATTCCTTATCTGAATTGTTTGATAACAAACGGTGATAACGACCATTTGTTATCAATCTTTCGATTGACAGTATCAATATAGATTTCATATCACAACATAGGTTTCAGCGATCATTTTAGCTATCTTCTATTTAAGTAACCTTATTAGTTCCACGTTCTTATCTGTGTTTCTGTGACCTCTCGATCTCATTTCTGCTTTTCCGATTAGCCTTCTTATCTATCATGCTATTTTTATCTTTATAGCCTTTTCACTAGCCGGTTAGCTTATCATCGCTTCCTTATAGTCTTTTTCTAACTACATTGTTCTCATCTGTTCTTCACCAACCAATAAGTCGAAGAGATCTAATCGATATTGCTTTCTCTCCAGCTATAAGCGACCACTTATTTCTTCTTCATGACTAGTATGTTCTGTTGACCAGATTGTTCATTTCATAACACGTCTTCACGGTAGCCTAGCCTACCCACTCATACCAACAGATTTTTCGTTCTTAATTTTATTCTCTCTTTCTCTTTAATACTCTTTTCCGAGTAATTTTTCTCATAAACTTTATCCTTGTTATCTGCTTTTCAGGGAACCCTTTCCTTAATAACCTTATTACCAATTAATGCCCTTGGCTTTGTAACAACATATCCGATTAAAACCAAATTTCTATACAAGGCACATACGAGTGTTCTATTTTAATCCGATTAAAACCAAATTTCTATACAAGGCACATACGAGTGTTCTATTTTAATCCGATTAAAACCAAATTTCTATACAAGGCACATACGAGCGTTCTATTTTAATCCGATTAAAACCAAATTTCTATACAAGGCACATACGAGTGTTCTATTTTAATCCGATTAAAACCAAATTTCTATACAAGGCACATACGAGTGTTCTATTTTAATGTATGTAGTTTTAGAATAATATGGAAACAGTCACTTTAGTTTCGTACCACTGGCAATAAGTAGTTACCAAATATTTACTTCAGAGACATAATCATATCTCAGTAACGCACACTCAGACCACTAGGTAGCAGAAGCACAACCGTTTCCTGTCTTCTGCTGTGACTGCGATAACACAGCCTGCAAGCCCGCCCACGCCCAACTTCATGGAAATAGTTATCTTTGCAACACCTGCTGCTCCACATCCCCGGCATTCCATTCCTCCTCAACATACGATACTGATCCTAAATGACTTCTATTACACGGTCTGTGTTTCAACATTGAATACAATACGTATACATTGCTTTCTAATAATCTAACATTGAAATCACAAACTGTTCAATAAGCATTGAATGAAAATATACTTTTTGTGATGATTGTGAAGTTTTCGTTGAAAAATTATACCTAACAGAGTTAGAACAATAATTATGCAACTATCTACTTCTTATGAAGTAGTGTAGTTAATCAATTCATCCTTGTTGTGTTTATAGATAATATTTAAATTTGAAGCCAACATTAAACTTGTAAAACTATTATACTGGCTGATGAGAAAGAAAGTTAACATTAATAATGTACTGTTTGTACTATACTACGCGTTGCATTGTACTATTATTTCCTTGTGCCCAAAAAATAATATTAGTTGTAATAAATATTAAGAATAAGGTCGTGAGTTGGATAATAAGGCATGTACAACCCCTTAATGGAGGAAAATCCATTGACATAGCTTAACCAAAAAATATACAGTAGAGTTGCTGTCAAAGAAATTATAAGAGGCAATAATCAGTCAAATACTTTTTACAGTACACAAGTAAAAATTATTTAGCCGTGGTGTGTAGCAATGGCGATTGTGTAACTCGAAATGACACGTGAAACGCCAAGTACGGTCTAATAATTTGTTGATTTCTTTCACTTTCTCCCAGCTTTCACAAGACTACGACACATTTCCATATACACACGGACAAGAAATGTTCAGAATGGAGAAACGCGATTCCCAATATCTTCTCCTCCAACTTGTGTGGGAAGTCCCTTGCATAAGCGTCTGATTTGCTAGTGCTCGTAGATTCCGCAAGTAGATACTATTTGGGTCACCAAAGATTGTGATGCGATCCGAATCAGGACAGTCGAACATAAAGCGGTACACAGTCGCTTCTTGCAGTCTACTGTCCAACAGAGCCGGACATTTCTTGTTCCGTCAGGACATTTCTCCGGGGGAACCTGCCCCATAACCATCAGGCTCACCGACCAAGATGTTCACCCAGCCGAAGAAAGGTCAGATGCAAAATTTTATGACCGGTAGTGGAGAACCAGTTTGCTCGATCTTGGGTCCTGCAGTAGTTACAATCTGCAGTGCACCCGACGTTTGATGGCCGAACACAAATCCGAAGAACGGCTAGGTCAGAAGGACTCGGTCTACTGATTAGATGAGTTACAACGCGATAAGAAAAGACGCAGCTGAAGAGATGCCCGATGATCAGTAACGCAATAGAGCATTGCGATGAGGAATACATTACATGGTTAAACTGAGCATATATCGGGGTGTCTGAAGGGGACGGAAGTTAGGAGAAATTTATTTATAAATGTGGGTTCAGGTACTGACTAAGAATGTTTGAGCCCTACGATCAGGTGTAGCGGTGGAACCTCGGCGAAACCCCCTAAGTTATGTAGCAAGGTAGTCAACATTTAAGTTAACGCAAACAGGTTTGGGTTTGAAAAATATTATTGTGCGTCATATTTCTGTACGGCTCCTTTTAATAACTCTTCATGATAACTTCCCTGAGTACACACAAGTATAAGACCTTTTTTTATCACTCCGCGTGACCTGAAAGGCATTTAAATTAGGAAGTTTTTGTAATTTTGTGATCAGGCCCAAATAAAAAAAAAGTTGAATACAAAAATGTTGAACTTTTATAGCTTGAACATGATTTATATTTTCAGGGAGTTGTTCATTCATATGAATTCGGGAATATTTTTAACGAGCTTTTTATTGATAAAAAACTCTACATTCGTTAAGTAAAAATATTTTAAAGCATGTCACATTTTGAATTATATTATTTATTAAAAAAATATAATTCCCGTAAAATTATTAATGAATAAATAACAAAATGTACACGCAGCAAAAATCTACATTTTTATCTTCATCCGTTTTTATTTGGACCGGATTACAAAACTGCAAAAATTTCCTAATTTAAATACCCGTAATTTCGCGTGGAGAAATTAAAAAGGGTCTACTTTCACTATGTTGTGGGAGTTAGTTTTCTTAAAGAGCTAGGGACATAAAAACCCCACAGTCGATTGCACCACTTTAATCCAACAGTGTTAACACTCAAGGAGAATCAAGTGATTTATGTTTTATGATTTACGTTTTAATTAAACAGTTTTTTAATTGCACTTTGACTTACCTACCGAGAGGACAATATTAAAAAATCAAATAAAGCCCAAAAGAGAAAATAAGTAACCTTCAGGTGTGTGTATGAGGATTGTGACAACACAGGTGACGCATACCTACAACATATATAATCTAGGATATGATTTATGGCCTGTGCAATGCCTGTAAAGGTAATACAAGATAACAACAATTTTACAAACTACTGATAACCAAATTAATATCGCTTTCCTGGGAGTGACTATGTCTGAGCGGTCTACGGCCTGAGACGTCGGACTAGGGTCTGAGTAGAGATAGCGCAGGTACTTATCCTGTCTGTGACCGTTGCACATTAATCAGTACTGGCGATCTTGTACTGTATAGACTCTCCTTGATAAGATCCTCGCACAGGCCAGTGGCCCATGATGACGCGCAGAATAAAGCAGAAGGGATCGGCCTCTCCTTAAAGAACATCTTTGTATTACACGACTATTTAACATTTTCGGCGCCGAAAAGACCTTACAGTAGAAAAAAAGCACAAAACACAATCTACTAGCCTGTTAGTTAAAAGCAATAAATAGACAACGAAAATACATTTTATCGGTTGAGACTAAAATGACACAATGACACTATATCAGGCTCTGTAACAATCGATGGAGGCAACGTGGTCGCTGCCGTGTAAACAAACAAGGCCCCGCTATAATTAGAAGAAATATTTACTCCGCTACATCAGAACACGATTCACGATTCGCAGATGTTTCTTGTTGTAAAAACAGTGCTGACACACAGGAATAAGTACGGAGAACAGAACAATAAACCGATTCTTGCAGATGTCGTTCAGTTGCACTGGTTTACTCTCTGCCCGATAATTTTGCACTTAAATTATAGCAACTGATTTATAAAACGGCACCGTTACAACCTCTACATGTACAAACATCCTGCTCTATAGCAGAGAAGCATAGACACAGTAAGACTTTATTGTTGTACCTATCTAATCGTCTATCTAATTCAAAGAGTACGCGTGCGTTTACCATTCTCGTTGAATTTATCACAATGGGTTCAAAATTACATATAGCTAAGCAAAAGTTATTATTGATAAGGGACTATGGTGAAATATATGTTCAATTCCTAATGTATGTCTTGTGACAAGATACAAATATACGTTCCCTACAAGACAGTGTCCCTATTAAAATATAAACGCCAAGACTGCACTAATATTTTATTACACTAAGAGGCAAAGCATATATTTTTAAACCTATATTTATGCTTCCTAATTGACAACTTTCATAAAACAATGTTAGTTATTCTGCTAACGGTGTTTTAACAAAACAAATGTTGGTTCTGGACTCAGTTATCACATTAAATTAATGATGGTTCCATGGAGAGAGCTACAAAATACTTGAAGAAACCGTAGTAACTCCTGGATTCAACAGAGGAAACAAATTAAGAATACAAAACTCTGGAAAGAAAAATCCTGCAACTTACCAAAGAGGAAGAGGCAAGACAAAATAAATAAGATCTCTTAAAAGGAAAATCAGGAAACAGACAAAATATGGGCCCTAAGCCTTTTAACAAAGCAAGAATAAAACACTTTTTATTTATTAAGGTTTTCGGAAAGTTTTGTATTTTTACTTTTTAGGGGCAAATTTTATAAAACTTATTAAAGATAGGGCTTCACAATTTGGTTTTGGTATATACTCGTACTAATAAGAAGTAAATAAAAAAATAGGTAGCTATATTATATTTTAACCACAAAAAATAAAATAAATATTTTAAAATCTTATCTATTTAGGAACGTAAATTTCTACACCAGAGTGCTTTTTAAATAAATGTTACAAAACAGTGAAAAGTTAGTTACAAGGCACATTTACATTCAACTGTCATGAATGTATCTCATCCTATTAGTAACAAATGTGTTGATCAAGTTTACATGTATCAAAGGCCTATCCTCTCCAGCACGAAAATGGTGTAAACTAACCAAATTGCTAACTTTACCTCTGCTGTTGAGATCGAGGTGATGGTCCAAGTTGGCCGCCAACGCTAATTGTTTCCGCTTGTGATTGCAAAGTTTTGTCAGGTCGCCCACTGGAGCGCTTGACGTCGTCGTCCACGGCCTCGTCGCCACCTGGAACACAAATTTGCAAATGACAACTTTTGTACAACTGAGTTTACACACTCCTGGCCATTTATAAAAATTAAATCCTCATTTATCGACGTAACGTTGTTGCATATGACCTGAAACCGAATTGAATTGAATCTTTATTTCCACAGTTGAACATCCAGGTTTTGTGTACGTCAATACAGATCAGTCAATAAATTAACACGAACTTAGGACTATTCAATTTACTTAAAATAACATAGTTACGTAAATACCACAATACGTTTAGAAAACATCCAGAAAAAATATCAATACAAATAAGTAACCGAACACTCTTAAGAAACTAAATTTAAGACAGATTGTACACCTGCTGCGTCACATCGGGATCTCTCCGAGGGCCTTTTGTGGACAATAGTAAGCTCTTCCGGCCAATATTGAATGGGCTTTAAATGATTTAAAACTATTCTGGTATCTATTGGACCAAGAAAGAGAATTAAATAATTGTGGACCAAAGTAAAAAGGAAGAATGTTTGAATACAGATAGTCTGAATATATTAATGTCAAGGTTTTGTTTGTGTTTTGTATTGTAAGAGTGATCTAGACCATCAAAATTACTTCCGTTTTTGAAAAATATATAACAATATATTGTTCCACATGGTTTAATACATAATTTAAATTTTGAAGAAACATACTTAGTGAAACCAATTAGAAAAATACCAGAAAAGTTAAGTACAAACAGTCTAAGAACCATGGAACAAGCCCATCAACTCGTTACTAAATCAAAATTTCCAAGTCGATTAAATTTGAGGTGACTTAGTCAACAAAGTGAATTTATACAATTAAATCATATGTTTATCATTCTACATAATTCATTCTTAATTTTAATTTTCTGTGTTGATGTTTTATTTGTGTTATGTTCTTATAGCCCTATTTATATGTTTATAATTTCCTGAAGACGGCTTAAGCCGAAATATAGAAACTGTTAATACATTTGAAGACTTCTTATTAAAGATTTATATATATATATATATATATATATATATATATATATATATATATATGTATTGGGAATGGTAAATTAAAAGGCTTGCCAATGTTAGAGCATCACTTGATTTGAAGACCTCCCCACAGCTTTCCCGTTGATCGAAACACCAAACTATTCCCAAATCCATTTCATGGAGACCGTATCTAATTCTTGGCTCCAAGAAGCCACTGTAACCCAGTTTAAACTAATGTCTGTATCATAAACAATATTATAATGTACTACAACTTTAAAGTGATATATGGTTCGATTATAGTGATTACCACTTACTTTTTTGGTCGGAGTGAGAGGGTTCAAGTACAGTTTGTACATCGACTACAGCGTTAACACCTGTACTATTCAGGTCGGACCGGCAGATTTCGGAGTGAGAAAGTCCAAGCACAATTTGTACATCGACTACAGCGATAACACCTGTACTATTCAGGTCGGACCGGCAGATTTCGGAGTGAGAAAGTCCAAGCACAATTTGTACATCGACTACAGCGATAACACCTGTACTATTCAGGTCGGACCGGCAGATTTCGGAGTGAGAAAGTCCAAGCACAATTTGTACATCGACTACAGCGATAACACCTGTACTATTCAGGTCGGACCGGCAGATTTCGGAGTGAGAAAGTCCAAGCACAATTTGTACATCGACTACAGCGATAACACCTGTACTATTCAAGTATTGCTATGCTTCCTCGAGTCTGAGCTCTACATTTGCTATACTACAACATACAGTTATATCCCTGATGAATTAAACGAACTAATTAGCATATTAACTCTCCATGATTTTATACGTCACGTATCTTTCTATGTAAGATTCGCCTGAAAGGAAGCCACTGAAACTATATAAACGCTTCACAATGCATCATAAACTTATACGTATGTAAGATGTAGTGAACAAACAGGCAATCAATGTCATATTTACGACCACCACTTTGAAGGTAATTTGGTCTAGAACAATTGCGTTCCGTAGTCTACATGACTTAATCTCGATACCCAGGTTTAGGTAGGTTAGGTAAAATTTAACACAGCAATCTTTAAATCTTCAACAATAGTATTGCAACATACCTTTTTACAAACATATGCGCAAAATGTATACTAAAGGCAGACCGAACCAATTAAGCTTCAACGGAGTTCTTACACTCAGAGCGATAACAAGCCAGACTTTATATGACGGGTGGAACCGAGGTTCATGAATTATTTAAACATATGTCATACTCGATCAGACTTATGCATCTAGTCGTCGTTCACCTTCTAGGGCGCAGACCTTGGGCCGATATTTATGTATTCTCCACACAGAAAAGGAGATTCCGCATTACCTGCATGGATCGAGTTAAGTTCTGACCTCTGTCGGTACGCGCTTGCTTATATGATCGCACATTGAAACCCCCGTCTATAGTGGTGTCGACGAGACGAAAATCCTTAGATCAGACTCGATCAATTTGTTGCCGAACACAAATTCCACTTAGTAAAACACTTCTATTACCTTTAGAAACAGATTTACTTGGATAACTTATAAGTAGAAACCTCACAATCGAACAATACAAACGATATATGCAGTCTTACACGTTAGCATTAATTCGTGTTGAGGATTTATGCAGCTTTGTTTTACTGGATGGACAAATTGACGATACAGATATGGTTTTATTGAATTTGGCAAATTGGATTATTGTGAACAGAAAATTGCATGAAATTAATGTTTACGAAAAGCTAAAACAAACATTTTGAAGCAGCTGTACGAATCTGTTCTAATGTTCTTAAGAAAAAATATTTAATTAGTAATTTACAAACGTGTGACTACTGTCTGGCTAATTTTTAGTATCGATCCAGAGGAAATTTAGCGGACAAAACTGAAAAATGTGCTTTACATTCTGCCAAGACCATAGTTAAAGTTATTACAAAGATGCCTGTTCACTTCTAGTTGGATCTTAAACGTTAGGATAATTTATTTCAAAATCTACCAAGATAATAGTCGTTTAGTATTATTGAACTGAATCGTATAATATAACGCGTATTTACGTTTAAGAGCCGATGGTTGAGCAGTCTGTGTTGCAACTTTGGATCTGAGTTACAGATAACGCAGGTTCAAATCCTGTCTGTGACCGTAGCTCTTTTTATCACTACCATCGACCTTGTACTGTACTGACTCTCCCCCTTAATCTGTTAGATAAGATCCTCGCACAGGCCAGTGGCCCATACGACGGACAACATGGGTTTAAAAAGGGATGTGCTTTTTTGTAACAACAAAAATTGAACATAAAGAGAAAGATGGAGTAAGATGGACAAAGTAGAGCACGTGCAGTGTACATGTCCTCGCCAAGATAGATTACATTAACCAGTAATGTTCCTAGAATTAAAAAAACTATATAGATATACTCTCATCAAATGGAATTTTAAATGGTACACCAAATTGGTGTAAGAACGAACTGTACGGAACTTTCCATGATTCCACAGATTTACCAGGGCACTAGAGGTAATAATGACATGTCACGGTGATAAACTCGAATTATAGACAAGAACAAGGCGGACGTACAAAGCTGGAACTGTGTACTGTATAATCCATAGCGTACCCTTTAATGCTTGACACGCGATCTGGTTGGATCGTGGCTTGGGCGTGAGGGAGTGAGTCACGAGCACTGAGTCACAAGTTGTGGCCAATCATTGATAGTTTCTGGAACGCCCAGTTTTAGCGAACACTAAACCACCATGTACAGACTAAACGTTACGTCAATTAAGCCTCAGTTTATTCCTATAAATTTAGAAATTTTACAATCTTAAACCAAGATAGACAAGTTAGTGAATTATGATTGTATATAGTAGGTTTGGGCTTTAATTTTGTTCAATCAGGAAAGTTTGTTTACAATTCTAGTTAGATAAATTAAGAGATGTTGCTAGTGTAATTTAATCCCTTTGAACTTCCACGTGTCTTTATTTTGCTCTCTAGTTTTCCGACTCCATCCGACCTTTCGTGTTTGACTAAAACACGTGGTCGTAACAATCGCACTTAAGTGTTTAGTTTAAAATGGTGAATAACACCTAAGCGAGGTGCTGGTATAATCGTATGACCAGGTGTGATTGTTTGTCCCTACAATTTGATCCTAATACCGTGAACTTGTGGTGTTTTCTTTGCAAGCTCGGCTACTACAAGTATTATTAGAGATCAAAACGTACCCATTACCATTCGAATATAATTCATATTAACCCAAATATCTATCCCCAGACATTCTGAAATATGAAAAAAGTATAAATTGGTATTAACCCACGTTCTCTACGTTCGGAAAATTAGTTTTCCCAACATACAACGGTAATTTGGTACTTCAGACATTTCTTTCAGAAACTTGTAACATAATACTTAATATAATTTTTATGAAAGAATTAGGGTTGAAAATCTTAACAGTAAATATGTGTACGGTCTAATACTTTTTATACAAAGTAGAAGTTCGCCACACCAGTGTCATAAGAGACTTCGCTGAGGTTTCATGCAAAATTTCAAATCTATACCTTATTGCATTCTCGATATTTCCCGATGACAGATACACAAAAATATAATCATACAAAAAAGTCGACAAGAAAATTAAACATCATAAAACTTAAAACTTTAAAGCCTACATACGAAATACTTTTCGACATATCTTATCATATGATACATTCAGATTTTTTTCATTAAATTCGGTTTCATATCAGTGTTTATGCAATCAAAGTCTAAACCAAGTCACTATAAAATCATGCTGTATGTGTTGGGATAGTTAGGCTACAAGTGTTAATATGTCACATGTTTGAATCCCTCATGTGTGTATTGAGTTTGTTTACAAATGTATACATATATTCTGATAATTTCTCCGTTACCCATAACACCAATGTGAAGATATCCGCTAACACTCAGCCAAATGGAGTGACATACACCATCATCGAACTCGATGTTCTCATGTGTGTATTCTGACACACGAGTTAGTTTACTGAACACATGTGCTTCCTCGCAACCTCAACAGATGAGATGCCTCAAGCCTCAACCTCACACTCACCCAACCTGGCCACGGTTCAGGGAACAACATTATTGTACATATCTGAACTATATTAAACAGCAGGAATAATTGATCATATCATAATCCCGTTATTAAATTTATTTAATAACGGAGAGTGCCGATGGCCGAGTGGTCTAAGTCGTTGGACTTCGAGTCTGAGTTAGAGAGCGCAGGTTCAAATCCTGTCTGTGACTGTTGCACTTTTATTAGTACAATCAACCTCGTACTGTATCGACTCTCCCCTTTATTCTGTTTGATAAGATCCTCGCACAGGCCAGTGGCCCATGAGGACGGGCAGAATAAGGATTAAAAGGGAATCGGCCTCTCCTTAAAAAAAAAAACTTATAAAACAAATTTACTGCAAAATACACACCAGTATTTTCTCTACATTTTGGGTCACAACAGCACAATCCCGACTCAGGATTTTGTGTGGTTTGTACCACGGCAGTCGCTGTTCGTTTATTATCTTGAAATTTTCATACTAGACATACTTTTACATTAACAAAACCAATTACCAATACGCAATATAACTTTTTAATTGATTCAATACATAAAACTGTTGACAATTTTTAATTAATTAAGATAACATTCCAGACAATCAATGTTGTATTATGCTCTTCTAACGTGTTTTACATAAAAGTTCATATAAGATTTCACCCAGTGTTAGAACTTCGGAGTGAAATTTATAACTATCTTTATCTTAACCAGAAATATCTTTTCTATGTATCGTCTTTTCATTTAGAATCATCTTATACTTGGTTCACACGTTATGCTCGACGATTCAACTCTCTAAACCTCAAGGGTAAGGCAGACGTCCGTTATTTATTAGATTAGACGTATTTTTAATAGCACAAAAGTATCCAAATAAAACTAGCTCAATTGAAGAGTCAATAAATACTGTACATTACCGGTCGATTCAATTCTATTTTTCAATTATTTCGCTTTAATTTTCTTACGGATGAGTTTAGATTTTAGAATACAAAAACATGGGATTTTACTGCATCGGCAAGTTTACAATTAACAAGCACACATATTTTTCATCAATTAGCTTCAAAGTTGGCTGTCCTTCGGAAAGTCATTTGTTTAACCTGGAGCTTCAGCAACAAGAAGAGTCTCAGTTTGGATCATGACATTCAATTACGATTTAAAATTCACTTTTGATAGTAAGGAGCCAGCTGTAAAAGCGGTATAATTTCCATATTTCTGACAGAATTTTTAGTGAAATGTGTCATTTTGATGCCATGAAAGCAATACTCAGAAATCATTTCACTATCTACAATTATCTCTCGAGCCTGGAGGTAAGAAATCAGCCAAAATTTGTGCATTTGCTTGTCAAGTAGATCGTTACAGTTCGACGAAGAGCCACTTCCAGATTTTTCCCAGAAAGATGCAGAGAAATGTGCCGAGTGACTCGCCCCACGTGGGCCCCAGATGATCACCCGATGACTCCAGGGTCCCTCCGTTACGCCGGGCCACACGTTTTTACAATGCTCTTTTTAAAGCGGATCGTCATCCGTAACCGACAAAAATGTGAGAATGTGTCCCAATTCTACCGCTAACATTACTTTACGAAGCCTAACTCATACGATGCTATCGGGGAGTTGTCCGACTTTAGAATCCGACCGGTTATTTTGAACGGTTCAATTTTTTCTTCGGTATGACGATTATCTACCAAACATTTTGTTTTAAATATAAGTGATACAATTAAAATGGATAAAATCTTGGTCCTATTGGATGAAATTTTGAAGCTAAAACCATTGAGTCATCCCTAAAAATTCCAACAAGATGGTGGTCAAAACACAGCCACTGAGTATAGTGGAAGCCACCAGGTAGCTTTTCAGACTAACTTTCAATTTACACGGGTTCGGTTCTCATCTGATCTTCATGAGATCTTCAGGTAGCACTTGGAGCAAGCTTCGAAGTTGTCCCTAGGCCTCGTCTCGTACTGGTGTACCGAACTGCCCTGCACGTAGAGCAAGCTTCGAAGTTATCTCTAGCACTCGTCTCGTACTGTGTACCGAACTGCCCTGCACGTAGAGCAAGCTTCGAAGTTATCTCTAGCCCTCGTCTCGTACTGTGGGCAAATTGTAAAGAACCCTAAACTTCCGCATGTCTCACTAGATAACTCTCTGTCATTTAATGTTTCAACTATTCGGATTGCCCTTTTTAACGAAAAGCTCTCTCAAAGTTTGGTGCTGGACATCTTCCTCAAAATGTAATTTCATAGGACAGATGAGGATAAATTAGGACGAAACGAGGCATTAGCTGCACTTCTCGCGTACAAAAGTTTAGATCTTGCGAAGAAGAAATATGCCAGATGCAACTTTTTCGCGAACACTGCTGACACGATCTTTCCTAGTTAACGCGTTATCGATATGTACTCCCAGGTTTGCAGAGTCAGTCGGCTCCATTAGGATTCACACCATTCGACATAACTATAAGAAGGAATTTGACTTTTGTATCCGGTAAAGTGGTCGAGTTTGAATTATTATTACTCAAATTATAATTAGTTTGAAAATGTTTGCCAAATTTTAAATTAGAGTATGAAATGAATTCAAGAGTTATCATAGTTTACATAGATTTAAACTGTTAAAATAACTAAACAGAGCTTGAGACGAGAGCTACACAGAGCCCAGCTATATAGCTATACAGCAACCTGTGTAAACGCAGCCCAAGTGAGCACACCTGTTTCTTCCTGTATCAGCAATTAACCCATCAACTGCCGAAACCGTTTCACAATGTAATCACGCTGTGCGCTCGCGTTCATGTCAAGTAGAGAGAGCACACCTGCCTCTTCCTGTATCAGCAATTAACCCATCAACTGCCGAAACCGTTTCACAATGTAATCACGCTGTGCGCTCGCGTTCGTGTCAAGTAGAGAGAGCACACCTGCCTCTTCCTGTATCAGCAATTAACCCATCAACTGCCGAAACAGTTTCACAATGTAATCACGCTGTGCGCTCGCGTTCGTGTCAAGTAGAGAGAGCACACCTGCCTCTTCCTGTATCAGCAATTAACCCATCAACTGCCGAAACAGTTTCACAATGTAATCACGCTGTGCGCTCGCGTTCGTGTCAAGTAGAGAGAGCACACCTGCCTCTTCCTGTATCAGCAATTAACCCATCAACTGCCGAAACCGTTTCACAATGTAATCACGCTGTGCGCTCGCGTTCGTGTCAAGTAGAGAGAGCACACCTGCCTCTTCCTGTATGAGCAATTAACCCATCAACTGCCGAAACCGTTTCACAATGTAATCACGCTGTGCGCTCGCGTTCGTGTCAAGTAGAGAGAGCACACCTGCCTCTTCCTGTATCAGCAATTAACCCATCAACTGCCGAAACCGTTTCACAATGTAATCACGCTGTGCGCTCGCGTTCGTGTCAAGTAGAGAGAGCACACCTGCCTCTTCCTGTATCAGCAATTAACCCATCAACTGCCGAAACAGTTTCACAATGTAATCACGCTGTGCGCTCGCGTTCGTGTCAAGTAGAGAGAGCACACCTGCCTCTTCCTGTATTAGCAATTAACCCATCAACTGCCGAAACCGTTTCACAATGTAATCACGCTGTGCGCTCGCGTTCGTGTCAAGTAGAGAGAGCACACCTGCCTCTTCCTGTATCAGCAATTAACCCATCAACTGCCGAAACCGTTTCACAATGTAATCACGCTGTGCGCTCGCGTTCGTGTCAAGTAGAGAGAGCACACCTGACTCTTCCTGTATCAGCAATTAACCCATCAACTGCCGAAACCGTTTCACAATGTAATCACGCTGTGCGCTCGCGTTCGTGTCAAGTAGAGAGAGCACACCTGCCTCTTCCTGTATCAGCAATTAACCCATCAACTGCCGAAACCGTTTCACAATGTAATCACGCTGTGCGCTCGCGTTCGTGTCAAGTAGAGAGAGCACACCTGCCTCTTCCTGTATCAGCAATTAACCCATCAACTGCCGAAACCGTTTCACAATGTAATCACGCTGTGCGCTCGCGTTCGTGTCAAGTAGAGAGAGCACACCTGCCTCTTCCTGTATCAGCAATTAACCCATCAACTGCCGAAACCGTTTCACAATGTAATCACGCTGTGCGCTCGCGTTCGTGTCAAGTAGAGAGAGCACACCTGCCTCTTCCTGTATCAGCAATTAACCCATCAACTGCCGAAACCGTTTCACAATGTAATCACGCTGTGCGCTCGCGTTCGTGTCAAGTAGAGAGAGCACACCTGCCTCTTCCTGTATCAGCAATTAACCCATCAACTGCCGAAACAGTTTCACAATGTAATCACGCTGTGCGCTCGCGTTCGTGTCAAGTAGAGAGAGCACACCTGCCTCTTCCTGTATCAGCAATTAACCCATCAACTGCTCTCGGCAGTCGGGTCTGGATCCACGCTGCTCTCTCTCTATAACACACCTAGGTAACAATTTGGCTGACCCAACACATTACTTGAAACGGCTACGTTTTTTCGATGTGGAGTTTTAGTAAAGCTTAAAACAGTGTTACGATTTGAGGGAAGACATGAGTTGAGTTTACATCGTCTGTATACCAAACTAATAATAAAAAAACGCACAAATAAAATAAGACGCGCTAATTGTAATGTGTCAAGTACTAGTTCTTGTTATTCTCAACACTGCTGTAAAAATGATTCGATAATATAAAAACTTTTCAACGCGGACTTAACAATCTCAACAATGTAAATGTCATAACGATTGCGATGCAATTTATATTGTCTTTTATGCAGTAAACATTGAATTGAATTGAATCAACACAAGACTACAACGAATAACTCGACAATGGGACAAACACTCATTAACATTAGAAATTAAACAACATAACACGAGATACAAGGAAGTTGTGTCATCTCCAAAATTTTGGAAACAATACAGCACCTGCAGCAAAAAACCAGCAAACAGAACTGAGTGAAATCACACGCCCAAATTTACAGTAACAGATGAAAAATATGTAGTAATCTCTAATTTTTTGCTAACAAACAAAACAAGACAACAACAAAACAATATTGTGGAGTATGTGGTTGTTGCAGTACATACTAAACGAACCTTTTACTACTACATACCAATATTATGGTTTATTTGGCACCGTTGTAATCTTTCAAAGCTTAGGTATATATGTATATTTAGTACGTGTATTACAATACCTTGCATAACAAAATACATAAAACTTAGTTTTATACATACACCTATAAATTTAAGGGGGGTAGTACACCGTTAAATGTCAAAAATTTCATTATTGATTTTTTTCATTATAATTTTTTACTAGTTTGTTCTGATCAATACAGTAAAAAAATTATGATGATATCTTGATTTTTAGCTGAATTATGACAAAAAAACGAAATCGCTTTTTGTACAAAATCCAAATCTTGTACACTCCTCTTGTTTTTAGATTTAGTTTTCATACAGTATTCATTGATAGTAGGTAGTGTTTTGCTTTACAATCTGTGATTTGTTTTCTTATTTCTATTTTACTGGCCAATGGCTTTGGTTCAATGTATTGTTTGTTTACATTACTTGAGTGAAGATTAGTGTCAACATTTACGTTTTCAGTGTCAAGTAATCGAAAATAAATGACAGACTCTGTGATTGACCAACTAGGTGTGTACTTTGGTAATGCTATTAGAGCCAATCCCAATGACTTGGTATCAATGAGAAAGGCTGCTTGGGCAGTATGGAACCACAAGGCCAGTTCGGATGAGAAAACACTTCACCATTTTTGTCCGACTGGCCCAGAATCTTGGTGTATGTACCAGCAGGCTATATCTAATGACTCAATAACAACTTTTAAACATAAAAATACAATACCATACCCTATAATGGATTCCATTAAACCAATATTCGTAGATATGACAAAGCCTGAACTTTTAAGATGTTTAAAAGGAAAGACCCAAAACGCTAACGAGTCATACAACAATGTGCTTTGGAACATCTGCCTAAAAAAGGTTTTGTTGGAAGAACAGTTTTAAATATTGCAGCACATGAAGCATCTTTGATTTATAATGAAGGGCATTTAGGTAGGTTAAAGGTTCTTACTCATTTATCCATGACTCCGGGGACTTTCTGTGAAGAATTGTTGAGAAATTTTGATGAGATCCGTGTGCGCGCATTGCTAAAGAAAGTTGAAAATCAAAGTTTGGAAGCCAGAAGAGCCAGAAGGAGATTGAGACTAGACCAGCAAATGGGATTTTAAGAAGTATAAGGTGTAACATATGCAGCAGGGTCTTTTTAATGTAAGATAAAACATCATTTTTAATAGTTTAACTTTAACGGTGGTTTTCCGAAAGTTACTTTTTTGCCTACTATTTACATGATTTCTCAAAAAGTATTCAAGATATCCTTACCAAATTTTAAGGGGATGTTTCTAACATCATTAGCTATAGCATGAACTAGGATTACCAGAAATGAATCAATATAACTCAATTTATTAAGGTAAATAAATGTTTTGTTTTTTATAAATTATGTTTATTTTGTAATTTATATTTATTTTGACATTAGACCAATATCCTTAGTTCATGCCATAGCCCTAGGTCGAACAAACAGAATGATACCAAATTTATGTGTGAAACTTTAATTTGAGCGTTACAATTATGTTAATAAGTAAGCTACGTACAAAAAACAAAAAAATTTATAACTCAGTAATAGAATAAAATATTTTATTAAAAATCATTTTAAAATAAACCAAAGTATATAATTATCTAACTTACCCACAAAATTTCATATGTGTAGGTATATCAGTAGTTGCACAAGAAATAAATTTGTAAATGCATGCGGAAAGGTGTACTACCCCCCTTAAACCGCACCAAAATTCATGGTATTTCCGATAAGTTTAAAATTGTGATATCCATTACAAACATGTTGAATAGCTAACATCATCATCCACAGAAACGAATGGGTGACGTGGTTCCGAGTGTTACAATGCAGTCACGGTTGTTGCAGTTGGACTACACGTGAGTGCAGATACAGTAGTTACAGCGACGCGGAACAAGCTAGTTAGCAGTTCTGCCACACTGTTCGTTATTATTCGAACTATAATTAATTTCCCAGCTTTCGACGGTGAACTTTTGTCGCTTCCAATGTAATAACTCAATTTTTGACATCCCGTCGGCAAAATATGAGGACTCAAAACTACTACGTTAATGTAATGTACTTTCATTATGATTTATTACACATTTGGCCGGTGTAGTTTGAAATACTGACGTTAATGCTTTTTTAATAGTTTTGTTCTTGATCGCATTGTACTTACTTGACTGGCTTTTACAAACTTTTAAACACCCGGTCTATAAAATTTCCAAAGCGTTAATATCTCTCAGTGGCCTTGCCAATCGCGTTGTAGTTACTTATCTGTTATAAAGTTTTACGCATCTGGTCTATAGAATTTCCAAAGCATTAATAGCAGTTCCACGAGCGAGTGTCACCATACTGATGACAGAGTGCATTGGTTTACTGTTCATCATCAGCATACTTATTTAATGTTAAAAGTGTAACGATTTTACCACAACGAATCAAACAGCACCGATGTTTTTATATCGGTAAATTCAAAATTGATCAACACGGCTTTCGATGTTTCTACATTTTATTATTAGTGAATATGTTATGGCTGGATAGTTATTACCAGCGGACATTTAGTTTTGGCATGCTGCTCCTACGACATTCTTGTTGGCTGATAATACAACTTAACAATAGTTTATTCCCGCACTCGAGAAATATTAATATAACAATTTCACTGTTGATCATATACACGATTCCATTGAACATGAAGACACGCTACGTCGTTGTTAAAAAAGAGAACTCAACACAAGGCATAACTTTATCACGTAAAAAGTTCAATAAAATTGCCAAACATTTGGAGACTCATGAATAAAATCTAATTATGCATATGTATTTATGAAAACATGTGTCGATTGATATACATTGTAAGAGATTTGTCCCAAGTTGTTAGCCATTGAACTGATTCGTATTACTTAGGTTTTTAATGCCAAAAAGTGCCTTATTTCAGTGCTTATAGCCATAAAATGATTGTTAAGAATTACTTCCAATGAATTTGGGTCTTACAAACATATTCTTTAAATTAAGAGGTCTTTAAAATACTAATTTAAGAAATGTTGTAAATAATTTCTTTGTTAAAGATAGCCCAATTTTCGCCAACTACTCAACTTTCATAACTTCTTTTAATTTGTGTAAACCCGAATAAAATTTCATTACAAATATAGGGGCATTGTGGGAGTGAATTGCAACATTGTTTAACATTTTAGTTTGTCGGACTGCCGTTTCAAAAGTTTACATAAAATTTAATAAAGAAAGTTAAAGTTGTCACGAAAGTAATTTTGTTATTTCTAATACTATTTTTGTACTACCTTCCAATTCCGCCGCTATCTATCCTAATGTTTAATTCGTTTATGACAAAAACCTCATCAAAATGTGCAAAAATGTACGCATATTAAAAACTCATACCAATTAATACAACTGAAAATGGCTGCTATGCATTTTGTTTTATGAATAATCTATCACAATCTTCACACTTAAGAGTTTGTAACACAGTATACATAAATATTATTTATTATGCTTTTAAGCAAATTATGACACCACGTAGAACTTCCGTTAAAAATCGAACGAGAAATAACTTGCATTGCGACCGAACACGACAAAACTTTTAATTGTTCGTTTGATACAACCAAACCGTTAAAATACATACATTTCAGCCTAAAACTTCTCTATGACAAAATAAACCCAACAACAAATAAAAAACCATTCTTCAAACCATTTGGAATGCACTCATTTAATTACAACGTTTAAAAGTAATAACACAAATTTTAGGCAGTATTTAAAAACTAAGATAAAAATATACTGACATTTGTGTATGTTAATGCAGTTTATGAGTTGATACATTATACAAAAGGTTGACTCCTGTCCTCACTTCCCATACAGTATATTTGAGAGGGTGCGACTACATTGTGACTGACAAAATGGACGAGTTGGTCGCCGTTCACTAACAGTCGATTGATAGTAATCCATACAGGGACAGTTTTCTCCTTCAGCTGGGCATCTGAGCCGGCGATTCATTGTTTCATGTAAATCTATGGGTGAGTCTAGCCGGGTGGTCTCCCGCCCTGCCTCCGGGCCTGACAAGACACGGTACACGGTACCTCACTATCAGGACCCATCACTGTCCGATCCTCGAGACGGTAACCTAGACGTTCTAGATTGGCTCTCCCACATAACTCACCGCCCTGCCTCCGGGCCCGACAAGACACGGTACCTCACTATCGGGACTCATCACTGTCCGATCCTCGAGACGGTAGCCTAGACGTTCTAGATTGGCTCTCCCACATAACTCACCGCCCTGCCTCCGGGCCCGACAAGACACGGTACCTCACTATCAGGACCCATCACTGTCCGATCCTCGAGACGGTAACCTAGACGTTCTAGATTGGCTCTCCCACATAACTCACCGCCCTGCCTCCGGGCCCGACAAGACACGGTACCTCACTATCGGGACTCATCACTGTCCGATCCTCGAGACGGTAGCCTAGACGTTCTAGATTGGCTCTCCCACATAACTCACCGCCCTGCCTCCGGGCCCGACAAGACACGGTACCTCACTATCGGGACTCATCACTGTCCGATCCTCGAGACGGTAGCCTAGACGTTCTAGATTGGCTCTCCCACATAACTCACCGCCCTGCCTCCGGGCCCGACAAGACACGGTACCTCACTATCGGGACTCATCACTGTCCGATCCTCGAGACGGTAGCCTAGACGTTCTAGATTGGCTCTCCCACATAACTCACCGCCCTGCCTCCGGGCCCGACAAGACACGGTACACGGTACCTCACTATCAGGACCCATCACTGTCCGATCCTGGAGATGGTAGCCTAGACGTTCTAGATTACCCCTTGAAGACCTGCATGGAAAGCGGTGAAGTATTACGATTAAGTGAGATCAGCCTTGATATCATACAGAACACAGAGATTGGTTTAAATAAACTACGACACAATTATAAAGTACAATTAGAAGGTAATTAAGTACATGGCAAAAAATGTACAAAAAAATACAGACGTTAAATGCAATAGAGGATTTTAATATTGATGTTTTAGATGTTGATTACCCCACGGCGAAACGGTTCACTGCACTATTGAGGTCATTTGGTATAGTCCGGTCAATAGAAACGCCAACACGAGTTACCGCCACTTCAGCGACATCAATCGACAACACGTGACCCTCACATGTAATTCTAAACTAATGGCTTTTGAAAGAGCGTTGTTTAAAGTCTCTAAATTGTATTGACCCCGTTGAGTTTAGTTCTACGATTTTGAAGAAAATTTTATTTCAACTTGAACGCGAGCACTCTATCATTAAAATACAACGAAATGCTAGAATATAAAAGTGAAGTTTGCTTACCAAAGGCAACTGGGTTTCGAGAGAAATAAATGTTATTATTTGCGAAATTAATAGCCACTCAAATAATAAAATCAACGATTTTGTCTAAATTGGAAACAAACTAATAGAAAAGTGATACGAGCTGGAAAAGCTTATGACGAGCTATACATAATAACTAACAAGTCAGCGGTACCACTAGGGTCGCTGATGAGTTCAACACTTTTCAGGGTCTTTATCAGCGGCATCAGCTCTCTCCATCAATAAGAGTCCAGCAGCTACCATGGCTCTGGCCCCGATCAAAGAGGAAGATAAGGACATATCTACAGCAATAACGAAATTCCAACAAAGAAATCTAACGACTTCAATAATGCGGTTCTGAAATAATACTCTAAACATTTGTTGAAGCGTCAAAAAGATATGCACTCAGTGTGAGTGACTCAGTCACCAATCTGTCCACTCGGTCACCAATGGAACGTTATTAGCCACTTCCCGATTATACGCGAGACGATGCGACTCAACTGTAAGCCTGTAAATGGTGGTCTATACCTGCACAGTGTGAGTGACTCAGTCACCAATCTGTCCACTCAGTCACCAATGGAACGTTATTAGCCACTTCCCGATTATACGCGAGACGATGCGACTCAACTGTAAGCCTGTAAATGGTGGTCTATACCTGCACAGTGTGAGTGACTCAGTCACCAATCTGTCCACTCAGTCACCAATGGAACGTTATTAGCCACTTCCCGATTATACGCGAGACGATGCGACTCAACTGTAAGCCTGTAAATGGTGGTCTATACCTGCACAGTGTGAGTGACTCAGTCACCAATCTGTCCACTCAGTCACCAATGGAACGTTATTAGCCACTTCCCGATTATACGCGAGACGATGCGACTCAACTGTAAGCCTGTAAATGGTGGTCTATACCTGCACAGTGTGAGTGACTCAGTCACCAATCTGTCCACTCAGTCACCAATGGAACGTTATTAGCCACTTCCCGATTATACGCGAGACGATGCGACTCAACTGTAAGCCTGTAAATGGTGGTCTATACCTGCACAGTGTGAGTGACTCAGTCACCAATCTGTCCACTCAGTCACCAATGGAACGTTATTAGTCACTTCCCGATTATACGCGAGACGATGCGACTCAACTGTAAGCCTGTAAATGGTGGTCTATACCTGCACAGTGTGAGTGACTCAGTCACCAATCTGTCCACTCAGTCACCAATGGAACATTATTACACACTTCCCGATTAGACACGACTACTACTCTAAATTTCCGCTTACATTCGCTCGCCTAAAACGTCGTCATACAATTTGTTTTTCGACTAACCCAAATTATTACCGTACATATTACTACATATAATTGCAGTTACATTTTCCTCATTTCAGGTCACAACTCCCAGTTCTCACAGCATTACAGCTTCTTATATTCCGATACGGCTGTAAGAAATCTTTACAGCTGGATAAATCGCTAATATAGGACTTATTTATTACAAATGAACAGTATTATAAATGATTTCTTAAAGGCATTCGATACTATGTTTAAGATGATGGATTCGAAAGTCGAAAATATTGTTGTCTGTTGTTGTAGAAGGGATCCAGTACTTGTCCTAATCATTCTCTCGCACGACACATACTCAACGAAAGATTGATTTCATTTGAACACTTCTATAAAACCTAACTTTACCATGTGGCGAGATATCCCAGGTTAGATATCACATATGCACTTTGAATTTTGCATGAAACTTCATTTCTACACAAGACAAGAATAAGCTGTATGATGGTGCATGCCCAATCATGACATTTGGCAGAGCATCATCGATGCCTATATGCTCACTGGATTATTTACCTTATTTCTATCGGGAGATGCAAACGCATATGTGACTGTCTGCAGGACATCTAGATACAGTAACTAAATGAGCTATATAGATTTCAAATTTGGTATACAACCCGAGCGAAGCCTGTTCGTTACTCGACACCCTCTTAGTGTGGCTTACTCTTGCCTTGCAGTTCTTCAGTCAACACCTTCATCACTATTTTATAAATCACTGAAATAATCGTTACCGACTACACTGGCACGTAATTAAAATCGGTTGTTGTTGAAAACATACTAGTTTAGCCATCTGGTATTTTCATCTTTATAAGGCATTAATTATGTGAAAAAAGTATTTTTATCAATGTATATTGTAACTAGATTATTATAGCACACAAGGTGTTTTATCAGTAAATTGATGTAATAAAAAATATCGTGATTAGTGGGTCTTTGTTAATGTAGAATATCCAGGCTAATAGTGGTGTTAGCTATTAAGCCGGCATTTTCTTTGTTATGATTTTTAATATGTTTTCCCGCTGTAAAGTGTATTATGCTCTAAATCTTGGTATAAGGTAGACACATTAAAAAAAAAAAAACACTTTTTGAAAATAGATAAAATTTACAATGTTTTGAATATTTCAGATTTTACATAATCTTATATTATAAATTGCTGGATGCAGTCCATCCCCTTAATAAATACTCGCCTTAATAAATGAAACTAGATTCAGACTAATACAAGTTTTTAGAATAAATTATATGTAAAACATTAAATAGATTCATAGTACATACGTAGTTTTAACATTTAGTACACGGGCAAAACACCCAAAAATGACTTGCGACTTGAGGAAGGAAATTGTGTCACGCACCGTGTACTAAAAAAACCCGACAAAAAGTTCGGGACATTAACGAAAAGAAAAGAGCAGGCAGATAGTACAAAAGACTGTGGAGCGGCACTAAACTGCGAACAAAGAACTGTAATAAACCTCCTTCGCCCCTGAGGAGCGTGTAAGCGAGAACACCCACACTACAGTAGTCGGGCCATAGCAGCTGTGGCCTGCGACAAAGGCGCTATTTAGAAGGCCCGTTGCTTCTCAGAAAGGTCGTCAAAGGACCAACGCAACCCCAGCCAAGTATGCGAATGACTTTCTCCAATACTTAGTCACCTTCTCGCGACAATGTTCCCTGGTGCTGTTCGTCCGTCAGGCAGTTTCCGCGCGGATGTCACAATAATCGACCGGCGACTTCTTTACTACAGATGACGTAATGTAAAAAGAATTAAATGTAAAATTATTGTCGTAGAGATCGAGGGTTGTAAGAGTTTACTGTATTTCACCATTCCGTCCATAGCAGCAGGCCTGTAGGAGACTAGGTAACTACTTATTAACAATGGCCTTTAACAGAGAAATTGTGGTAGAGATCGAATTAAGCCGATAGTGATAATTAATCATTAACACTGGGGAAAAAGCAGCTGTACAATGTATACATATCTGTTTTGCAAATATTGTTAAAAATATAATTAAATATGTCTTTATTGTAGAGGCAAAGTAAGGATTTAAAGGCCCTCTCTTCGATTATAACGGTAAAGTAGGTCCTCTCTCCAAAGGTAAAGTATGCCTTATTTCACCAGGCGAAGTTAGGGCTAAGGGCCTGTCAAACACAGCCTGGGGACGAACGGCTTCCAGGTGACTTCCTAATACCCACCAATGACTACACAGGCGGGGTGTCACAGATGCTAACATGAGTAAATCGATGAACATACGCGCACATATCACTCTAATACTACTTGAAAATCATACAGTGGCTTTAAACTTTGGGAGTGCCGATGGCCAAGTGGTCTAAGACGTTGGACTTTGGGTCTGAGTTAGAGATAGCGCAGGCTCGAATCCTGTCTGTGACCGTTGCACTTTTTATCAGTACCATCGACCTTGTACTGTATCGACTCTCCCCCTTATTCTGTTTGATAAGATCCTCGCACAGACCAGTGGCCCATAAGGACGGGCAGAATAAGGCATAAAAGGAGATCGGCTTCTCCTTAAAAAAAAAATAAATATAAATAAATAAATAAACTGAAAACAGAGGTAAACTGTCTTTATCCGTAATCCATGTAGCACGGGTTCCTCAGGAATTATTTATTACACCTCCATGGTCATTTTCTTTATTTGTAATTGGGTTTATTTTGGTAAGTTTAAACTCACCATCAATTATTAGCTGAACACAGGAAAACAGATTAACACAAGGTATTAACAATTGACACAGGAATTTCGAGTTATGTTGTTGGACCGACAAAACCGCTGAAAATAAGCAATGCGAATATTTACAGAAATGAGTTATTTACAAACTAAGGAAATTGCTTTTCTTAACGCAATACAATTTAAGAAAATGACACACCTGGTACATTGATAACATGTCATTCATAACCGTCAGTCATCACTTGTACAACTTTCATATCACCTTAACAAGTTTGAGTACCCGCGGACATCCAAAACCATGAACGTTTCAAGCCGGATTTTGTTGACGGACAACAGGCTACATTACACTACGAACATTTTAAACCCTCTTTATTTAGGACTTTCATATTTTGCACTTGACAAATTTTAGGTACAAAACTACAAGTCTCTTGCTACTTACTAGAAGAAAATATTTTCTATAAAGTTTATACGTAGTACACACAATTTTTTAAACTTTTGAATATTTTAAGCTGATCAGAAACTGAGAAATATAACAGTGCTCGATATGAATCGAATCAAATCGACGCTTACGCAACGCACCTCAACTCATCCAGAATCTATAATATTATTGAGAAGTGCACTCGATGTACCATAGGGCGCCTCTCATCTTCGAATCCGACTCTAATTTGGTTGATTAAATCGATCTGGCCGTATCCCAGTGTGAAGTGGCAGGCAGCAGCAGCGGCAGCTCTTCATTGCGCAGTTTGTAGCCACCCACTCGAGTCAGTTCACGAGCGTACCGCTGCTAATTGACGTGCGGTTGCTGCACCCACTCTTTGCCCTTTACTGATCAAAGTATTATTTTTGTGCACTTGACGGAAAATACGGCCTCGATGTGAGAAAGCTCGGTCTTCAATTAGAACCGGGTCGTCTTTTCACTCGCGACCACTTAAGTGAGTACACGCCAAATCGAGCTTTTAATCGGTTCAAGATGCAGAGCGGGACGGTTCTATTCCGCGCAGTAAAATGTGTGAGCTAAATCATTCTGGCGGGCCTGTAAGTTCAGACTTGTAGCATAACAAATTTGCACACTGAATGGACCGAATCAAACTGATCAACTGTTACGTTTCGGTAATGTACGTCAGATAGTGTCGGTTTCCTTTCGTAAAACCTGCACGTCTTACGTATGGTACGTTCGGATTGTTCAACTTTACTGGGGTGGCGACATTTATACGCGAATTGATTCACACCTTAGGGGGAAAGCTATTACAAATATATTTCTTCAGTGAGCGACATGGATAATCACTATATTCACCTCTCACTCCAAGTTTCCTGTGATTTCGATTCATTTTACCCATTCCAGATAGTTTTCCGACACTGTTACTAAGAATTAATGCCAACGAGTAACTTATCCCTGGTGTATCAGTATTTAGTCCACGTCTCTGGTAAATCGTGTAAAATATGTTTGGTCTGTGTCCGACGCCGCTACACCAGTGCCAGTAAATAGTGGTCACTCGATATTTAACCTTGATTTAGCATCGTTTAGTATTTTAATAGTCTATGCCTGACACTGTTACACCAGTGCCAGTTAAAGAGTGATCGACCGCGATTTAATCTTGGTGTAACATCTTTTAATGGCCTGTGTCTGACGCTGTTACACCAGTGCCAGTTAAAGAGTGGGCGACCGCGATTTAACCTTGGTGTAACATCTTTTAGCAGTTTAATGGCCTGTGTCTGACGTTGTTACACCAGTGCCAGTTAAAGAGTGGGCGACCGCGATTTAACCTTGGTGTAACATCTTTTAGCAGTTTAATGGCCTGTGTCTGACGCTGTTACACCAGTGCCAGTTAAAGAGTGGGCGACCGCGATTTAACCTTGGTGTAACATCTTTTAGCAGTTTAATGGCCTGTGTCTGACGCTGTTACACCAGTGCCAGTTAAAGAGTGGGCGACCGCGATTTAACCTTGGTGTAACATCTTTTAGCAGTTTAATGGTCTGTGTCTGACGCTGTTACACCAGTGCCAGTTAAATAGTGGTTGACCGTGATTTAACCTTGGTGCAACATCTTTTACAATGTCATGGCCTTCGTCTTTTACATGGTGTGTAAAATGTCTTTTTCATGGTCTAACGCTGTTACACCAGTGCTTGTTTGCGTTTGAAACTACCACAACATTGCCAGATGCGACGTATTAGCCACCAACGACTTGTCCTTGGTATAGTGGTGTTTGCAGTAACTCCACTCTATATTGGATAGTGATTACGTCACCCTGCTGGTCGTGAAATCCGTGCAACCCATTGTATCCATCGTCTGAAACTCCTCACCTTGCACTGACTCGATATCCTATGTTGTAAGGGAGAGGGGGTCCCAGACAAATTGAAACCTACCTAAGTCATCATGAAACTAGAACAATGGTGAAAACGAACAAAGGTTAAATGAACATAACGTTTTATGAAAAAAGTACAAATGTAAAAACAAGACTGTGTTTTAAATTGCCAGGACATTCAAAATGATTCTCAATAATAATAAATCTAATAAAAGTATTGTAAAATGTAAACATATTGGATACGTTTGATTGTGTATTTAAATGAGATATATCCTGTAACTCGACGATAAAAAATAAGTACATACAGTATAATTATTTGGAGATATTCTCACAACGGGCCAACTAAAGATAGCCGACAGTACAGGCAGTCCTTAAAGCAACTAAACACATATAAATATAATTATATAAAGCAATAAAAATATATTAATATCTCGATAAATCTCACGCTCTCTATTCAGAGTAGTATAAATTAGAGCAATATACAAATATAAACAATGATAGATCACAATAACAGCATAACAATCTCACGCTCTCTACTTAAAGACTTTGATTTAAAAACTTCATAAACAGAATTAACAACACTCGGGCTTCATCAGCAACCTTCTTCCTCATCGGATTCGAAGCAAAATCGGAAGAAAACAGTTTTCTCGTCAGACTGCGCGCGTGTTGGACATATTACAGTTTCGTCTAAAACATGGCTTCGAAACGAGTTTGTAATTTTCCAATATATTTTCCAATAAGTTTTTACAGATCTTGTAGAGAATTGTTAGATATCCCTGTGGACCCCTCCCTCCACATTCACCACTGATCAGCAGCAAGCTACAAGCTACAAGCCGAGTTCTCGCGGTCCCACGCTTCCACAGACAGACATATGTTCGTATCTGACACCCGTCACACTAAACTGTTCATTATTATTCATCTGCCACTTTATTTGTCTCTGCTTTTTTGCTGTGTCTTTTTTACCGATACGTCGCTGAAAGACCGGTTAGCCTTGCGTTCGAGCTTCTTAATAAAGCCGGTGTCGCCGCCGGCTGTTTTATTCATAACTCGTTTGCCTTTACCGGCGTATTAAGTAGGAGATTAATTAAGCAAAGGAATTCGGCGCCCTGCCACGGCTACGGCCCGCTTGCCGAGGCGTTGTTTTTAACATTTAACAGAAACGTCCAACGCGTTTGTTGCATAACACGTCCCACACCTCTACCTGCCTAGTGACAGCTCGACTGTAGGAATATTGTGTCCTGTAACAATGACACACAACACTATTCTATTGCACATTAATTGTTCGTGGACATGTTTAAGGGCAGAGTGAAAAACATTGAACACTTTACACATGTCAACGAAACAACGCAGAGAGTTCGCGATTGTAATATGCGTTCTTCTCGACATTTTAGTCTAACTCGTTATTGTTAAACCACGATAACGTATAAACCACGATAACGTATAGACAAGTTTAGTCTCATTCATCGTTCACAGACTTTTAAACACCCCCAGAAAATGTCAGGACTTTACATTGTACGGTATGTCCATAGCACTAGGACAGACACCCGAGAATACCCGGTTGCCAAAAGCAAGGTGATGATACGAGAATGCTCGGTTGCAAGCACGGCGTTGGTACGAGAATACCCAGTTGCCAAAAGCACGGCGATGGTACGAGAATGCACGGTTGCCAAAAGCACGGCGATGGTACGAGAATGCACGGTTGCCAAAAGCACGGCGATGGTACGAGAATGCACGGTTGCCAAAAGCACGGCGATGGTACGAGAATGCTCGGTTGCCAAAAGCACGGTGATGGTACGAGAATGCACGGTTGCCAAAAGCACGGCGATGGTACTCCCGACCCCGGCCCGACGCCCGCCCGCTCTCCGTGACCGACTTGTTTCTGGGTCAAGGGTTTCTATTGTCCGGCCCCGGTCCTCCTGGCCCGCCGTGCCGCTTGCCACGTGACAACCGTCGCTCCTCCAGCTGTCGCCGTCACCTCTTCCGCCGATAATGTAGGGGTTGTCGGGGCTTCAGCGAGAGACGATCAAGATCTCAAGAGTTTTATCAGTCCACATTGACAACTTATTTAGACTCCTGCAGACCTTACCAAGGTTGTACAGATTCATCGTCGGTGTCGTTATGTTATTGTATAATGTTCGGCGATCCAGAATTCACAATTTCACTCTTTTAACAGATAGGATGCATGAACTTAGCATTTAAATGAAAAAATAGTGTGTAAATAGGCAAACAGCTGGCCATTTTACATTACACTTTTCCATCAATCGGGAACGTCCTCGCTTCATATTCCACGACGGGTATATATGCATACGTTTATACTTGTGGTGGCTGTATGACAGTGTGATACGAATTCATTGTGGTAGTTTTTTAATTCTTGAAGATATTCCACTTCTCTTCGGATCAATGGACGTCCGAGAAAGCTCAATTCCGTTAATATACACAAAAATGAAACCATGTCTTTGCTATGATTCAACGGTACAGATTTGTCAATATAGCTGAAGCCACTATACCTAAGTGATCGGAATCAGAAACATCACACATTATGTTTTGACATTATGACTGCGGGAAAATTGTTTTCACGTTAATAAGAATTAGCCCGAGATTACTGGAATAGCTTACTTGGTGTTCATCAGGTAATTCCTAAAGAGGTCCCTAGTGATGATAAATACGTAATGATATTGTGTGAGGATTTCACGTGCAAAAATGTCCAAGAATCCAACTCCGATGGATTGTTTTTGTAAGATCTGGACTGGGAAAGTTACAAAGCTATGAGGACAGATTGTCCCAACGAACTGTTACACTCAGCAATGCCGGAAGTTCTGCAGAACTCAACCATTAGGAGCTTCAAACTGCACCATATTCCTACACACTTCGATGAATTTGTTAAATTTAAGAGAATTAGCTAAACGCGATAAACCTCTATTTCCTAAACTGGAGCTTGCTATGAGTCTTAACTGGTTATTCTTCAATCTAAAATAAAAATTCCTATCGTCACCTTTTATTCGAAGATCGTAAGAGGTGAGGATGTGGAAGAGAGAATAGAACCTCGGGTTTGAAGCATGTTGGTGAGTATTACTTGGATAATGTTTCAAATTTGACAAGTATGTCACGAAAACTCTACCTATCCACCTAAAACTGTTAACACAACACCGGGTGAAAAAGAGAAAGTGTCATAATACTTAAATCTGTTAAATTATACGGGGAATGAGATATAATGTAGCAACTTATATAAGATACACAGCACTACCTTCCCTTGTACTAGCGTTCCTGTACCCTGGGGTGATATACTGTGATACATAGTCCCCAGGTTGATCGTTAGGAGCCTACTTTGGTCCCCAGTTTGAGCGTTAGGAGGCTAATTTGTTCCCCAGGTTGATCGTTAGGAGCCTACTTTGGTCCCCAGGTTTATCGTTAGGAGCCTACTTTGGTCCCCAGTTTGAGCGTTAGGAACCTACTTTGGTCCCGAGGTTGATCGTTAGAAGTCTATTTTGGTCTCCGAATTGTGCGCTAGGAGCCGACTATGGTCTACATTAAGCGTTAGGAGCGGACTATGGTCTCCAGTTGACCGTTAGGAGCCTACTTTGGTCTTCAGGTTGAGCGTTAGGAGCCTACCTTGATACCCAGGTTACAGTATCTTATTAGAGCATTTACAAATTTCAAACAAGTAATTATTCTAATATTGTTGGTAGCAGTGTTTGGCGAGACAAATCATTCCAACGACACGATTTACATACAATGTGTTCGTTGTTGTTCGTGTAGTGTACAGAATTGATCTCCTAACTAACTATTTTCAATAAAGAGTTAATAATTTGTATGGAATATTTTCACTGAGAAAACTGTTGGCATTTTTTATAAATATTCACAACTACATAAAAACTTCAAGATCTGATACACATGTTAAATGTACAAAATTTGAAGGATACATAACGGAACACATCATTGCAAAAACGCCGTTTATAAATGCTTTTTTATCTCATTAACAAGAGCCTTCACTTTAGCTACTGACGGTAGGAGTGGAACTTGTAGAGATCGCACATGTAGGAGGCAACGTTCTCGAGAACTTCTGCAAAATGGAAAGTAACTTAATGCACTTTAAAACGTTCGGAAAAGGGAGAAGAAATTAAGAACATATTCTCTGATTATAAGAAGCGCCTAACTGTTGGAGGTCAGTTCAAAACAGTTAATGTGCTTGAGACAAAGTTAGCGCTCAGTAAAACGGGCGTATACAGCTTGGAACAGTTCATTGAGCGTCCACTTTCACCTTGCCCCTTACAAAATCTGCTACTTCACCTAAAACTCGTTTTAAAGCGGCCGATGCCACGAATGCGTGCCCGTGGGGGCGGAGGGGAGACCGGCAGCAGGTGACTGCTCTGACGTGGCACCTGCCTACAGCTAATTGTTAATACCAGTTTCAGCTGTCCCCTAATTAATAAGCTCATTACCGCGATATGAATATGTGAACAGCAGTCGACAGATAGCGGCGGGACTTACACCGGCCGCATATGGGAGCTTTCACGTCCAACACAAAAGAGAATCGGTACATGTTCAAATTCAAATGCAAAGACGTGGCGTGTTGCCCTGGGGACAGGTGCCTAATGTCTCAACCGCAAAAAACATCAGAATTAAGTATAATTCTGCTACGTATGAACTAAATAAGAAAAAAAACCTGGAGAGAACCTTTTCATGTTGTTTTATGCCAAAGATTTCACTGTCCTGTATTAAAGAGAAACTATCCAAGTTCAGGTCTGTGACAGCCAGTAGAACACATAAGGTCGGGGGGGTTTTGGTTTTTCCACAAAACGAACCCAATATGTCCTGAATATGCGACGAAACCTTAAATATTGTCTTAAACTCCGTGAAAAACTATATTATTTTAACATTTTTGACGTGGATTTGTTAATACACAGAGCCAAGTACTTCAAACAACCACGCATGTATGTATAGCCACTACGCCGCTCGCCGTCCATAAGCAAATAAATCCATGAATCATTGGATAAGCACTTATGCATATTGAGTCACACCTACTAACGTAAACATGCAATATACATCATGCATGGCCATATTATTCATGAGTCACTCCGCACATTATGCAGGTGCCGTCTGACCTTCCCCTCGCGTTTACGACCATTGACGGGTTTTATTCAACCGTCTATTGTAGTCCGTTCCTGTTTTACAACCGCAAACAAACTTACACGCCGTTCGCTAATTCTCGAGCTAGTTGTATGAAGAAACGAGTGCACGGCCAGTTAATATAATGGGCAATCAAATGCACTCTGCGCGTAGGCAACGGTCTCGCGGAATTAGCACGGTTTTGGTCGGTTTTAATGAGTTGCATTTTGATTTCTTGGTGTAATTGTTCTGGATGTTGCAACATAACTACAAAAATAAGTTATATACCGAACGTTGTTATTGACCACGTACCGAATTATTTACATGAATGACATAACTGTTAACTGCAGCGTTATTCTGCCCGTCCTCGTGGGCCACTAGCCTGTGCGAGGACCTTTCCAAACATAATAAGGGGGAAAGTCGATACAGTACAAGGTCGATCGATGGTACTGATAAAAAGTGCAACGGTCACAGGCAGGATTTTAACTCGCGCTAACCCTTAAGTTCGAAGTCTTAGACCGCTCGGTCTACAAACAAATACACAAACACTCTGTAGTACAATCCTTCTACAATACGCGGCTAATGTTGATAATATTAACGTTTGGTTGCAGACGATGGGTTTGTGGCAAATTGTCTTATTCGTCTCGCGATTACGGCACTTCACAACCGTCCGTAAAAATATACGTAAAGTACAATTCATTACATATTACAGCAGTATTTTACGAGATTAACTTATGGACGTAGTTTTGATTAAACAACTATAAGTTTCGTAAAACGTTGATTATATAAACCCCCTTGGTACAGAATAACAAATGTAAACAACTGAATTGTTTAAGAGCAGCAAATTAAAAATCTCTCAGGTATTAGGGAGTTATTAACAACAGGTGAAATGAGTTAACAACAAACGAACAACGTTAACATTATGATGAGTATCAGATGGCAGCAGAGAGAAGAAAAGGTTATATCCACAAAAAATAATGTGCGTGGTTTGTACTTTTAATGTGACTTGTAAGAGCCATAAATAATTATCCCATCGGAGTCCGAGGATCACAGCGAGGCAGTCGCTGACGGGAGCAGTGGGCATGTTAGCCTCGGACACCGGACATTCTAAGTGTGGAGAACGAGAAGCTAGCCAGAGTGTCCCCTGGCCTTGAACTTGTCTGGAAAGTTGCCCGACAGCTCTGCTCCTCCGATCTGGTCCGGTCTCACATCGTAATTTCACGTCTTGTTCAACATCTGGTCCGGCCGCACTGCAGCCACTCTAGCTGCCGCCTTAACTACTACTGCAAGGTTCGGTTCAGCACAGTCGACGTACATCGTGTCTTGTTCAACATCTGGTCCGCCGCACTGCAGCCACTCTAGCTGCCGCCTTAACTACTACTGCAAGGTTCGGTTCAGCACAGTCGACGTACATCGTGTCTTGTTCAACATCTGGTCCGCCGCACTGCAGCCACTCTAGCTGCCGCCTTAACTACTACTGCAAGGTTCGGTTCAGCACAGTCGACGTACATCGTGTCTTGTTCAACATCTGGTCCGCCGCACTGCAGCCACTCTAGCTGCCGCCTTAACTACTACTGTAAGGTTCGGTTCAGCACAGTCGACGTACATCGTGTCTTGTTCAACATCTGGTCCGCCGCACTGCAGCCACTCTAGCTGCCGCCTTAACTACTACTGTAAGGTTCGGTTCAGCACAGTCGACGTACATCGTGTCTTGTTCAACATCTGGTCCGCCGCACTGCAGCCACTCTAGCTGCCGCCTTAACTACTACTGTAAGGTTCGGTTCAGCACAGTCGACGTACATCGTGTCTTGTTCAACATCTGGTCCGCCGCACTGCAGCCACTCTAGCTGCCGCCTTAACTACTACTGCAAGGTTCGGTTCAGCACAGTCGACGTACATCGTGTCTTGTTCAACATCTGGTCCGCCGCACTGCAGCCACTCTAGCTGCCGCCTTAACTACTACTGTAAGGTTCGGTTCAGCACAGTCGACGTACATCGTGTCTTGTTCAACATCTGGTCCGGCCGCACTGCAGTCACTCTAGCTGCCGCCTTAACTACTACTGCAAGGTTCGGTTCAGCACAGTCGACGTACATCGTGTCTTGTTCAACATCTGGTCCGGCCGCACTGCAGCCACTCTAGCTGCCGCCTTAACTACTACTGCAAGGTTCGGTTCAGCACAGTCGACGTACATCGTGTCTTGTTCAACATCTGGTCCGGCCGCACTGCAGTCACTCTAGCTGCCGCCTTAACTACTACTGCAAGGTTCGGTTAAGCACAGTCGACGTACATCGTGTCTTGTTCAACATCTGGTCCGGCCGCACTGCAGCCACTCTAGCTGCCGCCTTAACTACTACTGCAAGGTTCGGTTCAGCACAGTCGACGTACATCGTGTCTTGTTCAACATCTGGTCCGGCCGCACTGCAGCCACTCTAGCTGCCGCCTTAACTACTACTGCAAGGTTCGGTTCAGCACAGTCGACGTACATCGTGTCTTGTTCAACATCTGGTCCGGCCGCACTGCAGTCACTCTAGTTGCCGCCTTAACTACTACTGCAGGGTTCGGTTCAGCACAGTGACGTAGGCCTACATCGTGTGTTAAATAAGTGCCCGTATAGATTACAGAATTACCACTCGAAACCCACTTATATCTTCAACTCAGTTGAACCCGCACGACACAGACATGACATTGGGACAATTAATCGTGTTCCCTAAATTAACCAGCTACCGTATACGTACAGGACAATATAACAACCACCTGGCCACGGATAACTCGCGAACCTGGATTTCTATGAACACTACATTTGAAAGAAGGTCGTGGCTGTATTGGAGTGAACGAACAGGTGATCTATTTTCGACAAAGAGAATATGCATGATATTCATGTTAAAATAACGCGGTTGTATCTTTAAATATTTAAGATAGCTCAACACCACTTGGGGGACAGTTAGAAAAGTCTTCTGCACGACGGTAGGCAAGAGTGGGAGAATGGAGCCACCTCCTGTCGAGATCCCGTGGAGAGATAGCTGGCATTACCTCATTCATGTCAGTTAGAAACAAAGAGAGGGTTCTCTGTTTCAGCTTCTACCGGTCAAAAAGGACAGGGGAGTGCTCTCCGTCACGTATAGGCTTCCAAAAACCTTTAGGAACAGCACCCACTCCCACAATTATCCATCGCTTCACAATAGACCTGTTGATAAACGTATCACTTTACCACAGTATTTTGACATTTACTGTTAGTGATGAAGCACTCCTGTGCCCAAATATGATAACGAGTTGTTGGCATATATAAACCAACAAGAAATAAAACCTCTAGGGTTTGTCTAACATACAAATGTAGCATTGGTAAAGTGAAGTAACCCTACGAAAAAATGAAAACACACATACCTTAGGGTCAAAGTTGAATACTATATCACAGTTTAGAGGGCACTCGAGACCGCACTTGCAAGTTCCTTGCGTCTGCAGATAGGCCTTCACTTGATCCAAAGAGCTGAGCGCCGTGTTACTGGGGCTGTAACAATAAATAGTAACAGCAATCAACATCCGTGTTACAGTGGACAAAATATTGTTGATTGTAGCGTACTTCCTACATCTGCACCAGCAGATAGGCCTTCACTTGGTCCAAAGAGCTGAGCGCCGTCTGACTGGGGCTGTAACAATAAATAGTAACAGCAATCAACATCCGTGGTACAGTAGACAAAATATTGTTGATTGTAGCGTACTTCCTACATCTGCACCAGCAGATAGGCCTTCACTTGGTCCAAAGAGCTGAGCGCCGTCTGACTGGGGCTGTAACAATAAATAGTAACAGCAATCAACATCCGTGGTACAGTAGACAGAATATTGTTGATTGTAGCGTACTTCCTGCTTCTGCACCAGCAGATAGGCCTTCACTTGATACTAAAAGCTGAGCGCGTGTGATTGGGAAGTAACAGTGGTAGCAGCAATCAACATCCGTGTTATAGTCAGACAAGACATTACTTTTGATATACCACAATACAGAATTTAGTTTTAAACTTTTTGGCATATGTAGATCATCATATATTGATGGGTCCATAGAAATAATATGCAAAAAAGCATTAAATTTAGTATATTTCGAAACAGGTAGAAAAAAACGTATGTAATGTTAGTTCAGGATTCTTTCTCTTTATTTAAGTTGGTAAAATCCGAATTTAATATTTAAGTCTCTTTAAGATGCCCTTTCTGAGGAGAATGAAAATATAAAGTCACAGAAATGTTGCAGAGGTTAGCCTAAAAGCCGAGAGACAGTAGAGGTTAAAGGGTATTCATTTTTACAATATGTGTACGAAAAACGAATTAAGGGAGTGAAATTTATCCTCAAGTCGTAATCGTAAAAAGTAAGGGCTCTGTGGTGTAGTGATAGCACACTCACCCGGGTTCGAGTCCCGGCGGAGCAAGTACTTTTTGTGAATCAATGTTTTTAGAAAAAATATTTATGAAACGCCTTAATGTTTCAAAATCATTGCAGATAAAATCTATGAACTTTAAACAGTGTTATATGGCTATCCAATATTTTAGGCAACTAACATCACAGGCCTACATTGGGGGTACGACGGGTGCACGTAGGAGATGTCATGAAAATTTAAATTGAAGCCTAGATCAATATGCATATAATTTGAAAGGTCTTCATTATTAGAACACAGTGCCGCAAACCACTTTTTAAGCTTTTTACTCATTACAAAATGGTGGCTGTTGAAACAAAATCGATAATACCGTTAAACAGCCGCCATTTGTTACAGTATGACGTTTTATAAATCACTCTATCATAAAATATATCACTTTGAGTATTTAAATAATTATTCAATTTCAGAAAAACATTGCAATTTTACTATTGAATTTATGTTATCAAAAAGTATATTTGGGTGTTTCCAGACATTTTGGTGACTAAAGGTTTATGTCATCAACTACCGTTCATATTTTAAATAAATAAGGTAACATACCTTTTTCTTTGAATGGTCTACTCTTTATATGTCTTGTAAGTTTCTTGCTGTTACGTTGGTTTCGTCCAATTTGATGTAAAGGTTTTTAAATAGTTGGCATTGTAAAAACTATTTTTAGCTCAAAGTCGGGAATAACAAACAAAGTAACAATTCTCTGTGACCTAAAACGTTCGAGTTATGAATTAAAAAAAACAACGATCACATACAGGAAATGTAAGGAAAACCAAGCGCTTAGGGTGCATATTTACAGAAACCGTTAAATTATGTTTAAGTAATCACCTTATAAAGTTTGGTGCAAAGGCACGAAACACTGTGTATATTAAAATGTTAATTAGAATAAGACATCCGATAGTCGGTCAAAGAGGATATTTTCGGTCATCGCTTGCGTCAACGATTCTCCCCCCCCCCCAAATTTCAAAAACCGATCTCTGTTAAGAAACATCACCTTTGTTGTTATAGTTGTACATCGCCAGACGTATTGGTTAATAGGAGAGGGTCGGAGATTAGTCGCGATATATTTTGGTTCGGGAGCACACAAAGGGAAGAGGGGAGGGATGTGGTGAAACATCATTGATCCCAGTTGTCCGTCAATAGGCCGACAAGGACCGAAACAGGTTTATTTGACGCGGTGTTGCGTGAGGGTCCGGAATAGGGTCCTTGCCTTTTACAGCCGTTTTGTAATAGGAGCTAGTTCGCTTTCCTTCCTCCAGTGATGAAATCTCACAAGAGTATATTCGCTCCCTCAGTATTGCAGGAACGACAGTGAACAGGCAACCGCTTTTCATTTATTTGTTCAAAAAAGGTAATATACACGATTGGAGGATTATATTACGGTTTACAGAGATAAGATTAGCAATCGATAAAGTTGGAAGGAGTTCTACATTATTGCCGATGTGCGGTACACTTTAGGTGTGTTATAAAGTGGTAATACACGCGACTGCAGGATGATATTACTACACGTTATTTCAATGGCCTGTACAAATTACAGACAGAACACGATTGTACACAAGCAAAGAATTGCATTTGCTCGACTATGTTCAATGCATGATCATGTATAAGACCTTATTGTAGTTACCTCGTATCATTAAATTAGGCAAACTAATACACCAATCATTCACACACGATTTCTGTAAAACGATTTTTTATATTGATATATCATAATCTTGGGAACACAATACCTTCTTGGTTCTGAAATGTATGTAGTGTCTGCTAAGCCTATCATAAAATAAACCACACATTTATTCGTGTTTAAAAGAACTGTGTAAATTGAAAGTTTTGCTACAGTATTTTTCAAACATTTTAAAATTAATGTTTTAAGATAATTTCTCATGTGCATATAAGGCTTTATGATTTTCTTATGAGATTTTCTTACAATGAAATAAGAATTGGGTTTTAGTATTTACGCCTACTACAACAGCGCCATCACGTTAGAGATCGATCAAGCCAGCAACCTAATTTTTCTGCACACAATGCGCCCTGGTGTAACATAAACCACTACTAGCAGAATATATCAGTAGTGTGAGCGTTCACTCATTGGCTAGGTGATAGATCATACCTGAGTACAGCCTGCTTGCCCGGTTTTGCTACTAAGTACGACTCTCAGATGTTATTGCGAATCTCCACTAGAGAAGGATAACTAGACAATCGTATATTGAATGTAAGAATCCCAATTTGAGACCAGGAATTACTTAATACTAGAATGAAAAGCCCCGTTTACTCCCAAGGCTTGCTCCTGAAGATGGCAAAAGCACTAGAAAAAATGTTTGGAATCAAGGTGATATCACTTGTTAAAACAAATTGATGAATAATCTTTTATCCAGCTTGCGGTCGGATACTTTTTGGACACAACTGGTAATCAAGAAGTTCTTAATTATTCGGGAAGGGTTCAAGCTGCAGTTGCGACATACTTAACTTAATAATCTATTGTTGAAAAATACTTTCCTTTGGCGTGTCGGGTCACTAAACTTGTTGGTAACTAATACATTTTACAGCGGATTTTGTTTAGCGTCAAAATGCAAGTAGTTCACGCGTTAGCCACTGTAGCGCACTGTGGTCAATAACTGTTTAAATTGGTAACTAACTCCTGGCGTCGCCAACCTCAGCTTTTACAACGGTACGTGTTTAGCTGTCAAACTCGAGTGGTTCATGTGTTAGTTACCAAGCGCACAGGACCTAATACATGTTGTAACTGGACAAGATTAAACTTGCGAATCATCGTCGATTAAAAAAATAAACATTTTGGGTATTTTCTTAACTGTTTTGACGGCCATCCCTACATCCTTTCCCATTAAAAAAGAATCATTAAACCTATTTTAAAGGCTTACATTCTGTAAAATGTAGGCTACTCACTGTTTAATATTAGATCCACTTGTTAACTATGCAACACAAGAAAGCCCTATAAAACTGATATTGGGAATTCTTCACCTTTTCAGGGAAGCAGTGGAAATTCGTAATTTTAAGTATAAACTAAACTATCTTGTATAGGTTAAATGACATACCATTTTAAAGTTTTGATAATAGATCAAAGCAATATATAAACCGAATATAGAAATCCCTGACAATAGCGACTATTTTTTGTGTTTTTAGTTTTAGATACAAACCCAGAATCATCAAAATACCGGACTCAAGAAATTAAAGAAAAAAGAGAAAATTGACTTCATAATATAGTGCTTAATACTCTCGCACGCAGAGATAGAACCCTTGATAATTGCTTTTATATGCAATTTACAGTAAAAATACCAGGGAATGCAAGCTGCAGATTAAAAATAATCCTTAAAACGATAGTCAGGTAAAATATGAAACGACGTTATAACTTCTATAACGCCTTCTATAACTCTTCATATATTCGATGGGACAGGAAAATTATCAGCCACATTATTAACAATACAGTACAATTTAAAATACATTGGAAATAATATGGATGTAAATTCTCTTTCGACAATGACAAGAATGATGCAGACTCTTACAAAATACCCTTTAGAGAAATAACGTAAATATAAAAACGTTCGGGCTGTACACAAAGCTCAGTTAAAGATTGAAAGTGCAATTTAAAGTTCATACTTTGCGGCACATTTAACCTTGGATTATAAACTTGTCTGCCAGTGAAGAGCTTGTTTAAGAATGTTGATGATTGTGAAAAAGTGTGAATGTATCATAAATACACAGGCCAGCTGACAAAAGCTATCGGAATACTGCGAAGAATTTCTACAACCAATATCAAAGTGACTTTTGATCTGGAATTGACTGATCGTTGCTCAGTGCAATCAAATACCATTGATCACGGCTCATCTAGACGTGGTGAAGCTGAACATCAAACTGAATCTGCAGTCGGAACCCGTGCTGCAGTGGGATGCATGGAGACTTCCATTGGAACGTGAAAATAGTGTTTCCCACTGAAAATCTTCTAACGCTGAAAGTTTTGCTACCACTTTTGCCAAATGTCTATTTAAACCCATATGCAATAGGACTACGAGCAACTTCTCCTGGTACGACTCGGAAAGTAATCATTCCCTCTTCGACACAGTAGCAATTCACTTCCTCTAACCAACAAGGGTCTACTTTAATCTGTACGGCGTAAAGTAAGACAGTAGCTTAACTATTAGAACTCTTACAGAACTCCATACAAGTACCCATCAATGAGTCGAGATTTATAGTAGGATTTACTGTTACTTTCAGTGAGTGTAGTTCAGAGTATAGGGCACTAAATGTGCAGTTTGTTTACACAAGTTGTAGATGGGGAGAGGGTTGTGAATTTATAAAGGAAGAAAGCCCTTTGTTTACTATCGAGGGAATTCCCGCTCCCAAATGACTCATGTAGTTAAACCTCTTTGGCAGGTGGCAGGTACTATTTTATTTTTAAATAAAAATAAATACTTGATATTTTAAAATGTTATTATTGTTTACCGATAGTCAAAACATCACCGGTTTCAGGTAGATTTCCAAACCTATTTATCTCAATATGTAAATGTAAACAATTCTCTGTCTATATTTACGGTTCTAATTTTTGACGCGTATTTAAGAAATTTGTACGGGCGTTGTAAAAGTGAGTGGCATGTTCGTGGTTTGGGCCAATCGTACCGGAGTGGGCGGAACCTCAGGGTTAAACCTTGAGAGGCCCCCTAAAGGCCGGGAGTTCCTAGGGGCCGGGAAACTGATTCAACTGACTTTGAATTCCAAAATCAAGCTGTTATTATTATTCCCACCTGTATTAATTTCACAGTTTAAACTATGCAAGCAAAACCAGTTCAGGGCTAAGAAGAATTATCCACCTGGAAAATATATGAATTATATTTGATTATTACAGTAGCATGGCACTGCTTTGATTTCTATAATCAGATAACTAAGGTGAATTCAAATTCATATCTCGACTCAAATTGCTTCCTTGAAGTTACACGTTTTTTTTTAAATAAATGTAAACATGAAAATCGTAAGCATCGTAAGAGATCCATTTGATAATAAACATTATACGCGAGTTTTGAGTGGTGGTCCTTCCTTTTACTTCCCTTGACACTTTTGTGTACAAACATTAAAAATCATCGTACAAGGATCAATTTGTTATAAAATTTAAATCTGAAAGTGAAGTGATCAGGGTACGTCAATTAAGTGATAAAACGTGCGAGGAACGATTAATAATTTAATCAGAAGCCTATTTTCTCTTAAGTACCAAAGCCAAAAACAGCTTAGATGTAATGCGACCCACTTAGACGGGCGAGAACTGGCGAGGATCCAACATACTCGTACACACTGCAACATTGTTTCATACGGCCGAAAATTACAGCTACTCCCTAGCCGCCTCTCGACTGCTTCGCCAAGCGATACTTTGGCATGGCAAAATTCATATCTCCTTTCCTACACTATTTCGTGATATGTTAGCTAAATAACCGATCTCCCAATCACACAACACACATTGTCTAATCGTGTTTTCCCACATATTCACAGCAATGCGACCTATTCATCTGTGAAGGTAGCCAAATGTAGTAATTTTTAACTCGATTACAGGTATTTCAATATTATTCTTCGCTTCTCAGTCATAGGCAATGAAACTAAGAAATTCTTACTAATTTAAAATTAATCTTCATGTCCGAGTTGGAGGTGGATGGGACCAGAGATACAAATGACATATTCTCTGTATCATTTCATATTACACATAACTGTAAAATAAAAAAAAAAGAAATGATTAAATATAAACTTACTTATGCAAACAACAAGAACGAAGGCTTGTACAAATACAATTCAAAATGCCGCAGCAAGGAAAATGCTAAAAATAACAATATACTCGTAATACTTTGATTATATCAATTATCATTATCTTTAGGTTCTTTTCCACTACCTACTTTACATATTATTTACCATATAGTAAAGATAACAACATATTTGATCGCGAAAGAAAATTACATTAGTATTGCAACAATTAAAACTAATATATAATGCTTGATAATTAACACAGCACGATTGAATGTAGGATTAGCAATAAATATACAGGCAATAAATAAATACAAAACCATTAAGCTGTCAAACTCAATTACCATTGAACTAGGCTATTTGCACAATTTCTGATGCCAGTAACATTAACATGGCACATACTCCGAGACATCCTCATAAGTTGGAACCGCCACATACCCCGTACTTCCTCATAAGTACAATACCACATACCCCGGACTGTCTCATACTCCGAGAGTTCCTTATACGTCCAGACTACCACATAGCCCGAGACACCCTCATAAGTCGAGACTGCCATCTACCACGGACTTCCTGATAAGTAAAATACCACATACCTGAGATACTCATACGTCGAGACTGCCTCATACCCAGGACTTCCTCATACTTCAGACTGTCGCATACTCCGAGTTCCTTATACATCCAGACTACCACATACCCCGAGACACCCACATATGAGGAGACTGTCACATACTCCGAGACTTCCTCGCATACCCCTGACTCTTCCATCACGTATCCAGGCCTGAGTCTTGACGCGTGATGTAGTATTGTTAACATGAAGACATAACAATTTCGGACTATGCCACATGCGGCCACTTGGGACAGTGTTAATACGGGTCCCAGGTATGCAAACCGAGAAAGCCAGAGTCAGAGCGCAAAGAGATACCTTCTAGAGAGCGAACCAAAGAAACCAGTTAAGCAAATTAAAATATTGCATTGCTGGCGATTTGTTCTATTTTATATTCTAAACTTCTTAAACTTATCACATGTAATTTAATACAAATGAAATGTATTGTATCACCTCTACATGAGAACAAAATAATCAAATCAGTCTGGCCGTGTTCTCAATATCCCCACGTCAATTGACCGAACAATAGACTATTGCGTAAAACAATGTAAACAAAATCACCGTAGATTTATACTAATTTTAATTAGTTATAACTGAAATCAAATGTAATAAATTAATTCTATTCTGATAGCATTATCAATTTCAAATAAAATAACAAAATTCAAATAGGCACTATCGCATTGATTGATTTTACATTAGTGACGAAGTAAATCTAACACGCAAGGAGCATCTATAATGTAACGTTATCAATTTTCACATAACAAGATAACGCTAAGGGGAATTTACAACAATGGTGAGTAATCTATAGAATGTTTACACTTTAAAATTTATACTTGAAACACATATGTGGTATCAATTACCAGTACCAACTAAAATATAAAATAGCAAAATGATAAAATAGTTTACAGGGAGTAAGGCTCGAAGCAGAGAAAAAATCAAACAAAAAACTAAGAAACATAGTTTATATCTTTATTAATCCAAACCAAGTTCTCGTATAAATTCTGCCGCTGCTTCGTCTGCAACATGAAGATGCAACATGACTAGCCCCTTGGAAATGCACGCGGAGGACAATCTTCTACTATACGACGCATTGTCGGCTCCCGCAGTAGCAACATTCAGTGGGTGCCTGACCCCACCTTAACTTCCAAGACCCACTCCTACCCATGTCAGTAGGATGAAGATGGGCTTAACCCTTGGAAATGCACGCGAAGGACAATCTTCTACTATACGACGCATTGTCGGCTCCCGCAGTAGCAACATTCGATGGGTGCCTGACCCTACCTTAACTTCTAAGACCCACTCCTACCCATGTCAGTAGGATGATGATGGGCTTGACTCTTGGAAATGCACGCGAAGGACAATCTTCTACTATACGACGCATTGTCGGCTCCCGCAGTAGCAACATTCAATGGGTGCCTGACCCTACCTTAACTTCCAAGACCCACTCCTACCCATGTCAGTAGGATGATGATGGGCTTGACTCTTGGAAATGCACGCGAAGGACAATCTTCTACTATACGACGCATTGTCGGCTCCCGCAGTAGCAACATTCAATGGGTGCCTGACCCCACCTTAACTTCCAAGACCCACTCCTACCCATGTCAGTAGGATGAAGATGGGCTTAACCCTTGGAAATGCACGCGAAGGACAATCTTCTACTATACGACGCATTGTCGGCTCCCGCAGTAGCAACATTCGATGGGTGCCTGACCCTACCTTAACTTCTAAGACCCACTCCTACCCATGTCAGTAGGATGAAGATGGGCTTGACTCTTGGAAATGCACGCGAAGGACAATCTTCTACTATACGACGCATTGTCGGCTCCCGCAGTAGCAACATTCAGTGGGTGCCTGACCCCACCTTAACTTCCAAGACCCACTCCTACCCATGTCAGTAGGATGAAGATGGGCTTAACCCTTGGAAATGCACGCGGAGGACAATCTTCTACTATACGACGCATTGTCGGCTCCCGCAGTAGCAACATTCAGTGGGTGCCTGACCCCACCTTAACTTCCAAGACCCACTCCTACCCATGTCAGTAGGATGATGATGGGCTTGACTCTTGGAAATGCACGCGAAGGACAATCTTCTACTATACGACGCATTGTCGGCTCCCGCAGTAGCAACATTCAGTGGGTGCCTGACCCCACCTTAACTTCCAAGACCCACTCCTACACATGTCAGTAGGATGAAGATGGGCTTAACCCTTGGAAATGCACGCGGAGGACAATCTTCTACTATACGACGCATTGTCGGCTCCCGCAGTAGCAACATTCAGTGGGTGCCTGACCCCACCTTAACTTCCAAGACCCACTCCTACCCATGTCAGTAGGATGAAGATGGGCTTGACTCTTGGAAATGCACGCGGAGGACAATCTTCTACTATACGACGCATTGTCGGCTCCCGCAGTAGCAACATTCGATGGGTGCCTGACCCCACCTTAACTTCCAAGACCCACTCCTACCCATGTCAGTAGGATGAAGATGGGCTTGACTCTTGGAAATGCACGCGGAGGACAATTTTCTATTATACGCATTGTCAGCTCCCGCAGTAGCAACATTCGATGGGTGCCTGACCCTACCTTAACTTCCAGGACCCACTCCTACCCATGTCAGTAGGATGAAGATGGGCTTGACTCTTGGAAATGCACGCGGAGGACAATTTTCTATTATACGCATTGTCAGCTCCCGCAGTAGCAACATTCGATGGGTGCCTGACCCTACCTTAACTTCCAGGACCCACTCCTACCCATGTCAGTAGGATGATGATGGGCTTGACTCTTGGAAATGCACGCGAAGGACAATCTTCTACTATACGACGCATTGTCGGCTCCCGCAGTAGCAACATTCGATGGGTGCCTGACCCCACCTTAACTTCCAAGACCCACTCCTACCCATGTCAGTAGGATGATGATGGGCTTGACTCTTGGAAATGCACGCGAAGGACAATCTTCTACTATACGATGCATTGTCGGCTCCCGCAGTAGCAACATTCGATGGGTGCCTGACCCTACCTTAACTTCTAAGACCCACTCCTACCCATGTCAGTAGGATGAAGATGGGCTTGACTCTTGGAAATGCACGCGGAGGACAATTTTCTATTATACGCATTGTCAGCTCCCGCAGTAGCAACATTCGATGGGTGCCTGACCCCACCTTAACTTCCAAGACCCACTCCTACCCATGTCAGTAGGATGAAGATGGGCTTGACTCTTGGAAATGCACGCGAAGGACAATCTTCTACTATACGACGCATTGTCGGCTCCCGCAGTAGCAACATTCGATGGGTGCCTGACCCCACCTTAACTTCCAAGAACCACTCCTACCCATGTCAGTAGAATGAAGATGGGCTTGACTCTTGGAAATGCACGCGGAGGACAATCTTCTACTATACGACGCATTGTCGGCTCCCGCAGTAGCAACATTCAGTGGGTGCCTGACCCCACCTTAACTTCCAAGACCCACTCCTACCCATGTCAGTAGGATGAAGATGGGCTTGACTCTTGGAAATGCACGCGGAGGACAATCTTCTACTATACGACGCATTGTCGGCTCCCGCAGTAGCAACATTCGATGGGTGCCTGACCCCACCTTAACTTCCAAGACCCACTCCTACCCATGTCAGTAGGATGAAGATGGGCTTGACTCTTGGAAATGCACGCGGAGGACAATCTTCTACTATACGACGCATTGTCGGCTCCCGCAGTAGCAACATTCAGTGGGTGCCTGACCCCACCTTAACTTCCAAGACCCACTCCTACCCATGTCAGTAGGATGAAGATGGGCTTGACTCTTGGAAATGCACGCGGAGGACAATCTTCTACTATACGACGCATTGTCGGCTCCCGCAGTAGCAACATTCGATGGGTGCCTGACCCCACCTTAACTTCCAAGACCCACTCCTACCCATGTCAGTAGGATGAAGATGGGCTTGACTCTTGGAAATGCACGCGGAGGACAATCTTCTACTATACGACGCATTGTCGGCTCCCGCAGTAGCAACATTCAGTGGGTGCCTGACCCTACCTTAACTTCTAAGACCCACTCCTACCCATGTCAGTAGGATGATGATGGGCTTGACTCTTGGAAATGCACGCGAAGGACAATCTTCTACTATACGACGCATTGTCGGCTCCCGCAGTAGCAACATTCAGTGGGTGCCTGACCCTACCTTAACTTCTAAGACCTACTTCTACCTACGTAGGTACGAAATCTATTCAACAAAGTCTATTCCCTCCGAGGGTGTTGCACACCATCTAATAGTTCAAATATTCTAACTTTCTTCGGTGAATTCAAACTTTTGTTTTTCATAACTAATTATCATTGAAAAAATTGTAAGTTTTTAAAACACTCCTTATATTTCGCATAAGGCCTGATAACATGATAGGGCATTTTATTCCTGAAACTCCTGTCTAGTCGCATACCTGCAACCCTTCAAGATAGGTTCCTTATGTCTGTATCTGTCAGTGTTACGGTACCGAATTATCACACATTCGTTTATACCAGGAGTCTCGATAGCGCCCCCCCTCAGACCTTTGAAAAGACATATACGAGTATAAAAATAAATATCTATGGGGGATCGTTATAAGACTAAAATCATGGTTTTTGGGATGTATGATAACTTCAACCCCCAAGCCTAAATGGGTGATTAGGGGGCTGCGGAGTTAATTTACAACATTTTATGGTAAACCCCCTTAGAGTGACTACATCTAGTTTTTTCTTTAACATAGTAGAGCTCTTGTAAAACAAGAATAGTGCTGCAAATCAAATGTTTCTACTTCAGTCCTGAACAAAATGGCGGCCTGTAAGTCTTTTTTAATACACTAATACTATTAATACACTAAACTTAATACACTCTTTTTATGATTCGGAGATGAATATGACTGTAATAGGAAGATTGCTATGAAATCTACCTGACGCTAGAGTCTTTAGGATTGATTCTTATTAGTCATGAGTGTAATTGTAATGAAAAGATTTCGTACGAAATTTATCTGGTACCACGGTTTTTTAGCCTCAGGTCAAGCAACGATTCTTATGAGAGACACGGGTGTGATTGTAATGGGAAGGTCTCCATGCGATCTATCTAGGTACCAGGGTTCTTTAACCTCATGAAACCAAACGCCAGAACAATCCACAAAGGTTCTGACGGGTGTGGGAAGTAGAGGGAGGTTAGTTGCACTTGTAGCAGCCGTTCTACTGTCCCTTTGTGAATGCACGTATCCCGGCAGCCAACATTACTGCAATATGGCGATTGCTAGATCTGCCATTGTTTGCTCGCGTTCTAGCTTTTACTGCCGGTTTAATAATCGAGAGTCGGCATCGCCAGTTTACTTTTACAGCGAAACTACAATTACTCTCCTCTTAAGAGCGTTTTATTTGATGTCATTTCACACGTACTGCAGTACGAGGTCTACACACGCTAGATTCTCACACGTACTGCTTCACGAGGTCTAGACGTGTGAGATCCTCATGAATATTGCTGCGCGACTTCCACATTTACCGGATTCTGACGCATTCAAGCGGCCACTGGGTAACACAAATACACATTCGAATAATTCGACAAATCATTTATGATAAGGGCATTGAGCAATAAACGTTAGTTTGTACATAATAACAAACTAACATAATTATAAAAATAAATTATGTGAAATTTGGAAATAAAAACACGTCGATATTATAGAATTATAAAACACACTTTATCACTCTCGCACTTTTGAATAACAAAGCTATTCATGGTCGTTTTCTTATAGTAATGATGATTTTTCTTCTGAATCCGTCAATTGCTGAACCAACTTCCGTGGCCAAAAGTCACTTGCTCAAAAGTTCGTTTTGAGTAGTGTAGTAAAGGCACTCAAAGATGCCATTTGACCTCATACTTCTTTGAGTGCGAAAGCAGAGCTAGTTAGGACAGTCTTTACCGAACTGTTTTCATCTTCAACAGGAATAACACATCAGTTGTCTGCAACCACTAAGGAACACAGATAAACAAAGAAACCTGTCTGACTTCTGACATCACGTACAATTCTCAATTCGGCCATTCTCATTGAACGGTTTTGCAGCAAAGAGATGACAAATTACACGAGTTTTACAAATTCTAGTGATAAAGAACACTGTTGTAATATGTATCATAGGGCAAATTACCAGATAATGTCACTGAAAAGAAATAACAGAATCAAGTTTTCAATGGCAAAATTGGAAAATTGATAACATGATATAGGATAACAAAGATTAAAAGGTTTCAACAAACGTAGACCGAGTTAGTATAAAATAAGAAACGACAAAAAGAAAAGAAACGCACGTGAAACAAAACTCATTATGGGAACGGCCACCGGAAAGAAATTAATACATGGTGGATTTAGTGAAAACCAGCCTAATCTTCAATTGTATAATCTGTACGAAGCAGCCCAATTTAAGACGCGAAGAATTACACGCTGGCGTTATAATATAACGTAATCTTAGTTTTTGTCAATCAGTTACCGTCGACTGATCAAAGGTACGTCTGAGCCCGCGTAACAGCAACGATACCGGCAATGTTGTCGTATACTCGGCTATATTTCAAGCCGAAGTATTCTATCAGGTTACAGGAACCCCTGCGAACCAACACAACATGACGTGAGCTTTTGTCAATCAGTTACCGTCGACTGATCAAAGGCACGTCTGAGCCCTCGTAACAGCAACGATACCGCCTGTATTTCATCCCACTGGCTTTTATCATGTTGAAGAACATGCTGTGACCAAACGACTCGTCTTCCTATACTCCATGTAAAACAGATTAACTTTCACGTTCTGCTGAGAAAGATCCATAATACAATCTCAAAATAAATTATACTTGTTATAAAACAGATTAACTTTCACGTTCTGCTGAGAAAGATCCATAATACAATCTCAAAATAAATTATACTTGTTATAAAACAGATTAACTTTCACGTTCTGCTGAGAAAGATCCATAATACAATCTCAAAATAAATTATACTTGTTATAAAACAGATTAACTTTCACGTTCTGCTGAGAAAGATCCATAATACAATCTCAAAATAAATTATACTTGTTATAAAACAGATTAACTTTCACGTTCTGCTGAGAAAGATCCATAATACAATCTCAAAATAAATTATACTTGTTATAAAACAGATTAACTTTCACGTTCTGCTGAGAAAGATCCATAATACAATCTCAAAATAAATTATACTTGTTATAAAACAGATTAACTTTCACGTTCTGCTGAGAAAGATCCATAATACAATCTCAAAATAAATTATACTTGTTATAAAACAGATTAACTTTCACGTTCTGCTGAGAAAGATCCATAATACAATCTCAAAATAAATTATACTTGTTATAAAACAGATTAACTTTCACGTTCTGCCGAGAAAGATCCATAATACAATCTCAAAATAAATTATACTTGTTAAAACGCGTAACTTAGGAATTGGGACACCTAAAGATATTTTAAATATATTATTGTAATATTTTTCAATTATGAAAGAGAAAAATGTTTTTTTAACAACTCTTTAGTTTCCAAACTATGTTGCTTTGTATACCAGTTTAGTTTTAATCTCATTTAAATATATTATTACATTTCCGTTATCATTTGAAAGAATTAAAGAGCCAACAGGTTCAAGAAGTGTGAGAAAAGTGACTATGTACTAGTAAGAAACATATAGTTCCGGTAGTCACAGGGTTACGTTCACAAGTTTAATTGAACAATTTGCTATTTACAAGATTGTTAATTAGACTAACATTAAAGGGTGTATAATATAACTAACAGGTAATGACTTAAAAACTACTCATCATGTATAATTAACCCTTAAAAGGAAACAAACAATCATAATTAACATCGTGTTGTGTGTCGTACAGACAACAGTAAACCACGAATCCGATCTAACTTCTTATTGTTCTGACTTAGATTAAACGGAAAACTAAAGAAAAGTATTCCTAACTAATCAAAAAAGATAAATATGTCTAGATAAGTTACCTTTGTTACTTCTTTAATGCTGAGAAACGTTAGTATTAAAGGCTTCTTGCGACACCGTCAAATCGCAGTGAATAAATGCTGTACCCTCTACAGAGTCGAAGAAAGATGAGATACGCTACTATTACATGCTTCTGGCGACACTGTCCATCGCAGTGGATAAATGCTGTGCCCTCTACAGAGTCGAAGAAAGATGAGATACGCTACTATTACATGCTTCTGGCGACACTGTCCATCGCAGTGGATAAATGTTGTACCCTCTACAGAGTCGAAGAAAGATGAGATACGCTATTACATGCTTCTGGCGACACTGTCCATCGCAGTGGATAAATGCTGTACCCTCTACAGAGTCGAAGAAAGATGAGATACGCTACTATTACATGCTTCTGGCGACACTGCCCATCGCAGTGGATAAAATGCTGTACCCTCTACAGAGTCGAAGAAAGATGAGATACGCTACTATTACATGCTTCTGGCGACACTGTCCAATCGCAGTGGATAAATGCTGTACCCTCTACAGAGTCGAAGAAAGATGAGATACGCTACTATTACATGCTTCTGGTGACACTGTCCATCGCAGTGGATAAAATGCTGTACCCTCTACAGAGTCGAAGAAAGATGAGATACGCTACTATTACATGCTTCTGGCGACACTGTCCATCGCAGTGGAAAAATACTGTCTACAAAGTCTCGCCATTGGCCGATATCCTTGTGCCAACAGTGTGAAGCTGTTGTGGAGTAAAGGCTGTATAGAATCGCAATTATTGATATACTCACGTGAAGTATAACATTGGCAAAGATTAACAAAATATAGCTAGTATAACTGATTTAATATGAACCTGATCGGGTTAAAAGGTAAAAAGTAACACCTATTGTTATGTAAAAGTAACAACGTCATGAAGAAATGTACGGCTAATATGATGATAAAAAAAAACTTGATCGACTGAGAAGTGAAAGGGAAGGGGAGATTTAAGTGTAAACGTGATCAATTATAAACTTAATGTAAAAAATGCAATTTGAACAGGATTCATTATTTCCTTTTACTCGGCAATAATTCTACACAATTTATATTAGGAGCGGTACATTGTATCTACTCGAATGGACTTAAGTATGCAAACTTAATATCCAAAGAGAGCAACGTGATTTTGATTTTTTTAGAAGATACAAGATGTATTTAGCAATCAGTGGTAATTAATTATTATAATTTAATATATCTTTGTGGGCAGTGTAGGCAATTTATTAAATATGTTTTTCTAAAATAATGTTAAATTGATTGGGCAGCGTATCTGGTGGACCCAATCACTTTGGACCAAAATCCAATACTGGATCTTTATTCGTTCAAATTTTCTTGACCTCCGGACATACTTCATGATTTGGATTCCGAATTCAATGTTCACCTGATTATGCGAAAAAGCTCACATATACAATTGCGAAGAGAGCGCTCAAGGGCAAATGTGACAGTTTAAGATATGGGTTACGTTACCAGGAAATGAATACTTGGAGCTGCTTGGAAGCGAGTCATCACGGAATACAATAGGTTAGATACATTCCTTTTGAATACAGTATGATCAATAACTCAAATTATTATTCATAAATGGAAAAATCACAAATGACCCCCACACTGTAGCAACGGAATTTAATAACCCTTTTCAACGGGAGCTTACCTAAGCAAATGTGATAGACCAAAGTTCCTCTCTGGACTAGCAGGAGGTCTTCTATCATACTGTCTCCTGAGTGTGAGGCGGAGGAAGCAGAGATCACAAATTTTACCAACCAAAAATAACCAAAGACATCAATGGACTGATCAAACAATGTTTTAAGAGCATTTTTAGCCCATTATCTAAAATTGTGAATCTCTCGCTTCCAAACCCAATTCTCTACATAAAACAAGAACAAAAGTGAATACGAGCCTATTTGAAAATTAATAACCATAGCGATATTAAACAGAAGTACTTTAGTACAGTCAGCGCGTGTATATAGGATCGTCATCAATTCAAATTATTTATCATACTAGGCGTTAAGTGTGAATATTAAAATGGAATTTATGACACATTCTTATTCGAGAACATATTTCACGCCTATTTCAGTTACGTACTACACCTTGAACATGATGGCCAATTAAAAATATGCCGATGTCGCCTGTGTTCATAACTAGTTTATGGGCTAGACGGAGTACCGACTATAAAACAACCTCATTTAGCAGTAATTGTTACCTCTGCTGAAACGTGCCTACTTCGTTATCGATGGAATCTTTAATGGCATTTCAGATCTAGAACATGCGATTTTACGTCAAACGTTACAGCACGTAAATCTCACTGTACCGACTGCGACATTACGTGTTCGAAACAATGCTGCCACAATCTCGGCTACTTGCCTTCTCTCCGAGTAGAAAAACAACTAAACGGGCTTACGTATTCTGTACAAAGCCTTGCTTCTATAGCAATAGATAATACTGTCTTTGCCAAGTGCGCTTACAATTTACCAACCTCAGATGTCCCTCTTGAGGGCATCTCTTCTCAGATTTATGACCGTCTCATACATTACAGCTCTATGGTCACAAATCGCGCCAATGAGGGAGTGATACAAGTATTCTACTACGGGGCCATCTCGTCAAAGTCACAGTCAACACTCTGTAGATGACTTCGTTAAGTGCCAAAAAGCTAGAAGAACAAAATTGCAGTTTTTATAAGGATTATTTCATTTATGTTTGAGGTTGGCGCACTAAATGAAACGTCAGATCCTATTATAAAGTAAAACGAAACTGTACACAAATAAATTCAGCGTATCAAAAACAGCTGATAAAAGAATAGTACGTTACAACCATATTGGATCCCTCTGATCTCTCAAGTGATTAACCTCAAATACATTAAATCTAGTTTTAACTCCTTAGAGAACATTTCCATACAAACAATCTTGCGTTTTGTTTATAGCTTACCCGATTCAGTTTTTAGGAAACATTTACTAACATTGACGCGTCTATATTATCGTTTGTTTGATCTGTCAACATTCTCTACTTTCTTTGGATTGCAGTATAACAAGTCACAGCATTAGGGCACAGAATAATTCACAAACCGTTGTTCTGTGCTTTTCCCTAGTTTAATCCTCAATTTAAATTTTGTTCAGTTTGCAGTGTATCAACTAATAGACATATTTTCTGACCCGTTGTCTTCCACAGCTTGTGGGTTTGAGCGGCCGAAACCCTAAGCTAAATCTTATTTTTCAGACTAAAATCGTCACGTCGATGAGATCGACGTATACGTTAATTTGAATTAATCCTTATTGTTGCTTGATACGATTCCCGCACAGACCAGTACACAATGAAGACTGGCTGGAATAAGGCTAAAAAGTGCATTATCCTATCCTTCTTATAGAGATCTCGATGGCAATTAAAGCGCCAATTTTCAATAATTGCAAAATACGTTGTATTCGTTTTAATAAAAAATACATAATCATTTACAAGGAATGTTTTTAAAACACAGAGACCTTAATTTGGGACTGTGATATTACTCTTAAGAGCCAGCTGTAGTGAAACGACCTCATGCTTTTCCCTAATTAGAGCAACATTATGCTGTGTGCAATTTTAAGCGAGGTATGGGAGATGTCCTATTTTAAACATACAAATAATATCCATTCAAACTATTGTTTTTTTTTTTTGGGGGGGGGAGAAATTTGTACAATATTGAAACGATTAATAAAAACAAAGTTACAGTTTTGTTCTGAATAACCTAGACAAATCGTGGGCTTGGTTTGACAAGGTTCTAACCGACATTTTTGACCAGATTGAGGTTTTTACGTATTATTGGTCCTCATGATTTTATCTATACAATGCACTGATCAGAATAACTCTATCTTCAGAAATAAAAGAATTAAAAATGTGACATGGTTGTATCTGCAGACAAAATAAGTACTACGATATTTTGACAAAAAATGAATAAATGAATAAATGATGAATAAATGAATAAATGATTTATTTCCAATTTTAACAAACATTTACAATTCTTTCATTGTTTTGGAAATATACTGGTCACTTTTATAAATAGTGTGACCAGTTTTGAACAAAAATACATTACCTACAAAAACATTTAAACTTATGAGTCTAGCACTTTAAAACAAAATAAAAACACAAAGTCGCCATCTGCGATATCTGTACATGACAAAATAATTGGTCAAAATTATTGCTTGTTTCACTCAATCTAACAAAATAAACAGATACAAACCCTGGAAGGAATACCTACAAAGAAAACAACAGTACAAAAAATAGTGGAAACAACAGTTACTAGTAAGCACGTATTTTAATAAAAAAAACTTTTTACTTAATCTATGGAATCTAAAAAGTTAGAAAAATAAAACAGTTTATAAGTATTTTATTATCATTTGAAAAATTTGACAATACATAAAGTACTTTAATACAAGATTAACAAAAACTTAACAACTTAACAAAACTTAACAATCACTTGTAGAACCATATGTTTAAAACAGCCTTTTTGAACCATTTTTAACAACAAAAAGATTTTTTTTTTTTTTTTTTTTTTTTTCTTTTCTTTTCTTGCAACAAAATTATGAAATAATTGATGAAAACAAAATATATATATCCTCACAGGTAAGAAACTTCTAGTACATTGTTGAGGTTAGGTAACCAATATCCTGTTTTGAAAGAACAAGGTTCTAACTGTCAAAGAATCAGCTGTTACATGAATTTGAGCAGCTGCAGCTAGCAACCGAATAAACTAAAAGCATTAGGAAACGTACTGATCATAATTTCAAAATAATACTTTAATATTCCACAATTCTGCGACCAAGTATAAGGTAGTGAAAGTACGTCATATTTAACATTGCTCTTATGAGGCTACAATTAAGATGGCCGGCAGTATTTCCGGCTTTTAAACCTTAATTCATTAAGAGCCTTTAAGGGCAACCCGTGTTTTGATTATATCTCACTTGGAATCATAGATAATGGTGAGCTTTCTCCAGCAAAACCAGAAGGTACTGGTCCATAACTACATGTTGCCTGCCTTTCACTCTGCCTGTCTTCGATCTGCTAACAATAGAAGGTCAACAGTTCATTTCTCCCCCCATCCGTCATTTCAGCTGATACACCAACCGTATACATAATTCATGAGTCACTACGGTCATACACCTAATACGGATTTCCTTTTTAAAGCTCGTAGAAAGACTTTCAAATACCGGACTATCTATTTCATAATCAATACAAAATGTTCTCCTGATTATAACATTATTTTGGGGAAAACCGTTTATAAAACAGTAGCCGCAACGATATATTTACCACTGTAATAAAGACACAATCCTACATTTGTCTGAGAATTGCTACTTATATCATTGGAGACAAACTAATCTGATTTGAGAATATGCCGCTTTAGCACAGGTTAAGCCCCACCTTGATTTGAGCCCACGCTGCTTTAGTATAGATACAATCCCGCCTGCTCAGAGTATATTATCACTAGCACTCAGGTACAATCCAACCGATCATACACCCTTGTGCAAATTAATTTAATCAAGCATTACAATGTGTGTGTGTGTATATATATATATATATATATATATATATATATATATATATAAAACTATAAATAAACGATAAAAAATAAATAGATAACGATATATATATATATATATATATATATATGTGTGTGTGTGTGTGTGTGTGTTTTTTTTTTTTGTCCAATCTGAAGCAAACCTAAGATTTTTATCTTCCAATACCCATCGACATCACACCAAAAATGAAATGAGGCAGGCTATTATAACATTGAGCGAAAACACGTCCCTAACTCAACGGAAGATTGCTAGTAAGACGTTCATACGAGTCTTAAGTGCTCTTCGGCAGTGAAAAGACAACTGTTCACTTAAGTCATGCAAATACCCATATACACTGGACAAGACACTAGACTAAGAAGGGTGTGAGAAAATTATGTTTTCAGATGAGAGGTCACTTCTTGAGAGGTGCTGACTAGGCATCTTCTTGCCCCGTTACTCAATTTGCAAAGCAACCACGAAAGTTCCGGGACTTCACCCTTTTTGGACAAGCATTTTTACAAGAAAATTTGGGCGATGGAGATACATACATTGAATAGTGTGTTCCAAGTTATGCAGTTGCTTCAAAAAATTGTGTCCAGACAGGACCGGTATTTTTCAACAGGATTTATCAACATCTTGTCATACATCTCAAAAATTCAAGACTTCCAACGGAAAGTTTTAGAAGGTATTGGATTAGTCAGGAAACCCCTCTCTGACTCAGGAGGATGGATTTACAGAAAAAAATATGAAGATTTCTTCAATTATGATTAAAAATTGGCGCCAAGATGAAAATGGTAATGTATAATTTGGTAGGTAAAAAATGGCAGGTATCCACACTGAATGGTAAATTCAATTTTTGTAACCAACAATTTGATGTTCGTAAATATGAATTGTTTTAGTAAAAAAGGCTCGATTCGATTAATTTGACAAGTGCTGCTACGACATACTAAAATCATTCCCGTGCAATAAAGAGAAGAGATCTGGATCAGCGCTGTCGACCTCATACAGTATCGATTCTCCCCCTCACTCAGCGTGGTAAGATCCTCGTACAAGGTTGTGGCCCATGAGAACGTTTATTGTATCCGTTACCTCTTCTCATTGATGTGGACCAGTAACACTGTGACGGAATAAAACGTGTAATTCCAACATCGTAATTGTTCAACTAGTCCACACTTCAGAACATTTCTGTTGCGCCACAATTTAGCGTCATTGCCAATGAACCTGAAAGATAAACTGTTAATAATTAATTGATAACAGTTATCAATTTTGTAACAATAGTTCGATAGTATAACATAATACACCACAACAAAACTAAACTGCAAAGGCAACTGCAATGATCGTAAGTCACGAACATCTGGTTGGATCAGATTTATTTTTAATCCTTCAGCAAGTGGCAAACGTGAAAATGGAACATCCATTGACTCTCACCCCTTTAACACTAGTAATCACTTGAACCAACATATTCTCAAGTAGTTTCTACAACAACACTAAGAGGGATATTGGCGTATTTACAGTTTAATACTGTCACCTGAGGAAGCCGATGATCTCGCTTCATAGGAGCCTACTACTACTATCTACTCCAAGTAGGCTCCCCACGAGACTGGGGAGAGTGATGGAGAAGATGGGACTTTTTTCAAACTTTTTAAATTAATCGAGTGATAAAAATTTATAACCTTGACTTTTTTAGATTTGTTTAGAGCTGTTTGACTATACACTAACCTCTTATGTAGCTAAATTTATACTTTTAACTATACGTTAACGTACAAGTTTCGTTTTAACGATCAAAGTCTAAGAAATAACTGCTGTCACAAAATTTGGCAGAGCTACGTATTTTGCTCGTGTTTACCACAATTTACATTTTTTTACAGGTGTTTGACTGTACATTAAAATCTTTTGTAGACATATTTATATTTTTCACTATAAAGAGACTCAAAGAAATAACTGTATTTTTTGTTGTATAAACCCCAACATACGTTTGTTTTTTGACTATACATTAAACTCTTATGTAGCTAATTTTATACTTTTACCTATAACCAAATTTAATGAAATAACTGCCGTCACAAAATTTGGCAGAGCTACGAATTTTTGGTCGTATTTACTCCAATTTACGTTTGTTTACAGCTTTTTGATTGTACATTGAAATATTATGTAGCCATATTTATATTATTCTCTATAATGAAACTCAAAGAAATAACCGTTGTCAAAACATTTGGCAAAGTTGTACGACAGTTCCAGTCAGGACAACGAACAGACAACGTACAGTCGGTTCCAAGAGAGAAAGTACAGTGACGATACCTGTCTGGAGGTGAGGGAAAGCGCCGATCAAGCTTTTCCATCACTTACCCTGCACATTCCAGCAATAGGTCAGCGTGTACTGTCTGTCTGTCTGTCGACTCCGCCTTCTTACGCGATGGACACGACGCTGTTCAATAATATAAATACGAAGAGTCCGGTAAAAATTTTTGAGTGTTGTGGATACTCAAAGTAAGTTATGACGTAACACTGTTGTACTCCTGCTTATTTTTACATTATCGCTATTGACAAACGTAACATTTGTTTAGTATAGACAACTTGAGAATTGAGATGATATAACGTCTTGAGTTCTCCCACTTTCTAATCAATACAATATCTTTAAATATATATATTCTTTAAACAATGGCGTAGTGTAGCGGGTACAACGGTTATCGCAAGATAACCAGATCAAGCAACATCGAGCATGGCTACTGCTAGGATTGGTGAGCATTGAGCGATCCTGTCCTTGCAAGCAGCCCGCCTGCCCGGTCACTGGTGGTGTGTGTGGTTCGGAAGTCACCTATAAACCGTTGGTCCCCAGGTTAAGTGTTAGAGAGGGCTTCTTAGCCCTAACTTCTCCTGGTAAAATAAGTCATCTTTACTTTACTTTAATATCTTTCTAAGATAAGAAACTTAAAATCGATATATATATATATACACACACACATACACCTTGATTTCACCTTAATTGCTCTGAAATAGATTAACGTAATGCAACATTAAGAAATAAAATAATTTGTGCTTATGTTAGTGGTATTGGTTCATGTATGTTTGTTTGAATGAGTACGATAACGGTTTATAAGGAAAAGTCATATATGATTCCAAGACGTTCGACTCGCACAAAACCAGAACATTTCAAGGACCCGGCTAATCAATAGAGCGGACGGCCACAAACAAAGAGGGCAGGATATTATTTTCCCGGGCTATTCGCCGACGGCGGGGAAGGAGAAGGGGGATGTTAACACGGCTACGGCAATGGGAGAGGAAGGGTTAAATGTAACTGGTACAATCAATATAAGAGAGAGACGGCTCCTGACCTATATCCAGCCCCCTCCCCCCTCCCACTAACATTACACCCCCTACTACCAGGTTGTATCGGTGATGAGTGCATCTCATCATCTTACTGTACGGTACCTCTATGTTTGTGCAGCCGGGTGGCCCAGTAATACCGGTAATACTGGGAACTATGACCACTGCTCTACAAGGGTTAGTCCTAGTGTTACCAGTTCGGAACCTCCCCCCCCCCCCAACCATCCCGCTCACTTAGTTTGGCGTGTTGTTACTACGAACTAAACGACACTTTTCTGTTGATAAGAAATTAATATAATAAAATTATTATTAGTAATATTAATAAATATTTATATAATAATAAATAGTATTTATAAAGTCAAGTAAAAATTTTATCAGGCGAAGTTAGGGCTCTCTAACACTTAACCTGGGGACCAACGGCATAAAGTTGACTAACGAACCACCACCAATGGCCGGGCAGGCGGGCTGCTTGCAAGGACAGGATCGCTCAGCAGTCACCCATCCTAGCAGCAGCCACGCTCGACGTTGCATGATCTGGTTATCTTGCGATAACCGTTGTACCCAACGATAATTAATAAATTGATAACGATTAGTTAATTGTTATAATTCGATAGTAGGATAATGGAAGCCTTCCACTTTCCAGTAGAGCACAATACCTATTCAGGGGTTCTTACCGACATGTATCCTCTGGTTAAATTTTGTCTTGTGTTGTTTGATTGTTAAATTACTTTCAAGTTGCCACGACATACTATCTTTGATTTTACCGGTATGTTTGTAAAGAGCTATCATCTGCGTCCACGAAGGTAAGAATTACTCGTATCTTTTTACGATTCCTAAATAAATTTGCAAATCAAAATCTCTTTGTTTGTCATTCTAATTAAAAAAACATTTGACCTCAAATTATTATTTAAAAAAACTGAAAATGCGTTTGAATTAAAAAGTAGGATGTATTTTCAAGCAACAAACCACAAAAGGTTTGCCTGGAGGCCATTCACCTACAATTGTTACAATATGTAAGTTTTCAATTCTTTCTTCAGAACACCACACCGACTGGTGCTTTTCGTTTTGAAATTAAAAGACAGATTTTACTTTGATTTTTGACGACCATATTTTTAATATGAAGTGGAAACATTGCATAATTCACTGACATAGTTTTGGGCCTCGTTAGATAACATTGGGGCACGTCCAGACCAAAACACACAAATTTGATCTATTGAGTTATTGTATGCTTTTATGCGATATTGTGAACATAACCTCACGATACAAAAGAACAGGAAGAGCCGAAGAAGAAGTGCATAAAACGCACATATGCACTGTGGTGTAATGTTTCTGAAAAAGATGATCTTATAAACTTGAATTTTGCACGAAAAACTACGGTCCCTTGATTTCAAGCACTCACAATGTTTGGATCCCGAAACTTCGTACACCGTAGTAGCTACCTGTTGAAAACTCCATCCAAGCAAACTGATATGGGTTGACTATGGACAGAGCAAACGACAGTAACATATTTGGTCAATACAACTGGTCGGTTCTTTAATCGGCATCAATATTAGAGACTTAATAACGTGATAAAAAATATATGAAATATTGTGCCGCTGAAATTTTTAAACTCTTGCTTGAAAACATGTCCGAAGCCGCTAAATCCTGGGAAATCAGGATTCATTTCATTTGTAGTTGTCCAAATCTAAGGCGGTGTAATCGTTCATTTTATTAGGACGTTTTTTAGACTTGAATTCAGTTCTTTAAGATAACTAGCCTGAAGGATAAAAAGGTTTGCTCTCCTCAGGAGGTACTACAGAACATAAATTATTTAAACGGTTTTGTAGTAAGGGAAAAACTGCTGAAGACAAAACATATTATGTTTTTACAATATATATATATGAGTAATAGCTTCAAGGATATGCAATTTATGACTTAATGAAACGATATGCTTTTCATAAAGTATAATTTTAAAAAACTTCGTTTTTTATATAATTGTTTTTAAGACGTTTTTAATGCATCAAAAACATGTCACTCCATTCATCTTTGGTACACATTGTAAAAAACTCATATCGTACCTTAAACTAATTTTCTTTGGTACTGGTGAAGAGATGACAATAAATTCAACTACAAATGCATACTACTCGTCGTGGAATAGTAACCAAAAATGTTTATATTTTTTCTGTCTTTAGAAATAGTATCCTAAAAAGCAAGAATACTAAAAAGAGTGATTACCTCCGGATACCGATTACACCCGTTTCAAGCACCTGCACGTAAGAACAGTGCATAAAGACAAATAGGCACTAGGCAAGGTCATTAATGCATTTTCTTATCATCCGGACACTTACATGGTTCCATATATGTCCGGAGCATTTCAAGACATCCACAAATGTCGAACTGGAGAATCAATGGACACTAAGCTAAGCATTTTACACGCGAATTCTACTAACTCACTTCTTTGGCGATGGTAGTACTCGTATATTTCATTTTAACACCACTTTTAGATTAAGAGACCAAATGTGCAGTTTCTCCCGACATTGTTACAAGTGAAAACCGAGGCAATATTTTATATAAAATTAGTGACTGTTTTAAGAAAAATATGTAAGTTAATGTTTAGACCATGTGGTAACAACGTCCCGCAATTAAATAAAAAGTGTATTCAGTCATGCAAGATAATACAGTGAAAGTAAATATTTACTACCTTCTATACCTGAATTTATCTTATTACAGTACATTGCCATTTAACCTCACAATCCACCAAAACTAGTGATACTTGTTTATTAGTAAAACGAATGGCGTCACATGTTGCGTACAAACATATGTAATATTAACATTCAAATTTCTTGCAAATACTTTTAAATCTCCAAGGAAATCCGTATTACTGAGTATAAGCATATACAGTTACACGCCGTTATCAAAACTCTCGACATAAAATAAATGCTACAACTGTTTTACTGACGTAAAACTGCTGGAAGTTTATTGCTAAAACCGTACCTTCTGTTGAGTTTACTGCGTACAATTCAGGAATAGCGCCATGGCATTCGCTGTTTTCTATTTTGAATCACGACGGCATGATCATACTTTGACAGCTTAGCACACAAACAACGACCTGCGCGTAAAATTCGACAAACGTGCAGATAACGACACACTAAACTTACAATAGTTAGTTAAAAGTCAAGTATCAGAAACGGTGCCAAATACTCCGCATCAAACTTACACTTTAACACTTTTTAATTTCTGTTCTTCGCCAATGTTTGCCATTTCGTGGTAATAAATTTTCTTCTGATTGTGCAGTTTCCCAAGAACATGCTAGATACTCACACCATTAAATGCAATTAAGAAAAGCAGTCTTTCAAGCCTATCTTGAACGCCTTTTACCGTAGAGGTATGTTTTATTTCATTTGGCCAGTCAAAGTCCACAGCTGGTATTTTACCACGTTGATTCAGTTATCGACGTTACGAGTTCAAGATATCGATAATTTAGAGTAGGCTCTCTCTGCGTATTATTTAGTACAGAAATTTTTAACTTTTAACTCAACGGGCCAATTGTACCTAAAATTGTTTGTTTTCTCTCACTGTTTTGGTGATAAACCAGCTTGGTCCTATATCTGTTTTTATCCCTATCAGTGTTTTAATGATAAGACAGTTAGGCCCCTATCACTGTTTTGGTGATAAGACAGTTTGGCCCCTATCACTGTTTTAGTGATAAGCAACCTTAGTGCTATAATTGTTCTGATTATAAGACAATCTGCTCTCTATCGCTGTTTTGATGATAAGCCAGCTGCAATTTATTTTAAATTAAGATATACCAAACATCTCTTTCTGATAATCCACTAAAGATTAAGAGCTTTGCTATTTCTTCGAGTAGGCCACTATCCAAGTCAGTGTAGGAGACTAAACTCTACAACTAAAACTTCCCCGGGTAAGAAGAACCGATACACTCTCATACTCTGATCTTAGCATCTCGCGTAAATCGCTTGACTGACGAGAGACAGACATCTCAAAACACTATCAAGACTTCCACGAGCTTGCGTCTTATCTGGGACTTTCTCGATCTAAAGACTTGAGGGAGCGAACAGTCGTGCCCAACGAATGTCGGACAAATACGTCATGGGGGATTTCTCTACTGACCGGACAATTTGACAATTTTGGACTTACACTACTACATCAGTGGGATCACTTTATCAGCACATGATGACGCAGTTCCAGCACTTGTACCGCTGATGTTTCGACGTAGTTTCGTCTTTTTAGATACAGATAGACTGCTGATTTCAGCTGTCACTGTGTTACAGCGTACTCAGTTGAAGGTTGAGAACTTTTTTACTTTCGATCAGTACTACCCCAACCATTGTAGGAGAATTAAACTCTACTACTAAAACGTTCCTGGCTAAGACGATCTGATAGACTTACTACTAGTCTATATGTTCAGGAATCCAGTGAAGTTGAAATTTTGATTATATAATGTAGTATGAGTTCGGATGTCCATAAGAGTATAATATTGAAAGAATTATCAGCTATGAATTATGGTTTATCTCTTTTTACATAATATTTTAAAATTAACATATTTAAAAGAAACACCTTATGTTTTAAAAACATTACGTTCAGTATAAGATGTATAGTGTTTCATTTTTACTCATATAAGATGCTCTCCTCCGCAGAGTGTCTTTATATAAACACTCGCTTTATTCTTTACATACTCCATACACTATAATTAAATACATACATTAAATCGTCCATTAAAGTTTTTTTTACTATAACTCTACAGCATAAATGAGACGTTCGATTTAATATACCAGATTACATGTAAAAGTGTTGCTTTTGCAAACATGTATTTACCAAACAAACCCAAATTACGCGATTAGTTATTGTGAAGGCTTGAAAAAGTATACGTATAAAATGTTTAACTGTAAAACTTTCGTTATTTACTTCTAGTTAAAAACTTTTCCCGGTTCTCAAATCACTGAATCTCCTTATCTCTTAACAATCTAAGTCCTTTAATAAACAACAATGTCGGTAGTAAATATAATAAGTTTTCCTCCACAAGAACGCAGGTTTCCGAGAACTTGGAAGCTTGTTATATTAGCTATCAATTATAGGAGTGCGACATTTGACATAATACAGCAGTAAGGATCTCGTTACGACGCCATATTTTTTTCCGATGAACACGTTCTGTTCTGAGTATTTTACGGGGAGGGGGTAATATTGACGTGTTCTCTGTATTGGGAAAACTAAATAAAATTTAACAAAAGTGAGTTTATTGAGTTATTTTTAACTCTCGATAAAAAAATTACCAAGGCCTGTCCGTGGTCTTGGTCTCCGACAGTTGGCAATTTTGTCCTTTTAATAATAATTTCCATTCACTTGCTTCATCTAAGTAAATTTTCACTTTTATTTTATTTCTCATTTCTATAAAACTTTATTTTGTGTTTTACTTAATTTCCTTTAAGAAATACTGAAATTTTTACAGTTAGAAATAACAACTGAGTACTTTGTGGTGACTCGTTCTCACGCACAGCCTTTAGTAGCCCATGTGAGAATATTTCTCAAATAATTGAACTAGAAATAAAATTTATTTTACACATTACACTTTTAAACCATATAATTAATTGAATTATATATATTTTTTAAGACAATGAATATATTAATATGTCTCTTTTGTTAGTTTTTCTGAGAATAAACGATTTTGATTTGTAAAATTGATGGCAATCAACAAGAGAAAGTTTAGTACTTGAAGTAACCATGACCACTATGGTTCTCAAATCTGTTTTGAGTTCTTTGATATGTGAATAAATTGCAAACCTTTCCATTTATTACATCCTGTTGTAACTCGTAGTTTAAGCTGATCCCTTCGAATTCACCTGTAAGGACCAAATCATCAATGCTCCACAGAGTACAACTCTGCCACAGAAACCTCCAATCTGCAAGCACTGCTTGGTCGTTGGACTGGAGGTACTGTCAGGGGCGGCCCGAGATGGAAACTTTACTCGTGCAAGACATTATTTCGGCACCCCGCCCGCCTGTGCGATAACTCTTAATAGAATGTTTTCAAAGACTTGAATCTTAGTACCAAGAAAAAACAATTGATTTTGAGGGTCTCTATTGAAAGGTGAGAGGACAGTCGGTCCACCTGGCTGCCCGTCTACGTAATAACACTTTCGTTACGTTCTTCTGTTTCTTCGATACTCCACACTGTTCCGGTCCATTTCTTTAAACTGTTTGTAGATGAAGTACCTCCAAATCGAGTCCATAGTTAAGGTGTTGCAATTACAGCGATATGCAGTTAGATTTTATTTGCCGGATTTAAATCCACTATCTCCGAAATCGCGGACAGAAACGAACGGGAAAGGAGTGGGTCGGTCGCGATGAATCACCCGGCGAGTCTGGCTTTCTATTCTCTGAAGAACGGGGGAGGAAAGTATTGCCTGTAATAATACAGGAGCTTTCCACTATCAGTTAGATTATTGCAGTGATAGTTTGGGACGATAAAAACTCTCGTTATATTTTAAGATAAAATTCATATCTTTTAGTGTAAGTTATATATATATATAACTTATATATATATATATATATATATATATATATATATATGTGTGTTGTTATTGTGTGTGTGTGTTTGCACGTGCCCGCGCGCGCGTGTAGTACATTGTTTGTTTAGTTTGGCACCCTTCTTTGCTGAGGCACGGGTTGCACGGACCTAGAACCACCCCTGAAAACACTCCCACAACTGGTTGATGAAACCTCTATAGCCTAAATAAACTACATTCTTATTTTTATTATTTCGAAATAAACCTCATGAAACTTGTTATATCTATCAAAAGTGTATAAACCCCGTATACAAGTGATATGTTACAGTAATAAAAAAGATAGTTTGGTATAACCGTACACATTTCAGTATTAATTTTCAAGCACATATTTTCGAAGCCATTTTCTTCATTTTTAAGTACAGTGAAGGATGTCTTATTTTTCCAGGCGAAGTTAGGGCTAAGAAGCCCTCTCTATCACTTAACCTGGGGGCCAACGGCTTAAAGGTGACTTCCGAACCACGGTCGGGCAGGCGGGCTGCTTGCAAGGACAGGATCGCTCAGCGGTCCAAGCAGCAGCAGCAGCAGCAGTCACGCTCGACGTTGCTTGATTCGGTTATCTCGCGATAACCGTTGTACCCGCTACACTGCGCCATTTTTGTAAGAAGATAACACTAAAATCTCTTGAATTAAATAAAAAGAAATAACTAAAGTGGTCAATGCACATTCAGAACGCTATCGACGATTCAAAAGGAGGGGAACTTTAATTAAAGTCGGTGAAGGAAGCTACGGTCTTCTGGACATAGTAGCGCGGTGTATTTTACACAAGAAACACCAATCGTGGTGTCCCTAAACAGACGATATGTCAAATTAAATCTCGATATGGCTTAGTGCCAAATATTGTTTAGAAGACTCGAACTAATAATTTTTCAAGATCAATGAAATTTACTATAACTGGAAACTTTGATATAAACGTTATAGCTCCTACCGTAACCCTGACCTGGTGGCTGAGGTATGTTCTAAAACCTTTCTATTTACAGTAAACTGGTCCGTGAAATCCTCAAACACGAGCGACCTCTATGACGAGTACTGGCATCGACAACGTCATTACAAACACCCCAAACAACATTATCTCTGTTTTGACCGTAGCTGTCTCCATGCTTCATGCTTGTAAACTTTCCATTTTCAACACATTTTTCATACCACCAAGTGATATATTACACCTGGAATTTATCAGACAGCGTCTACAATGTTAATTAAATATATCAAGCTCTTAGTGGTCGTTTCTTGTATTATTAAAACGTTTCATGTCCTTTCACAAAGTCAAAAATAATTTCAAATCCAAAAAGAATTGCTGGTTAATCTAAGAAATTCTTAATTCAAGAGAAAACTGAAACCTTTTCACTCGCCATTTATTAAAAAATACAAAACAAACACTCCAAGATATTTTAAGCTGCTAAACGTACGGTCGCCAATAAATGGGTTTTTGAGAAACTGTGAATACTTGTCAAGAACAGCTGTGAAGATTATCGATACATAATCACAAAAATCAGACTTCAACCATAAGTACAATACAAATCTCTACAAAAACTAATGACGATGTGATTGGTGACCAATTACAGGTTGCTAATAGATTAACATTTTTTTCTGCAATCTTCAAGAATTTGTCATTTTCAGAAACCCAATCTCATGAGATCGGTGCTATGGATCGGGTTGCATCAATGAATTTGGCTCCTGTGTGTATGTGTATGGGAGACGTGCAGGGGGGGATAGCTCTTATCGTACAGAGACTAAAATCAAAGAACACCAATGGGATGTCAGTGTGGTTACTGAAATGCTGCTTCAGGCATATTTTGAGTCCATTCACAAAATTTATGGATTTGTCGTTTGAATTTTGAGAGTTGCCATCTCTTTTGAAAACAAAATGTATTTCACTCTTCAAAAGACGATTCTTGCAATATTAGCAACTACCGTCTAATCTTAACTCTTCTGTCTAGCAAAAGTTTTGAAAGGTTCTCTATGAGAAACTAGAAAGCAACAAAATTCTAAATCTTAAAAAATTGGCCTCAGGAAAATGATTCTGAGACTTCGGCCGCATTAGTAACATAAACCAACCGTTTACCGAACGCGTGGCTTTTTTCTTATGTTAAGGCCCAAAACGTTTCTTCTCTATGTGTTTTTAGAGAACACAGGACAAACTGTGTTATGTGTGTTGGAACATAGCGTGTAGATCTCGAATACCGATTTCGAACAAAATCAAAACGGCCCCTGGTGTTCCGCAGGGTTCTATTTTTGGGCCTATTCTGTTTTTAGGTCAAGTCTGCACACTGAACTTAGTGATCTTGCATGGGAAACTGGTTCAGTACATCTATGTCACGACTCTGTTTATATGGATAACAGCAGAAGATTTGGAATTCACATCATCCGTGACATTAAACCCACGCATTCGGTATTTTGCAGACACTAATTTGAAAACAAAACCGTTTGTGGTGATCCTGTACTATCAAACAAATTGTGCTTTGATTCGAGGCAAAGACATTCATTATCATGATACTTGAAGCAGGGACAACTGTCGAGTCTACAACCACAGACTGACCACTTACCAATCACCACTTACCGCAACAAGCCGGGGTCGGTCTAATCAATAAACTCCATTACATTATAAGAAATACAAACAATCCAAATCAATTCATAAACCATCTCAATCACACTTTAGAGTCTAAAGACATATCTTCCGTAAAGAAATTCATAAGCCGCTGGGAAGGTTAAAGCTAGATCCACGACAATGCGAAGTAATGTGAAAGTGTGTAAGAAATGTAAGTATTTTAATGTGGAGTATTTGTTACTTGAATCCGCATATATTGACAATTGCTATAACATTTTCGATACATTTTTAAATGCAATAAAGAGATTATTATTGATTCTGCGCTAAGTGACAACACGACGGAACAGATGTTTTAGGATCAACTTTGTTCTTTTAGGATGGAGCCGACCGGCTCCCATGACTGGTACTCTAGTTACACAGAGTACAGTCATTGTCACGGAGTGGAAACTATCAAAGCAGAAACTATCCAAAACAATCACCATAGACGGCTCCCAGACTGGCCCAGGTACGGATTATCCTGTTTAATGGCAAATCTAATGTTTACTATTCGCACCTAATCAAATGTCTTAAGGTCTACTTTTTTCAATTCTAAATTTCCGTTAACTTTGTAGTATTAGTGACATCCTTTTCATTGTAAAACAACTAATAGAGATGCTGAGAATTTTGTTACAACAAATGTTTGATCCATATGATTATATATATATATATATATATATATATATATATATATATATATATATATATTAGGATAGGCCGATCCCTTTCAAGCCTTATCCTATCCGTCCTCATGGGCCACTGGCCTGTGCGAAGATCTTATCAAACAGATTAAGGGTGAGAGCCGATACAGTACAAGGTCAGTACTGGCACTGATAAAAAATGCAACGGTCACAGACAGGATTTGAACCTGCGCTATCTCTAACTCAGACCCAAAACTCAACGACTTAAACCGATAGGCTATTGGCACTCCCGAGTATGTCTTAAAATTGTCAACGCATTTTTATAAATAAGTTATATCCTTTCATTCTATGTTTTCTTGCTTTTCTTCAGCGTTTATTCTAATGTTAATTCAGACATATTATAAGAATATGTCTAGTAATGGGTTATTTTAATGTTATATAGGAACATAAGTGCTCATTGGTTGTTAACTCATTAAATCAAATTGGAACATTTTCAGGACTGCCTGAAATGAGTCAGGCATGAAAAACGACACCAAGGTGAACTTGCACCAAGTGGGTGAGAATGTGTGCAGAGTGACATACATCCCCCATCACCCTGGCGATTATCTGCTCAATGCCATGTGGTCTGACAGTTAGCACAATATAAACCACTTTTACAATTATGTAGGAGTGGTGTTCTCTTAATTTTAAGATTACACTCTGATCTATTATTCAACATACTCTTTCTTATTCCGTACTAATCACTCACAGAAATCAATCATCCCAAGGATCCATTAGCAACGCAAGATACCATCGGTCCTTAACAGGTACCAACGTGAAATTCTAGCCTGGAATAACTGATAATAAAGGTCGAACACAGTAGTGGATGTTATCCCACTAACCATGCATTACCAAGTAGCGAATAATTTATGTATAGTGAACTATCATTGTGGATTAACTATTCAATAACAAAAATTATAGCTTGGTTATACACTAATATTAATCATTTAGCGGAACACATAAAATGTACGCAATCCACTCTAGAAAAATCGAAAAAGTGGTTCAATTTCGCTAGCTAGTAGTTTAAAATTATAGAATATAACTGACGTATACAATAGATGTAGTATGTATATTACAGAGTGTTGACATATCAAGTCTTTTGTGAGGCGGAAAGATATTGTGAGAGCGAGATCCATTGCAAGCTCGTGGAATACAGTTTGATTCAATCTGCGAGTGCATTGATGTTATAGCTGGAATGAAATGACTGTTTTGATCAAACACTGGAAATCTACTACAATGTCATTTATAACTTGACAGTTATATCTATTACCGTTATAAAGGAGAACTGAATTGTAGTAAGATTGATATTGTATAAGTAACAGAGTTATAGTCGTCAATATCGGCCCGAGAACCGCCAGATAACCGGGAATGAAACAAATCGGGAGCGATTAACGTTAAATTACTCGGCCTGTAGTGTACCGGCAGTCTACTCTTTCTAAACTTTCACCGCGTTGTGCTGGGTGTTGGGCAACCACGAGCCGAGCTGCCACACGTAAGATGCAAAGACATCGTCATCGTTTGACCTTTCTATGACTCCGGGTGAAAGTCGGCTATCACACTAACCGAGTCGTCCCATTTCTATCGTAAAGCACATATACGCCCTCTTGTCGCAGTACCGTAGCGGCAGTCTACTCATGTCTCCAACTTTCACCGCGTTGTGCTGGGTGTTGGGCAACCACGAACTGAGCTGCCACACGTAACATGCAAAGACATCGTCATCGTTTGACCTTTCTATGACTCCGGGTGAAAGTCGGCTATCACACTAAACGAGTTGTCTCGTTTCTATCGTAAAGCACATATACGCCCTCTTGCCGTAGTACCGTAGCGGCAGTCTACTGATGTCTCCAACTTTCACCGCGTAGTGCGATTAAAATCGCCCTGCATGCCGAGATTTATAAAACCTGGATATCTGTATGCTCTAGGTTTGCATCATTATTTCTGTAGAGTTAACCAAAAATAATTTAAAACCCTTGCTACCTTTTAGTGCTTTATCATCGTGCATTTGAAACATTTCTTAGAACGATCCAATAAATAATACCAAAAAAACTTCAAATTAATATCGGGAGAAACAGAAATTTATACACAGCTATATAAGCTTTCAACAATACGTAAACTAGGACGTTAATCACAAGTGCTGCTACAAGCGTGTAGTTCTCGTATCATCTGAAATGTTAAATGGTGCATTTCATAACCAAATCTTGTGTTATGTAATTGTAGTTTTCTGATGAAATGTTATTATATAACCGGTTATTGTAATTTAAATTTTAAGATATTAAAAATATTATACAATCAAAATACAAAGTGCAGTATTGTGTATAGAGTATTAACATGACTACAATTTACGCTTCGACCAGTTCACACCGCGTTAAACATTCCCTAAAACAATTAAGACAAGCCACACATGTGTAGTTTTGGTTTACCGTTGGTTGACAGAAGATGGCATTCTACTAAGTGGTAAAAACATTTCTGCATTCTAATTGTGTTAGCTATTTTCCGACGAGTTGTGAACTAGAGATCAGACTGAGAATAAAGATATATTCTAATGTTAGTACGGGGGGGGGATTTGTTCTAACCAAACCATCCAGCAATATTCTGTCAGTGATTGATATTATGGTTGGTTTATTCATCTTCATCTTAACTCACAATAACTCAGCATGTGTTTAATTTCCTGCCACTGGAACAGCACAACACTAGCTGTTTGAACATACGCTAATTTCGCTTACCTTTGCCACACGGATCGTATTGTGGCCGCAATGGGCGCATGACTTGTACTTTTATTGGCTACAGGAATAGCCACTGTAGCTGAACACAAAACGTCGCAAAAGTGGTTAAGTACGCTGATAAAGCAAAATACTCATAAAACCACGCCCGACTTCCTGGCGACTCGCTTGAGCTGTATTTAGCCTAAGTAGTCCACCTGGATGTTGATCGTGTCGAGAAACTGGTGTGATTGGCGAAATAACGATGTGATCCTACTGCCGTCCCATGAGCCGGGAAGGCCGTCATATACAAGAAACTACAAGCGAGTGAGGGTAAGTAGTTAATTCGTTCCTAGTTCCCTTCATGTATATATGTACACATATTGAAGTGCTTAGATGCCTTGTTATGTACGTATGTTCTAAATTCCCTCCATTTGTATATGTATACATGGTGAAGTTCTTAATTCCCTCCATCTGTATATGTAAAAGTGATGAATCTCTCAGTTCCCTCCGTATGTATATGTACACATGATGACGTTCTTAATTCCCTCCATCTCTATAGGTAAAAGTCATGACGTTCTTAGTTCCCCCGTGTGTATATGTACAAATGGTGACGTTCTTAATTCCCTCTATTCGTATATGTAAAAGTTATGACGTTCTTAGTTCCCCCGTGTGTATATGTACAAATGGTGACGTTCTTAATTCCCTCTATTTGTATATGTAAAAGTTATGACGTTCTTAGTTCCCCCGTGTGTATATGTACACATGATGACGTTCTTAATTCCCTCCATCTCTATAGGTAAAAGTCATGACGTTCTTAGTTCCCCCGTGTGTATATGTACAAATGGTGACGTTCTTAATTCCCTCTATTCGTATATGTAAAAGTTATGACGTTCTTAGTTCCCCCGTGTGTATATGTACAAATGGTGACGTTCTTAATTCCCTCTATTCGTATATGTAAAAGTTATGACGTTCTTAGTTCCCCCGTGTGTATATGTACAAATGGTGACGTTCTTAATTCCCTCTATTTGTATATGTAAAAGTTATGACGTTCTTAGTTCCCCCGTTTGTATATGCACAAATGGTGACGTTCTTAATTCCCTCTATTCGTATATGTAAAAGTTATGACGTTCTTAGTTCCCCCGTGTGTATATGTACAAATGGTGACGTTCTTAATTCCCTCCATCTCTATAGGTAAAAGTCATGACGTTCTTAGTTCCCCCGTGTGTATATGTACAAATGGTGACGTTCTTAATTCCCTCTATTTGTATATGTAAAAGTTATGACGTTCTTAGTTCCCCCGTGTGTATATGTACAAATGGTGACGTTCTTAATTCCCTCTATTCGTATATGTAAAAGTTATGACGTTCTTAGTTCCCCCGTGTGTATATGTACAAATGGTGACGTTCTTAATTCCCTCTATTTGTATATGTAAAAGTTATGACGTTCTTAGTTCCCCCGTGTATATGTACACTAAATAAGTTCATAATTCCCTTACATTGTGACGATTGGCGAAAGAAGAAATTTTTGGTTGGCTAAACACCAGTGAAATAGATTACGTTATGTTAATTACGATTATTTTTGTTACGTAGGTATCAACAGTTGTAATCACATTTTAAAATAGGAAAAATGGCCAGATTGAACAATGAAACCTAGGACTTGGGAGAGAGGCACCTTTCTCTTTGTATAAAACCACATTGTATTCTCCTCCTTTAATCATTACAAACATGTAAACCACAAATAAAGGCATCGTATGATTTTTACTGTATATCTGCCTAATCTTATATAACTTATAGGATAAAAGTGATTTATAAACTACGCGCGCAGGTAAAAAAAGGTATTCAGATCGCCGAGTGAGTACTTTTTTACTGGTTTTGTTAAACCTTTAAAATGTTTTGCCGGATTTACGAGTAAATCTGAAATCAAAATAAAAGTTACATTCCTCAATTAATTTAAACAAATTATACAGGAAACTATTTAATGTTATGTAAATTCGAATTGATGTATGTTTGTTGAATTTGCAACCAAGACTATAAAATCCAGTTGCTAATCAGAAGTATTTATTGAATCTAATCAGAACAAGTCTAATTGTAAACCCACAATTTTAGTGCTCCCATTTCCCCCCCTTTTTTAAGCCTTATTCTGTCCGTCCTCATAGGCCACTGGCCTGTGCGAGGATCTTATCAAACAGAATAAGGGGGAGAGTCGATATAGTACGAGGTTGATTGTACTGATAAAAACTGCAACGGTCACAGACAGGATTTGAACCTGCGCTATCTCCTACTTCAGACTCAAAGTCCAACGACTTAAGGGCCCCATACACCTGCGAATCTGGCTCGCGAGCCTGGCTCGCCGAGCCTAGAAACGGACCAAATCCGTCAGTGTATGGACAATAAAGAGCCGAGCCGAGTCAAATTCAGGCGAGCCGAGCCGGATCCGCCACTGCTTGCCGTGCGGCTCGGCTCGGCTCGGCTCGAGTATCAGTTCGCCAGTGTATGGCGCATTACGGATCGGACTCGTGCCCCCACCACCGAAAAATCTGTTCATTCCGTTTTCACTACTGCAGGCCAAACGTTACGCACCCACTCGTTCCGCATAGGTTAAGGTGTTTTGTTTGTTTTGAGTGAACATGGCTGACTCCAAGTTATTTATGAGCCCTGATTTTTTAACAACATTCATTGAAGAGTATCGAAATTTGCCGTGTTTGTGGAAGGTACGAAGTGCGGAGTATTCCAACAAGTTTAAACGGGATACTGCCTGGGAACATCTCCTCCAAATTACGAAAGAAAAAAATTCTGAATGCAGACACTAACTTTGTAAAAAGGAAAGTTGATAACCTTAGGGCAGCATTCAGGAAGGAAATGAGGAAGGTTCGTGACAGCACGAGAAGCGGAGCTTCCGCAGATGATACGTACACCCCAACTCTGTGGTATTTCGAGCTCATGAAGTTCACCGCAGAGCAGGAGCAGCCTATAGTGTCTTTTTTTTGTTATAAGCGGTTTAACCTTGTCCAACAACATGTTAAAACTTTCAGCTGACATCCTTAAATAGTTCTGATAGTCTTGGCGACTATCATTCCTAATGAAATTCAATAAATTCATGTGACTAAATCTCTTTCTATTTAGTAACCAATTCTTTGACCACATTAACCTTTTTCTTCCGTTTCTTCTTAAATACACCTAGCTCATCTAACACTATGACCGCAGCTGCAACCTTCTTCGAACAACTCATGTTTGCAACTGGGCGAGCAAGATACGTAGGTGTATGGTGAATAATCAGCGGATCCGGCTCGCGAGCTAGGCTCGGCGAGCCAGGCTCGCGAGCCAGACTCGCAGGTGTATGGGGCCCTTTAGACCGCTCGGCCATCGGCACTCCCATTACTAGGCATATATTTTTAATTTACACTGATTGTCTATTAATGCTACTGAATACAATTTTCACAAACGATTAAGTGTTTCCCTACACTTAATCGTATGTGAAAATTGTATTAAGTAGCATTAATAGACAATTCTTATCTTCCCTACACCACTGGGCACAGCAAAAACCGATGTGCCACTTCAATCTGGGCAACCTTATGGATGTCCAGTAGCGGCACATCACTAACCGCAAATGTTGAGATTCTGGGGTTCATGGGCAATTCGATAGGTCTAGTCTACTGTGGAAGATGACTGTTGGAGTTGGTGGGGTTTGTTCCCTTACCTCAGAGGCTCTTGTTAACCTCAACAAGGGTGTGCCACCCCCTGCCTACTTTGACTGGAGAGGCTGATTCAGAGCTGGCCTCCCCTTCTTCCGGGATGACTTTGAGATGTAGTGCCCTAATTCTTCCTCATGGATCTCGATAGGAGGGGGCCCCTACTCCCTAAAATTACCCAACCTGAATATCCTATCACTCAGGAAGCAGCGCAAAGGTTCTTACAGGAATAAGTGCAATTTATAAGCTTCTTGTCCTAAGAGAACAAAAAAGAAACAAAAAAGTGTTTTCCTACGTTACACAGTGATCGCAAAACTACTTGTTGGCAAAAACTCAAAAATGAATTACACCTGAAGTGTTTAACGACCATTAACAGTTGTCCTCGCACAATATCCCGAACCTTGGAGTTGAAAGTTATGCCAACTTTCGTTTAAGGGTAATCTTGAAATCAGTGTAAAGCCCCCTAGAAATAGGATCATGCCGTAAGAAGTATTTTGAAAGTTTTATCTGGTTTTTATAGTGCGTAGGATAAAAATTTTCCATACCATATTAATTAGTATCTAGGTGCATAAAAGTGTATTTCAATCACTAACTTGATTACAAAATACTATTTAGGATCTTTATAAATGGTTTACTGTGCTAGTATTTGATATTTAGTTTAGCAAATTATTTAATTTCTAATGAGGGGTTTAGTTTGTTTCCTCATGCCGCCTCGCCTAACATTGTATACGAAGAACTTTGCTGAAGAACCTTACACACTAACAAGCTGCTTGTTTCGCCGAAATCTATTTATTACGTTGATATACCATAATTAATGGAAAAAATCCCACAATTTGCAGTTTTATTTATCGCAATTCAAATTAATCATTTGCAAAAATATCGTATTTTGTATACTTTATGATTTAAACCTTATAGAACCTACTTACTTTCAATAACACTGTCATAGTAAACCAATGCTTTCGTATACAATTCATCATGGATTTACACATTTGTAAATGATTAAAAAGCACTAAACGTTAAACAAACATAACAGTGTGTGGTGTGTGTGTGTGTGGCGCGCGCGCGCGCGCGCGCGCGTGTGTGTGTGTGTGTGTGTGCGCGCGCGCGCGTGTTGATTGCGCGGCTAATTAATTGATTGTACCTACACCTGCAAGCTTTTCAATAAAGTCGTTTTCTTTAAAGTTTAAAGTTGTTTTAAGTTTTAAGTTATGTTTTAAGTTTATACATAAATTTATATAATTTCTACTAAAAACAGAACCGCTACGATCTTTAATAAGTGATTATCTCTGATGGGCTTAACGGTTTGTTGTTACAGAATTGGCTCCAAAAAATTATTGATCAAATAAATTGAATCTCGTAAATAATGATATTGGTGATATTTCGTGCACAAAACAGAACAATCGTTTTGAAAAACCACGTTAAAAGGTTAATCGTTCTAGATCACGAAAAATAAAGTTGTATTGCAAGTAGGCCTAATTATTCACAATAAGCCTCGTTTTAAAAAAGTGGCAAAAGACTCCTACGTGCGAGCCATGTTGAGAACATTAGAGAGGCACAGAAAACCGCAAATACACTTCATGTGGTAATAGGAAGACGTGTTCTCTAGGAAGTACTCATGGACGAAATTAAAAAAAAAAAACTTAATTTGGTGCTAGTCATATCTAACCCCTTAGCAAGTACAACAATGTACTCGCTAGAATACAATAGATGTTTGTTTTTATTTGTATCAATTTAATATGGTAGTTTATTTCAGGTAGTTTTTGACAACGTCTGAAAATAATTCTATAAAGTATTAGAAAAGTATTTACTAAAATACGATAAACCGTAGTTTCTTATGAAGTCAATAATTATTGTTAAAATAAGTATGATCACTATCGACAAAACGCCTTTATTGCCTTTTAATAAGTTTTAGCAATGTTATAATATTCTTAATCATCCCCCCAAAACACAATAATAAGGAATTTTACTATACAAATATACGATTGGTGTCGTATATTTTTACAGAGGTTTAAGGTGTTATGGTATAGTGTGCGTCGCATCGTATGTATGCTCTCTTAGCCATCGTATGCAGGGTGACCAGACCAAAATAGAGGACATTTGGGGGTGAAAAGGGAGGACATTAAAGCAAAAAGGAGGACCGTATTAAATGTTCTTATAAACTTTGCGAAAAACATTAATTTATACATTATTAAAGAAACGCAAACTATAAATTAGTATTGTTTTGCGAGCAATGCAATTAAAAAACCTCAAATCGGATTGTTCTGACATATAAATAAAAAAATTAAAGGGATTCACACTAATAAAGGGTATATTAATCGTTAAACATATTATTTGAGGGTATTATTTTATAAGCGGCATAAGATTGAACTAATAGTTGTTAAAATATTTCTATTTAAAAATTACAACCCATATCTCTGATTTGAACCCAAATGTTTAGAATAATATTAAAACAAACTTTGTGAAATAATTGGAATTAACCATTGCATTTATTCATTACATTATTAGGAAGCTGTACTAGCACACATATATAAGACAAAATATACAACGTATTATAACAAAATGGACATATCATTCATAATACATAAATAAGAAATCAAAGTGTAGTAGCGCCAGTGCAGCTGAGCGGATAGAAACAACAGTGAGTCAGTGACACTTTAGACAACACTCAACATACAACTGAACCTAATAGCAGTTCACATGCCATGGCATTACGTGTGCGCTGCAATCACTTTTCATGACCCGTCTTTGAGAGGTTTTTTGCGTGATTTTACTATTTTTGAACATTGCCATCCCGGTTCGCCAAGAACCGGGAGGGCAGGAGGACAAACATTAAAAAGGAGGACATGTCCTTAGTCACTCTGATTGTATTGACTAACTAACACTCTCTATTTTGGTAACCGATCACTAAATAGTGGTTTAGGACCGAATCTTTCTCACTTCCTCCTTCGACTATGTACCGAGTCCTCCTGTCACCGGAGGGGGGTTAACGTGATACGTTTGGCCGAGTACAGGAACTAGAGACCTTTGCCAGGTCGGGCGCAAATTGATGAGACGAGGCTATCCATAACTGAAACGCTGCAAGGTAAACATTTATTGGCGCGGGCCAGCATCAATAAACGCGTCAATATCCGTGTATAAGCGACAGGACGGGCCAAGGAAAGACGACCTTGGTCGATAATTACGCGACCTTTGTTTTTAACGAGACTGAAGTACACGGCTCAAGGTGGACAGGTGAGCAGCCAGCAGGGCCGTACCAACAAAACGGTTACCCACCTCCCCTCGCGGCCCTGGAGTGGAGGGAGGGGGATAAAACAGAAAAATATTTACTTATTTAAAAAAAACGTTAGCTAACATTTTACGGATTCGTTATATCCAACAGATTTGTTAGGATTAATTCATTAGCTTACAAAATGCAAAAGGCTTTGTTTAAAGTTTGTTATCGACGATGCATGATTTGAAAGGATGGTAGGGACTCGACCCTTTGCCACATTTACGTGTTCTGTGCAGTACCATCGTTTGGGTTCATTCCCACCAGTCTGAACTTGAAGCTGTATATGTACCAGTCAGGTATTGCTTGACGTACATTTTATGTTTTTATACCTAATTTAGTATGTGGTAAGTTAATCGCCACAATTTTTAGTTATAAGTGTTTTTTTTACAAGTATACCTTAAGTATTAAAAGGTTTACACATGACGAAGAGGGAAGATTTAAATTCACGAAACGTAGTGTTCTGTTTTTGTAGCATATCACGATGCAAATGTCCCAAGTCCTATCATCCTTTAAATCTAAACGTATTTATTAGCTGGAATTAATTCATAAGTGGGGTATTCCAAAAAAATAACTTATTTTTAACCCTGTATCGCTCCGATACGAATGGAAAACAATCATACACTGTCAGTAATATACCCCGCTTGTGGTCACATTATTTTTGCACTCGATTTAAAACGTCCTTATTAACAAATAGTACAATACATTCATACAGTATAGCACTACACTACAAAATAAAGTGAATTGAATTCAACTGACAAAACTTGATTAAAAATTACGCAAATTAGAACTAAGTAAATGACCGTTATCAAACGACGTAACTTTAATACAAATAAAAACTGTAGTAGTTTCTTTTCTGATTGGACGATACAATACTTGATAGCTCACAGCAGAGCTGTTTTGGCATCACACATTTCTTCCTATACAATTACATACTATACAATGCAATAAAAAAGAAACACGATGCGTATTTGTAATTTAATGAAAAATTTCAAAACCCAACAGTTTAAGTTTTGGAACATGTAAAGGTGGAGAATGTCCGATATCCTATTCTCCTTTAATACCTTCCATCGGCATTAACAAACTTTAAACGACGAATTTCACGATACTCAAACTGAACAATGTTTACAAAAAAATCATAAAATGGGTAACAAAAATTTGGCATCATTTTCTATTGACCCGTCCTATCGAAACAGACAGTGTGATGTTAATAGTATTTCAACTTAAAAACCTGCAAAAAATAAGTTAATAATGGATTAGTTTAAATCGATGATAAGGAACTATTAAGTGAGTCATCAAGCAATAAAACACAAATGTGCAAAGATTTCAACGACTAACAACGAGCATAATGCAAATTGGATGTGCAACTCAAATGGCGAATTAAATCACCGACCAACTCCAATGTTACGACTGTCCCTCAACATTTTAAAAATAAAGAACCTCTTCAATTACACATCATGTCTGCTACATTGTTAAAACCCTCGGTTTCGAAACATGTTATTAGGAAAATCCCACAAAAAATGTTTTCAAAGTAATCTGACCGAATTGGACTGACATTGTGGACGCGGTTGTGAACAGGTGTGTACACAGCGCAACGACGATTGCAGCACAAACGTATTGTTGATACGTGTTCCAACAGGGGTCACAAACGTCAGTTGTTATACTTTGAGATCCGGTGAGCTATGATTTGGGGGCCTCGATCCAGGAATACAGAACCTCGTTATTTATTTAAAAATAACGGTTGTGTTTTGTACGCTGCGAAGGCAGCCAAATATCGAGATGACCAGTCGAAAAGGCAGATTATGTCACATAATCACGATACTGAGGTAATTCAAGTCAATTTCTGGGTTAGTTGGGGTAGGTTTTGGAGGACGGATAGGGTGCTAGTGAATGTGTGTATGAATTGTTTGTATGAATGTATTTATACTAAATTCTTAAAGATACCTTTATTATATAATTTTGTTTTATTTTAAATGTACAGTAGTAGTTTTATTTGACTTAAGTTATATATTATTATATTAGGGTTAATTGTAAGACAGGGCCTTATGGCCCTAAATTCGCCCTTTTGTATATTTAATACAAATAAAGTCATTTGAATTTGAATTTCTCGCCTTTACTTTGCATTTGGGCATCCTATTCCACATGTGGGAGCTCGTTCTATCGTTCTCCTACTTTACTCTCCTATTTACACTTCGTTCTGTTTAGGCTGACACGTACACCCGAGTGTACCGTCACAGAAGACTGCTTCAGTGGTGTCCGCGACATCTCCCAGACAACCTCATTCCTCCGAATCTCTCAAATAACTTCGCTTTTAGTAGAGTGTTAGAATGTCGAGTGATGGTGACGAGTACAGGATCGACACGACGACCGCGGAGGAAGGACTCCTTATAAATCTCGAGGATACGGTCCTGTCCCGAGCCTCCATCTAGCTCTAGCCACTCGAGTTGTCTTCATTACCATAATCCTCCTCTCCACGGTAAGACAGTGACAGCTCATCCATAATGGCATTGCACAATACGTTCTTTGCTTCTATTCGCTTCTGGTGTCGTGTACGGACTTGTGTCGATCTCGAACGGGAAAGAATTCACTTTTATTTCAAGAGAACGTATTCAATTCTCTTAAGGTAAAAAAACGCTACTCAAGTTGTTGGTACTTGTTGTAAAAATGATGACTCTAGTCATTTCATGTGTGAAACGTGCTCACTTGAACACTGATCAACGTAAGCGTATTACAATTAAATTTGTTTGCATAAGTACTGTGTGTTCGAGTACAAGAAATACGGGGCCTTCCAACGTGTGGAAGCACGTTGGATTGTGTGTAATTTGGAATGTACATAGCAAGGTTGTAAAACCACGGGATCGTTAAATGGTTGATTATACCACGCGGTTTCCACCACACCTACACTAGTTTGTAATTGGTGTTTGTTGTTTTGCTTGTCGTTATAAACTATACATAACGACACCACATTCGACTAATTCTTTGCTACGGCGAATCCGGCAGAAGTTTTACATCAGTATGTTTAAGTTTTAACTCATAAAATAGGGCTCATAACAACAAAAAGGATGAATCGTGTGAAGTAACAGAGTATAGATAATGTATGTAGAAAATACAAACTACAGACCAGGAAAGTCTTACATAATTAAAGGCAATATTGTAGTTACGCGTGTTCAATGGGTGAAATCGCTGATGCGACTCAAAATGAACGATGCATCATTAAGAAAATTGACGTTGAAATTAAGTGTATGTGTTATGAGACCGTGTTGACCACGAAAAATTGCTTGCCAAACTGGAATACTGTCGAGTCAGAGGCGTACCACACTTACGGCATGTTCATTCCTAATCCATGATCCCAACTATGTAAGATATTTTCCACAAGAACTCAACTAAGCTTTGGAGTCCTCCAAGGCTCAATACTTGACCAACGATTTTCTTTTATATTTCAATGGCGTTGGATCAAGACTTCTACACAGAAGAATTATGCAGTACGTTGTTTTGGGGCAACCTCAACGCATATTAGGGACCATCAGATTTGTGTTGGACTCAACAATTGTGTCCAACACTTTAGTAAATACTATCCACTTTTAAATAAACGTCTTTAATTTCGCTTTACGCTGCCAGGTTGGCAGATTCCTCTCAATTTCTTGGAACACACCTGGATCAAAGGTTGACATGAAACACTCACATGAACCATGCTTATATCAAACATATGCTCAGGCATTTATGTTTAGAGACATTTAGCTCCATATTATTGAAGTCCGGAACTGTTACGGCGTACTACGGACTGATTTACTCCAACACTTTCTATGGAGTAGTGTTGTGCACAACTTGTTCAGCAACTTTCGTGGAGTAAACTTTTGCAAATTGTATATTCAACCAAGTCTCTACGTCTTATTCTGTTTGCTAGACAAGAGGCCGGGACACAATAAATATAGAGGCAAAAATAACTACCGAACTGGCAAACACAAAGCGGTTAATTACGAACGTTTGTCTTCTCAGGCAGTCTTTATGTCGTCAACAGCCTCCCAGATCCGATAAAAAACACATTGACTTCCACGAGTAGGGTGATCAATAATAGAAAAGATTTACAATTTGGTAAAATTTGCAAGAAATGAATGATGATTAGTAAACGAATCAATGTTTGGTTGTAGCTCCTTTAACATTAGTGTAACCATTTTGACACATTCGCTCCTGTCATGTAAACAATTTGACTACAAAACTCTAATAACAAAAGCTGTGCCATTTGGGAGCCAAGTGATAGATTTTACACTGTAGTAGAGTAGAACTGATATTACTGTATACTGCAATAGTGTAGTACAAGATATTTTCTCCCACAGCTTGGATACTAGTCACTTTACCACTTAGAGGTTAGAGTCTGAAAATTGTATACTATGGTACAATAGCACCTACCCTAATGTTACTCATGCAATGTACGTATATTGCTAATGTAAAGAAACTATTTGATTTGTTTATAGCACAAAAATAATATTTAAATATTTTTCCTATATCCACTAGATTGAATAAGAATAATAATAATAAATAAATATAAATATACGTATATAAAATTATTTTAACCTCAAATTTCCAGTTGACATTTGTTTATATAATAAATCGTTAACGCTCATTCTGTTCTCCTCTAGATACCTTTAATTTAATACTCGACCTTTGTAACCAATTTGCAATTTTTTTCTTCTAACTCCTTGTGGGCCGTCCTGATATAATGGAACATAAGAGATATGCTTTAACAAGTTGATATTTAGGTATCGTACGTACCCATTAAATGTGACCGCATTATCTGTGACGTTGAAAAGAATACAACGCCGGTAACGTACTTTTTGTACACCCTGTATAAACAGCGACATACGTTTATCGTTTGCACTACATTTAAAGATAACAAAGTTGTTTCCAGTATTAACTGAATAATTATTTCTGAAGGTTACAGATTTCCTCAATAATCGCTTCCGAATCATCATCCATCGATATTACTAGCAGTATCAATAATAAATACAACTACTGTATACGATATTTTACATTACAATGTAAATAGGAAAAGGTGTGGATTAATACATTTATTAGCCGCAGCAGCTGTCGAAACGGGACGGTCGAAAATATCGCTGACGGAAATAGGAACATGTATACCCCAACGAGCACGAAATAGCGAGCTACACCTTTTAAAATAGACTTCATAAAATCTTGTACGAGTCCTAACCTAACCTAATATAATATAATATAATATAACATAACATAACATAACATAACCTAACCTAACATAACATAACATAACCTAACATAACATAACATAACCTAACCTAACGTAACGTAACCTAACCTAACGTAACCTAACATAACCTAACCTAACCGAGACCTGACCTGATTTAACCTAACCTAACCTAACCGAGACCTAACTTATCCGAGATATAACCAAACCTAACCTAACCTAATCGGGACATAACGTAACATAACCGAGTCCTCACCTAACCTAACACAAGACGTTGTAAAAGGGATTGACAATCTACAGGAATGTCAATTTAGAGCCGAACGATTAAATGCACTATCATTTGCGCACAAGCCAATTGTAGCGTGAAACCGTTACCTGCCTTGGACCAGTTTATTTTTTACTGTTACGTTCACCTCACACAGTATCGACTCTCACCCCCATTCCTGTAGATATAACTGCAGGACATGGAAATCTGCTTGGAAAGGATACATACTGCCACTCGGGTGCCCAGATCCATACACTCCCTGGGAAGGGACTTCAAAGATTACATTATACTCAGACAAAGCTGTTTGATTCCGGTTTACTTCATACTTATGTAAGACTGAATTCCCATATATAACTCATATTTAGGCTAGGATATAAACACATATCTCGTTATGAATGTCCTTTATGTAAGAATGTCGACACAGGCATTTGGCAGAAATGCCGGGTTACCTCCAATCGAACATGTTATCTTCTCTGCAGGAGTGCCATATTTCATACAACTACCGGTGTGATCTAACGACTCTACATTACGCTAATGGACGTTTCTGCGCTAAACACATGTTAGCCGCTCGCTGCCAGCTCACTCCGCTCGCGCCTACACTATTACTTAATGCGTGCTCACAACATGACATTTCCAATCGCGGCTTTCGACACACCCTGCGCAACGCCTTGTCTGCTCAGTCAACACACAGAACAATTGTAATTAACGCTGGTTCTGATATATTCTATAATAACGGGTTGTGTGACTATCCGGATTACGTCCACGCCGGGTTTGGGAACTTTCGTAACCCGGGCGACAAACCAGTCACTCGCTCGTAATTGTGGCCACCACGTATCACTTGGCCGAACTGACTTGGCATTGCCACCTGTTTTCATAATGAACTGTTACGTTGCAAAAGCAGAAGTCGGCCATGAAAAATAAACCAAGAACTACTTCTGCGAATTAGTACATGTAGACGCCGTAGGATGTAGATAAATTGTCACCGTTTTGTAACTGCATTGTTTTAGACATACGTAACTTTATTTAACACGTATCTACTGTTATATCATTACTCCACTACCATTAAAAACCAGGCGCTGGTACAGGAGCTTCTGACCAGCATCCTTAGGACCATAAAATTGTCAAATTAGTTCTAAATTGGTATACGCGACCATAGGACTCAACCTTAACAAAATGTGAAACCAAACGTTCCCGCTTACTTATTCACGGTACAGAAGCTAGCGACCTTCTTACTGCCTGTCTGCTCAAGGTTATCTCGGTATGGACCAGGAAAGTAGCAACTTGCCGACTCACTGTTCAGACACGGTACACGTCGGCAGAAGGTATGCCACGGTACAGACGCTAGCGACCTTCTTACTGCCTGTCTGCTCAAGGTTATCTCGGTATGGACCAGGAAAGTAGCAACTTGCCGACTCACTGTGCAGACACGGTACACGTCGGCAGAAGGTATGCCACGGTACAGACGCTAGCGACCTTCTTACTGCCTGTCTGCTCAAGGTTATCTCGACATGGACCAGGAAAGTAGCAACTTGCCGACTCACTGTGCAGACACGGTACATGTCGGCAGAAGGTATGCCACGGTACAGACGATAGCGACCTTCTTACTGCCTGTCTGCTCAAGGTTATCTCGACATGGACCAGGAAAGTAGCAAATTGCCGACTCACTGTGCAGACACGGTACACGTCGGCAGAAGGTATGCCACGGTACAGACGCTAGCGACCTTCTTACTGCCTGTCTGCTCAAGGTTATCTCGACATGGACCAGGAAAGTAGCAACTTGCCGACTCACTGTGCAGACACGGTACACGTCGGCAGAAGGTATGCCACGGTACAGACGCTAGCGACCTTCTTACTGCCTGTCTGCTCAAGGTTATCTCGACATGGACCAGGAAAGTAGCAACTTGCCGACTCACTGTGCAGACACGGTACACGTCGGCAGAAGGTATGCCACGGTACAGACGCTAGCGACCTTCTTACTGCCTGTCTGCTCAAGGTTATCTCGACATGGACCAGGAAAGTAGCAACTTGCCGACTCACTGTGCAGACACGGTACATGTCGGCAGAAGGTATGCCACGGTACAGACGATAGCGACCTTCTTACTGCCTGTCTGCTCAAGGTTATCTCGACATGGACCAGGAAAGTAGCAACTTGCCGACTCACTGTGCAGACACGGTACACGTCGGCAGAAGGTATGCCACGGTACAGACGCTAGCGACCTTCTTACTGCCTGTCTGCTCAAGGTTATCTCGACATGGACCAGGAAAGTAGCAACTTGCCGACTCACTATGCAGACACGGTACACGTTGAGGGTAGAAGGTATGCCACGGTACAGACGCTAGCGACCTTCTTACTGCCTGTCTGCTCAAGGTTATCTCGACATGGGCCAGGAAAGTAGCAACTTGCCGACTCACTGTGCAGACACGGTACATGTTGTCGGCAGAAGGTATGCCACGGTACAGACGCTAGCGACCTTCTTACTGCCTGTCTGTTTAAGTTTATCTCGACATGGACCAGGAAAGTAGGAAACAACTTTCACGTTCCATAAATGACCAAAGTACATTTTTGATTGCGTGCCCGATCTAATATACATATCGCTTTTCTTTAGATACACCAAAATCCTTCACGTTTAGTGAAAAGCGAATGACACATTTAAACTAATGAAGCGGAAGAGAGCGTTGATAGTTAAACGTTATACTCTACGATTTATCTCCCGAACCACCGCCAACCGACGGAGTCAGGTCACAGGATAGTCGGTGGTAAGTAGCCGCCTCGACCGTTGTTTCTCAACACCGGTATAGTGAGAGGCTCAATACATGTTTGTACGGTTAATAGAACGTTCTCAACACGGGGCTCCCTACAACCCCCGCTACGTGCTGTCCCTCCACTATAACGCCACAACAATGCGGATGTGTTCACCGGGGTGCAGCGGACTGACAGATGGTACGCGTTACCTCACTACTCGCTCTCAGAGCCACCAGTGGGGGGGGGGAGGATTACACCGACTCGGCTACGAGAGGTCTCGAGTTCGATTCTACGCGGAAAGCGATATTATAGACAAACTCATGGCACAGTAGCGTAATTGACTCTTCGTCTAACATTTCGTTTCCCTTTGAGAAACACATGTTAACCTCAGTGATGGAACAGGTAGAATAAAACAGCTTAATTCTAGTCATCAATATACCGCAACAACTCAAAACCTTTTCGCCCCAACAGCTTCTAAAATAGTTTCTACCATTTCTAGCTGATACTGATACTGATTACCGTCAGATCTAATTTGAGCTCAATTACCCACGAATTGTAACGTAGTTGACGTGAACAGACAACCACATCGTCGTTAAAAGGATATCGGACGCCACATTCCATGTACGTGTAACTTAGAGATGCCTCCAGGAGGACTATTTACTACCCCAGTCCCAACATACTAATAAGCACCTACGAATAAGTGTGTGGATATCGGACGCCACATGCTTAACATTTCAATGTACGTGTAACTTAGAGATGCTTCCAGGTGGACTATTTACTATCCCAGTCCCAACATACTAATAAGCACCTACGAACAAGTGTGTGGATATCGGACGCCACATGCTTAACATTTCAATGTACGTGTAACTTAGAGATGCTTCCAGGTGGACTATTTACTATCCCAGTCCCAACACACTAATAAGCACCTACGAACAAGTGTGTGGATATCGGACGCCACATGCTTAACATTTCAATGTACGTGTAACTTAGAGATGCTTCCAGGTGGACTATTTACTATCCCAGTCCCAACACACTAATAAGCACCTACGAACAAGTGTGTGGATATCGGATGTCACATGCTTAACAACAATTCCATGTACGCGGAACTTAGAGATGCTTCCAGGTGGACTATTTACTATCCCAGTCCCAACACACTAATAAGCACCTACAAACAAGTGAGTTAATAAAAAAAACTTGCGAGCTTTCATTAGAATCATCCAAAAGCCACTGGTGCCACCCAAGAATTCTTCTTAAAAATGTATTATACACCTAGGTTTTTAATTGGAACATATATTGTGTTCATAATTAGGTACTGTAAACTGTCTCATTTTCAAAATATCAAACTAACTCTGAATATTAAGAGTATACAAAATAATCTGCGCAGCCTTATATAAATGTCACGAGTTTTGTAATTATTAACAGTTATTTTTCGTTGTCACAACCAGGTTGATAAAAAATCCAAGACCAAATTACAAAACAACAATGCGTTCTAGGGATTATCCATGAAAACCCAAAGCAAACAAATTCCGAAACCGAACACTAAATTCGGGTTTTTTGTCCATTTATGGAATTTGGATTTGGATTGTTGTTTACATCTGTTATTAAATCATTACATCTAGAAACCAGTAATCATGAATCACATACTTCTCAACAGGACAAGCGTCCATAGGCATACCATTTGTTGCAATTTGATATCCAGCCATACGTAAAAATCCCGTAAAACATACGATATTTTACAAAAAACAAATTCCCGCAAAAAATACGACATTTTACAATAAACAAACTATTGAATTATTACCTGGGGCAAGGACTTGGGTTTAGGATACATGGTGAGCCCCACTCACCTACTTCTTATAATCGTTCTGTAAAAGTGCCGTAAAGCGGCAGTGGCGGTGTAAAACAAAGAGCCCGGTCTATTTTACTGCCCTGTTGCAGCGGCACGGATTACGGCACCTAGTGACGTAGGTAAAGAGTGTTTAGCGTTCTGCAGCGGCCCACATACTACACTTCATTAATAAGAAAAATAAATTAAGAGTGTATAGCCGATTAAATAAAAAGAATACAAATTAATTTAAAAAAATATTCACACAGTAATTACCCCAAGAACTTTTTTAAATACTTAAATTGTAGAAATGTTTGTGTATTCGTAGAAGCATTTCCAATTAACAACGAGTAACTAGAGTGTGTCGTAATATGTAGAAAAATTAAATCCTCATTTTAATAATAAGATAAGTGAAGTTTATGTAAGATTGTAAATAATTAATTACTTGCCTGAAGGAGCTCGCTGTAGCGGCAATCGTCGGGCTACAGCGTTAATTAACTGAGAACAAGCTTCGCTGGATACAAACACTAATTAACAGCCGCATTCCGACACAACAAAAATAACATAATTAAATACTTATCGACATAGCGCATAATGGGGGAGAGATCGGATAACAATTGGAGTTACCACCATAATCTGTGAATAATAGAAACCGCATCACCGACACAACAATTACCGTATATCCGAACAATGCGAAACCCGATAATCACTGTGGCCGTGCAGTAAAACAACACTCCGATGTTACCGAGCTCAATACAATGGTGTACTTGTCCCCGGTGGCGGTGGTGACCGTGGCACAAGGGAGTAAAGTTATGGCTAAATAGTGAGCAACAGAGAAAGCCACCCCTGGCAACAATATCGGCGAACATTGAGAACGTATCGTCCAACAGTGGAGGGCAATAAAAGCGATCAAGTGTCTCTCCTACAACGGTTATCAGCGAAGAGTAAGACCTTCTCTTAAAACAATGATGACCAAGGGATACGATTTTTTTCCTTAAAGGAGAGACCGATCCCCTTTTAAGCCTTATTCTGTCCGTCCTCATGGGCCACTGGCCTGTGCGAGGATCTTATCAAACAGAATAAGGGGGAGAGTCGATACAGTACAAGGTTTATGGTACTGATAAAAAGTGCAACGGTCACAGACAGGATTAGAACCTGCGCTATCTCTAACTCAGACCCAAAGTCCAATGACTTAGACCGCTCGGCCATCGGCACTCCCAACTGCCCAAATTAACTGGTTTTGGATTAACTGTCCAAATTTCAGTTTGGTTTCCGCAGAGGGAGATCAATTATGGATGCCGTAGATGAATAGGTTTGCCAAGTGTTGTATGCGTTTGAGAACAGGCTGTTTGCTCAGGCTACTTTATGTAACCTCAGCAAGGCCTTCGATACGGTATGCCATAAGGATCTTTTACTGAAGCTTGAAAACTATAGTGTACATGGGTCTGTTTTGAGCCTTCTCAAATTCTTTCTTGATGGCCGCAGACATACCGAGAATGTATTAATGGCGAGTACACAGGATGTTGAAATCGTGTTTGGGGTAGCCCAGGGTTCAATTCTTTGCCCTCTTCTTTTTTTGATCAGTATAAATGATTTACCTTTTAATGTTAGGACAAAAACTGTCTTGTACGCCAATGGCGTAGTGTAGCAGGTACAACGGTTATCGCAAGATAACTGGATCAAGCAACGTCGAGCGTGGCTGCTGCCTGGGTGGGTGACCGCTGAGCGATCTTATCCTTGCAAGTACCCCGCCTGCCCGGCCATTGGTGGTGGTTCGGAAGTAACCTTAAAGCCGTTGGTCCCCAGGTTAAGCGTTAGAGAGGGCTTCTTAGCCCAACTTCGCCTGGTAAAATGAGACTGCTTCTTAGCCCTAACTTCGCCTGGTAAAGTGAGACTACTTTACTTTACAAGTCTTTCATTAGTATAAGTGATAATATTGTTAACCTTAATAATACTGAGCATTCTGTTATGCCCGATGCATCCGTATGGTTTCAAAATAATGGGTTTTATCTTAATAAAGCTGAAACTCAAAATATTCTGTTTACCTTGAGGCCATTTGATGCAACCGAATGCAATATATGTCAAATGTTTAGGTGTTTTTATAGATCAACAGCTTACCTGGAGAAGTCATGTTGACCACAATGTACCAACGTTGTCTCGAGTCATCTATCTTTTAAGGCGTTTAAAGTCACTTGTTACCCTAGACTAGCTTAGAATAGTTTAGTTTGCTTTTTTCAATCCATTATAGTCCGTTATTCTGGGTTAACTTGAGCTGTTTGAATAAAATTTTAATTTTACAAAAGAGAGCTATAAGAATTATTACTAATTTTAAACGGGTCGACCATTGTAAACTTCTCTTTGTTGAACGTAAAATCAATACTGTTGTAAATCTTTATATTTTAGATCTTGCTGTTAATGCTATCAATACATCTCCTGACTGGTTGTTTAACGTTCATGCTCATGGCACTAGAAGTAAAAATAACTTATCCTTTGTTCACTGCAGATTAAGTAAATTTTTGAAAAGTCATATTGTTTTGTCAAAAAAGTTTATAATAAGTTAAGTTACTTCATTAAAATGTACAATACTCAAACTTTTAAAAAGAAATTAGTAGCATGGTTGTTGAAGAATCAATTTTATTCTTTCAATGACTTCCTTACGTGTAAAAAAACACACACACACACACACGTTTTCAAGTATTTACAGTAATGTTTAACTTATTTATTAATTTTTAAATGTAAAAGTTTTAAATTATTTAAGTAATTTGACATTTTAATTGTATTTATTTATTGTTATCTTTTTATTTCTCTTTAAACATACCTTTTAACGCCGTTGGGTAAGAAAAGCCATCCATTATATCTTCCAACATGAAGACAGGCAACCGAGAATTACGACTGATTCTTCAAAGTAATTGCCTCTCACTGCTTGAATTATTATCAGTAAATGACGTGACCGTAACCAGAACAATAGAAACGTTTCGATATCGTAATTAGAAACTTATCGGACTGTAAAGCCAAACCGTAAAGCGAGTGATAATGGAAACTGCGATCGAACACGCTTCGAATAAATGCTACGTGTAAAAACAATGGAACAGTTGATACGATTGTGACACAATTAAGTTGCTCTAGTTGAGCACTGCCACGTTTATGGTGATCGGTCGATGAAAGAGGTCCTTTACTCACGACGGCCCAAGTCCACTTCCACGAGAAACAAACTGTAAGTAAACAGTAATAGTAATATTCATAACATATGTTTCGAGGAAGGTCCAAGGCAGCTGGGTGTAATTGAATACGTGCCGCAGATTTTTGAAATGAGATATATACCATCAGTAATTGTGACAGTTAAAATACTAGTACAGTAATACGCTATTCCAATGTTGTACAGTTTTAGTTAATATCAGCAATCTTATTACAGTATGTAAATATATAAGTGTATACAAGACTACCCTTACTGATTAGCAATCAATGTTAACAAAGCACTTTAAAGCGCAATGCTCCGGATTTCTCCTATTTTCACCGAAAAAAAACCTAAGATTGTAGCAGAATGTCAGAAATCAGTTAAGATTAAAAAAACTCCAGATGACATAAACTAGTTAAGCGGTTAATCGCCAACGCAATGTCTCGACTGTTTTTTTCTTGCGACTGTGAAGTACAACATTTCCTCGGGTCATTTCAACTAACACCCATCATTATCAAAATACGTGTCGGGGAGATCGACCCAGTTGCACAACCTGTAATCAAGCCCTCTGAAAAACAATTAACTAGAAATTTAAGTACAAATACTTCCTCACAACACAATCCTCTGACGTAGCACGTAACCTGAAAATGTCCACACGGAATGATACACATTATTTTATTCATGAGCAGAGTTTCAATGCTGTAAGTTTAAAATTATTTCCAACTAACAACACTTACCTGACATGAATATTGAAAATTATAAATGATTGGAAAAAACGACTACGGTGATTCAGTGGCAAAACAACGGTTAAAGAGGTACTGTTCCGGTCAAAGAGGTACTGTTCCGTGCCAAACTGAATTTGCTAGACCTCCTCGATGAATCGAAAAGCTCATTATTTACGGTTAGATAAGTCATTAGTCGTGGTTTGCTCGCGTGCGTATAAAACACAAAAAGTAAACAGCCACCATGTAAGTCCGATGAAGTACAATTAAGTCAAATTTATTTAAATGACTAATACAGATAATGACCACGGAATCAGGCGGGAAGTAAAAACATGTAACAAATCATGATCAAATTACAAGGACGGAAACAATTGCCTCGCCTAGATCGTTTATCTGGCGAAGAATATTAAATAACGACGAAAAATGGCATTATTACCGTCGTAAACAACACCGTAATTACTGTGTACAACGAAAACTGAGACCGTATCACTCCGAAGGTCGTTAGATTAATCATTTAATTATTGTAATGATGCATAAATTAATGAGGAAATCTTAAAAATCTATTACCCATGAAAGAATTGATCTTGAAACTTTTAAGAATACGAACCAGCCAATGCTACCTACACAATAGTGCCGAGTCTAGAAGCTGTAGTCGTCACCACTACGCTGGGTTCTTAGCGTACTATGAGCATGCCAAAATGGGGTGCAAAAATGTCTCAGTGCGTAAATCAGTTACTAGTTAAGTTACCAAAATGCATGCATTAGTTATTGTTACATTTTAAATGTGTCCATCAAACAAATTTCTAAAATCACAAACAATTCAAAAAAACTAACGTATTTAGCACTATAAAAATCGTTAGATACGGGTTTCACTTTAGTACTATGCTGCGTGAGATCTGTTCCAGAGACACGGGACAAGTACAGAATTTCCTGCGTCTCGACCGACTCACTGGAGTGCAGCATAATAAAACAACCACTGGGAAATAAAGTGTTACAGTTCACTGTGACAGAACTCATTGTTAGTTTACTGACTGGTGTGATGGCACACAGAAACAGAACGTGCAGAACACTACTTACCGGTGGAGACGAGAGCGTATAAAGGGAGGGAGTACGTACCTGTAAAATAAAACATAGGCGTTAGAAAGTTACGAACATGTGTGAGACAGAAAAAACAATGTTAATGCATAATACACAACTGGAAAGACAATATTTAATACACGTCGATTGCAAAGTATATATCTATGTCCGAGTGTATATCTCGAACAACATCACAAACAGAGTTAATGCTTACGTTGTTTAGTATCCATCGCTTACGTTGTTTAGTATCCATCCCCTTAACCATTATTCTACCCGTCATAGTCTGACCGAGGGAAGAGGCAATGCAGTACGCCTTCTTACTCTGTGCTCAACAGTGGTTGCAGAAAAGGTTGAAATAAGAAGTGCTTATTCTATGCTTTCAAGACCAAATGTGTAATGATGTTAACAGGCTCTTTCAATCTATACTATTATACAAATCTTGTTCTATTTGTTTGATTTTTTTGTGCACTTTTACTATACTTTAATCGTTGTTCTGCTAGTCGGGGCAAAAACGAATCCAATAAAACAAAGACCATTACAACCGTTATAGCCATTCTTAAGTTAATGGTGTCACTAACCGGACATTCTTTTATGTATATAGATTTTGTTTAATTCTTTCTGTGGCCGTCTCCTGTGTAGTCTACTGAACAATATTTAGCAAATATAGAGTTTAGATCTCGAAACATCTGTTCAAGTGCGGCAGAGTGAGTTCGACGATCCCTTGTCAACCCCTGGTCAAGAGAAACCGGTGAGTCGGACAGTGGGTCCCAGGCCGGGATCGTGGACCCACAGTCCACCCTTTAGGAAGTAGGTAAGATATGGTCCCGACAGTTTTAGGACGTGGATCTACAGTCTGTTTACCATGCAGTACGAGGTGGGAAGACTAATATACGACCGGACAGTGAAGGCAGAATAGGATTCAATTTATACAAAACCCAGATCTAAATCATATTACCTTACACTCATGAGTGCTTGTATAATATACGTATAGGCCATTATTGTACCAATTTTCCAAGTGTGACTGTCGTAACTGCGCCGTGTTACTACTAAGGTCAAAACTGCTTCCGCCAACTGGAGCAGTACTACAGAATCTTTGACCTTACCAAACGAAACGTACAACACGGGGCCAGATCCTTTCCTGTTGGCACCGAACGTTACATTGTTCGGACGGCCTCACTAAATCGACGGCTGCAGCCCGGGGCTTGTGAAGGTCTACACGCACACGGCACACGGCAGGCGGCATGGGCCAGGTGACGATTCCGTTACCGTTACATGCACCGGCATATTATACTAACCCCGCCCGGAGCGCCTCTCGGCTCCATCCGACATGCATCCACTGTCATGATTCTCGCCCCGCTACAAAACTTGCTCAGACACAATTTCAATTCAATCAATTCAACCTTGCCTTGCCACAGTTCTTCAAACGTTGTACACAGATATAATGTACGTCTGTGCTCTTATAATTTGATGTGGGTTTCTTTCGACCGAAAGCCTATGTAACTAGTAACATACTCATCTCAACTGACATATACTCTTCTTACTCATATAGCAAGCCTGGAACTGGCCACAATTTTTTCCCAAAATGGCAGGCACTTTTTGCGATTTTGTAAGGGTTTCTTATTTTAATCACAGCTCATCTATTTTTTAAGACATTTTAAAACTATCAGTGTTTCTAGAAATAATTTTAGTTTACAACAAGAGGGTTTAATATTGAATCGGTTGAATTTTACTTTTAAAAATAAATGTATTTAAAAAAAGTGTTAAATAATAAATTTTTCTCCAATGTAGGCCTATATCACCGTAACAACCAATGTGAAATTTATTTGAATAAATCCAAAATATACCAAAGCTTTTTTTGAAATTAATATCTAACTCACATATAAAAATATTTCAATAAAATTAATTGTTGGTACTTTTTTATGATATATCTATAAAAACTACAAAATCGTCAAAATTCTCTTATTGCACTGTGTTCTATATAAATATGACAGTTAGGATTCTATGGGATGAACTGTAAATATGTGTATAAGAAAAAAAATATATATATAGAGATTTATGTTACCTATATAAACAATTTTCTATAGCAACAAGTAAAGAAAATTACAAAAGTTAAAACGGTGAAATAGAGGCCAAACCTTTTTTACGTAACAAGTTTGTTTTCGCCCAAAAATTATTGATAGGCCTTTAGAAATTACATTTATATTTTTCCCCGAGGATATGTGTTCTCGGGCCTCTTTCTTACTACAGCCCTGACCTGTCCCATATCGAATCCTTCAATAGAAGGAAGGTATACAATTTGAATGTATAATAGAGAGCAAGCGGTAGGCAGGTAGGTCGAAGGGATTGATCACGTGACGTGTACTTGGGCCTCTTACTACAGCCCTGACCTGTCCCATATCGAATCCTTCAATAGAAGGAAGGTATACAAGTTGACGGTATAATAGAGAGCAAGCGGTAGGCAGGTAGGTCGAAGGGATTGATCACGTGACGTGTACTTGGGCCTCTTACTACAGCCCTGACCTGTCCCATATCGATCATGACTACGGTACCTTGCCATAAATATCACCACCTGCACCGCAACCATCGCCTCTTGCCCACCAACACCCGCATATAATAGCTTCTAGCACGTCATACACACGACTTCCTTATTTCTGAGAAGAACACGATATTTCTTCTTCTGGCCAATGAAAATATGGTTCAGGAGAAAATGTAAATCACTGTTAATTACACCGCTTATGGTTTTCCCACGATACGATTCCACATCAGAAACTTTGATAATTGTATATCAATCTGCTTCCGGACAGCCGAGCCTTATATCACCATTCCAAAATGTTATAGATTCATTTTTTAACAAAAAAGGTATAAACATTAAAAATGGATCGAAAAGAGACTAACAAGAGTAATTGTAATAATTAATATAAAAGCTCCTACTTGCAAACTAGACTGGTTATGTTTTTTCTGTTAAATTTAGGCCATATAACGTAAAAGATTCAAAAGTCAAAGAATGACTTATTTTACCATGCGAAGTTGTGGCAAAGAAGCCCTCTCTAACACTTAACCTGGGGACCAACGGTTTAGAGGTGACTTCCGAACCACCACCAATGGCCGGGCAGGCGGGCTGCTTGCAAGGACAGGATCGCTCAGCGGTCAGCTATCCAAGCAGCAGCCACGCTCGACATCGTTTGGTTCGGTTATCTCGCGATAACCGCCGTAACCACTGCACTGCGCCATTTGCTAATTACGCCATCTAACGTCCCACAACGTACAAAGTACCAAATCTACATGTTCGGGAGTTTACACTACGCAATCAATTTCCTAAAAGTATACATCAAGACACGTAATAAATGTATGTTTAATTTTCGTTATCTAAGTTTTCAAGTGGCCAACCACTTAAAGGGCTAATTATTACAGAATGTACGGCGAGTGAAGGACGAATATAATGCAACACCGAGACCAATCACATGCATGCAATCTCAAATTTTTCTGTAAGATGTTTGGGGACGGAGGTCACGTTACATTATTGGACTTCTTGTCAGAAATCTGCAACAGATTCTTTATCCTGAAATTACTATTGTGTAAGGTATGCACATACCGGAAGGCTTTCTGCCAAGATTGTAGTGAAATCGATCCATGGCGCTTTAAGATTCGAGTCTCTTAACTCAAAAATGTGTGAAATTAATAGTAAACTTGCATTCATAGATTTTCGGCTGAGTTTAACATTTTACGCAAATTGTATCACACTTTATACAAGTAATCTACAATGGGTTATATGAATAAAAGTAGCACAACATAGTACTAGGTTTATAATAGGCTTTAAAGAAAACCTTTGATGAATAACAGAGTATATTTAACTAATATTTACTAACCCCTGGTAAAAGCTAAACTCCGTGCATCCAAGTATTTGCTAACATCTCTAGTGAATAAGGCTTCGTTTACACTTTAATAGCTTGATAAACATGTAGTCAACAATCTCTGTCATAGCGATGTTTAGACTAAGTACAACTGTAATATACAGAGGGACATTCCAGCGTTGTTGTTACTAACTCAAATATGGCGATGTATATACTATGTAAATGTGTAATCTGCCAAGGCACATGCCAGCGTTGTTGTTACTAACTCAAATATGGCGATGTATATACTATGTAAATGTGTAATCTGCCAAGGCACATGCCAGCGTTGTTGTTACTAACTCAACTATGGCGATGTATATACTATGTAAATGTGTAATCTGCCAAGGCACATGACAGCGTTGTTGTTACTAACTCAAATATGGCGATGTATATACTATGTAAATGTGTAATCTGCCAAGGCACATGACAGCGTTGTTGTTACTAACTCAAATATGGCGATGTATATACTATGTAAATGTGTTAATCTGCCAAGGCACATGACAGCGTTGTTGTTACTAACTCAAATATGGCGATGTATATACTATGTAAATGTGTAATCTGCCAAGGCACATGACAGCGTTGTTGTTACTAACTCAAATATGGCGATGTATATACTATGTAAATGTGTAATCTGCCAAGGCACATGACAGCGTTGTTGTTACTAACTCAAATATGGCGATGTATATACTATGTAAATGTGTAATCTGCCAAGGCACATGCCAGCGTTGTTGTTACTAACTCAAATATGGCGATGTATATACTATGTAAATGTGTAATCTGCCAAGGCACATGCCAGCGTTGTTGTTACTAACTCAAATATGGCGATGTATATACTATGTAAATGTGTAATCTGCCAAGGCACATGACAGCGTTGTTGTTACTAACTCAAATATGGCGATGTATATACTATGTAAATGTGTAATCTGCCAAGGCACATGACAGCGTTGTTAGTATAATTTCAATAATGGCATTGTTTATGCTGAGAAAATGTATACAGTCTGCAGAGGAGCGTGTTTGCTTCGTTATTACTGGCTCAGCTATGAGGATATTCGTGCTAGTTTGCCATAGAACAACCTTGGATGATGGAGAATTGCATAATACAACGAGCTACTACTGAATGAAAATGAAAGAGTACATTTTTAATTACTGAGTTTTTAACTGAAAAGTTTGAAACTTGAAGATGAGCTGGCTGCCTCTCTCTTAGATTGGTGGCATGTAGTGGTTCAGATATCACTACGGCTAATAACGCCATCCAAACCACTACGTCTTGGTAGAGAATCTCTGGATAGCTAAAGAAAACGACACATCTGTGTCAGACTGCCACTATGTTAGTTTGCTAAATCTGTTTCTTTTCTGACATATAATGGGTATATTTGATGAAAAAGTATGAGAATCCCATTCCAATGCACTAAGATCGTAGTTTTTGTAGTTTTATGCTGAAGTTAATTTTATCTTACAATAAAGGATTGTACAATGTTGACTACTGTTTATAATTGTTGAAATAGAACAAATCAGCCCAAATCGGGATAGTCTGCATGTCTTATCAGCCTTTTTTGTCTATAAAACTCTTAACCATTTCAGTTTTATACTTTTCCAATCCCACATTCTTAATTTGAAATTCCTAAAGCAACACAGTTTTCAAATTTTGACAGAGAAAGTTGGTTAGTTTAATGAATTATACATGTATATTTGAAGAAGTTTCTGGCAAGGAGTTCTCCGGCATTTGTTTTGAACTCGAGCAATCGTCTCTTTAAGCCAGCAAAAAAGATCCATAAATTTGACTGAACGCTGGATATTTACCTTCTCCAGTTTCTATAGCTAATAAACCCGTTTCCAATCATTTAGTGCCATATTTACCCTCTCTCTTAGTGGATGTATTATATTAAGTTTTATTTCAATTGGCCAATAGTAACCCTAGCCAAAATACGTGATAACAGTCTGTACTGAAAATTAACACTAACTTAATCTTTTTTTAACAGATGGTACAGAAGAAATCCGTGACTTCTGAAGGACTACCAGTGTTTCTTCACAGATTTCACGGTATAGACGACGATTGCGACGTGCGATAGGAAAGCAGCCAGCCGAGGTCACTTACTACTAAGGGTTAACACATGTTACAATTCTGGCTTGTTCTAATTAGTATTTTTTCCAGAAGGGACTTAGTTCGTACAACCTACACTTAGTGTAAGGGGTTTTACCTCCTTTTGACCAAACACTAAACACTGTTCAGTAAGACTTAATTAACCATTCCTTGCTAGTTATTTTTATATGATTCAACCACTATGTGATCACTGAATCTTTAAAAATTGTGTTTTTGAATCGAACAAAAAGAAATTTTCTTATAACCCCACAAACACACACACACATTGAGTAGACAAAGTCACACACTCGTAAAGTATACATAAAATGTCACAATTTTGTAAAATAAATAATTACATTACCATGGACGAGCACCTAAAATTATATGTATAATAACATAGTTCAAATAACATACAAATAATTATGTATTACCGTAACTGTAATTTACAAAGAACGTGTTTGGCTAAATTAGCAGACCCCAATTATTTGGACATTTCATAACGTCTTAAATAAAAACACAATAAACATAATGTTTTCCGATGTGAAGAAAATTTAAAGTACATTTATGTGTTTACTACAAACAACTGTAGTCCGAGGACAACCTAAACATCGGTGACACCAGTAGGGCTGCCACGAGTAGCGGAGAAGGGGGTCGGGACACGCGATCATGTTGACTACCGTGTTTACAATTTCCAGTCCATAACCTACGAGTCAATATATCACCGACAGTTAGGTTAGGGCCGGTGTTAGGGTAGAGAAGGGTGTGATGTTTATTGTTTTATTGCCCACCCCACAAGACTGTTTCGGTTGTAAATTAGTCTCAAACAAGCTGGCATCGCTGTTGCCGTCTTGCCCTCGGTTAGGATCTTGTGCAGCGTACCACTCTCTCTCATCATCTACAAGACTGCTTCGGCTGTAAATTAGTCGCAAACAAGCCGGCATCGCTGTTGCCGTCTTGCCCTCGGTTAGGATCTTGTGCAGCGTACCACTCTCTCTCATCATCTACAAGACTGCTTCGGCTGTAAATTAGTCTCAAACAAGCTGGCATCGCTGTTGCCGTCTTGCCCTCGGTTAGGATCTTGTGCAGCGTACCACTCTCTCTCATCATCTACAAGACTGCTTCGGCTGTAAATTAGTCTCAAACAAGCTGGCATCGCTGTTGCCGTCTTGCCCTCGGTTAGGATCTTGTGCAGCGTACCACTCTCTCTCATCATCTACAAGACTACTTCGGTTGCAAATTAGTCTCAAACAAGCTGGCATCGCTGTTGCCGTCTTGCCCTCGGTTAGGATCTTGTGCAGCGTACCACTCTCTCTCATCATCTACAAGACTACTTCGGTTGCAAATTAGTCTCAAACAAGCTGGCATCGCTGTTGCCGTCTTGCCCTCGGTTAGGATCTTGTGCAGCGTACCACTCTCTCTCATCATCTACAAGACTACTTCGGTTGCAAATTAGTCTCAAACAAGCTGGCATCGCTGTTGTCGGTTAGGATCTTGTGCAGCGTACCACTCTCTCTCATCATCTACAAGACTATTTCGGCTGTAAATTAGTCTCAAACTTGCATCGCTGTTGCCGTCTTGCCCTCGGTTAGGATCTTGTGCAGCGTACCACTCTCTCTCATCATCTACAAGACTACTTCGGCTGTAAATTAGTCGCAAACAAGCCGGCATCGCTGTTGCCGTCTTGCCCTGTTTATGTAGACCAACATAACACTTCAAATGTTTTATGCTTTAAAATTCAGGAAAGTGGCAGTATATGTGTACGTAAATAAAATGTTAATACATTTATTTTGATATATAGGCTTTTTTCGAAGTGGAATTCGGTAATCGCGTCTCACCGACGATAATAAATACAAACTTACACCCACATGTGCGTTTATTATTGTACGTATAAAAACTGTTTTTAAGGAGAAGCCAAACCCTTTTATTCTTTATTCTGCCCGTCCTCATGGGCCACTGGCCTGTGCGAGCAATTTATCAAACAGAACAAGGGGGAGAGTCGGTAGAGTACAAGGTCGATGGTACTGATAAAAAGTGCAAGGGTCACAGACAGGATTAGAAACTGCGTTATCTGTAACTCAGATCCAAAGTTGACGTCTTAGACTGCTCAACCATCGGCTCTTAAACGCAAATACGCGTTATATTAAACGATTCAGTTCAAAAATACTAAACTACTATTATCTTGGTAGATTTTGAAATAAATTATCCTAACGTTTAAGATCCAACTAGAAGTGAACAGGCATCTTGTAATAACTTTAACTATGGTCTTGGCAGAATGTAAAGTACATTTTTCAGTTTTGTCCGCTAAATTTCCTCTGGATCGATACTAAAAATTAGCCAGACAGTAGTCACACGTTTGTAAATTACTAATTAAATATTTTTTCTGAAGAACATTAGAACAGATTCGTACAGCTGCTTCAAAATGTTTGTTTTAGCTTTTCGTAAACGTTAATTTCATGCAATTTTCTGTTCACAATAATCTAATTTGCCAAATTCAATAAAACCATATCTGTATCGTCAATTTGTCTATCCAGTAAAACAAAGCTGCATAAATCCTCAACAACACGAATTAATGCTAATGTGTAGGACTGCATCTCTGACTCAGAATCAAAGTCCAACGTCTTAGACCACTCGGCTATTGGCACTCCCAAACTATCGACACCATATATCAAGCTAGGACCAGTAACTGGTATTTCAGTTAAGTTGTGCCGATATTTATTAAAGTTGCCAGAAAAAACAGGTATTTTTACGATTTGATTTCAAAAATTAATTCCAACGAAAACATTTTTGTGTGTCAGGTAGGGACAACGTGGAACATGTTTCCGTGAAAAACTAAACGGATACAGATAATTTGCTCTTGTCAGAATTATATTTTATTCCCACCGAAAAAAAGTTTAGTTGTATCGCTGGGTACAGTTGTAATTCCACGGGCAACCAAACAAACAAGGATAAATATTCTGTATGAATTATATGCGGTAGGTGCTTAGTTGTATTGTTGCTTACGTCAATTATTCCTTGGAAAACCCGAAGAGACGATGAAGAAGATAAAATGGTTGAATACTCCAGAAAGTAAATTTCATTGATCTTATTTTTCACCTGAATTTGTGTATTTATATGCAGAGGACTTTTGATCTCTTCGTTGAGATTCAAAACGCCTCACCGTACTCTCAGGCCAGGTCCACTGGTGTGCACGGGTAGGAGAAGTGGGCTAATGTCATCGTACAGGTCACCGCTCTCTAATGTTTGACTTAAAACTGTTTACGCTAAATTTACGACGCTTTCGCTCCCCTAATACGGGGACAGTTAGTGTATACTTTCTCCGTAATTATTATACAAATCACCTCACCTCTCCGCTTCTCTCTTCTACTCGGGTTTTATAATTCTAGTTGTTTATCGAATCAGGTTTTACCACTGGCCGTGTCTGATTTAAGCGATTTAGTGAAAGCGTTTTACCCAATAGGAATAGTTTAACTAACGGAATTCGGAGTGTAACGACTTAAAGATTGTTTTAATGTTGTACGTATTTTCTTGTCCTTAAGTGTCGGTTGTAGGTAATAAAATCCCGTGTTGCAATAGATGATAATTTCTGGAAAACATTGTTCTGTGTCTGTTTGGTTGCCCATGGAACCAATCAGTATTGTTATCAACAATCACACTAAGCCCGTGTTGCAATAGATGAGAATCTCTGGAAAACATTGTTATGTGTCTGTTTGGTTGTCCATTGAATCAATCAATATAGCTATCAACAATCACACTAAGCCCATACTGAAATAGAAGATAATCCCTGGAAAACATTGTTCTGAGTCTGTTTGGTTGCCCATGGAACCTATCAATATTATTACACTAAACCCGTGTTGCAATAGGAGATAATGTTTGCAAAATATATTTTATGTCTGTTTAGTTTTTCGTGGAAGCAATGTTTTCTTATTTTTTCCTTCTAACACTGCAAAGTAATATTGTGAGTAAAAGATACGGCTGGACTCAGAAATTCTAGTAAATTATACAATTAATTATGAATGACTTGGAAAGGGAATGAACGCAGTAGGATTACGCCTATATACCATTCAGGAGACTGATCATTACTGATCTGAGAGATGTTTAATCCACCTTGTGTTAATCCAGTATTTTAATCCCAAAATGGTTTCCGGGGGCTTAACCCCCCAACCCGTCAACTACGTCGCGACGCAGCTAAGTGCTGACCGATTGCTGAACCCATCAATCGACGTGGACTATGAGACAAGCTTGCGGCAGTTTACCCGGGAGTGGGTGGAGATTACGTGGGAGGGTTAAAGAGGGGAAGTGAGTTTTCGAGCTGTAACAACTGTTCCATTATTGTTGTAGTCTTTCACTGCTTGTATCGCCTGCCACTGCGACCGCTCCCCTCCTTATTTAATTCGGTTACCAAATACAGCAGGCATTTCACTGCAGAAACGTGCTTTATCTCGGTCGGCCCTTGAACAGTTACAGAATGTGGCAACGCTTCATTATTTCGCATGATACGGTATAAGCGCTTTAGCTTTAAACTCCAACTACTGTTCCATTTCTGATGTATCTCTAAAAAAAAAAATAATAATTTACTAATATAGACGTATCTTCGGCCAGTTTTCGCAACTGAAAAGGGACTCTTTTGATGTACAAACACGACTCTTTTTATGTTTAATGTACGTAAACATTAAAATTAAAGAGCTTCCTATTCTAAGACGCCTGAGACGCGTTAAGAGCCATTTATGTTTTAAATTCAATCTCTTAAAAAATAAATATATAATGCAACCATGAATGACAATAGTATATATATTGAATGAGAATAAAAGAAATAAACATTAAGTAGTATTTTGAAAGGAAGACAATTCAATCCATTACACAAAGCAAGCAGCCTAGCCAGATCGCGCAATCTCTCACAAAATGTTGAGACGGACGTAACACAATTTTCTGACAAAGTTACTTCTTTCTTCCTTTGTTAATTAATAACAAGAAGATAAGAATATAATAGAGATTACAATAACCATCTGTAGAAATTATATTATACAGAGTATCTAGGACGAGTTTAAGTTTACGAAATTGTATTACAACTGATACCCGATTCGGATTATTCCCATTCAGGAATGCCACTAATACAAGATTAGGACAAGGGAACATGCTCGTTAGTTCATGTTATACTCGTATTGTTGTTACGCAATAAACAGTTTTAGGGACTCGATTCGGATGTATTTCAGCGAGGAATGCCACTAATACAAGATTAGGACAAGCGAACATGCTCGTTAGTTCATGTTATACTCGTATTGTTGTTACGCAATAAACAGTTGTAGGGACTCGATTCGGATGTATTTCAGCGAGGACTGCCACTAATACAAGATTAGGACAAGCGAACATGCTCGTTAGTTCATGTTATACTCGTATTGTTGTTACGCAATAAACAGTTGTAGGGACTCGATTTGAATGTATTTCAGCGAGGACTGCCACTAATACAAGATTAGGACAAGGGAACATGCTCGTTAGTTCATGTTATACTCGTATTGTTGTTACGCAATAAACAGTTTTAGGGACTCGATTTCGAATGTATTTCAGCGAGGACTGCCACTAATACAAGATTAGGACAAGCGAACATGCTCGTTAGTTCATGTTATACTCGTATTGTTGTTAGGCAGTAATAGAGATTAAATATTAATGTGTCATAGGTATAATAAATAAAAACACGCTAATTCAGTTTTAACACTATTTAAATGTTATATTATGTATTGTATATGTATGATTCTAAAAAAACATTTATTTAATGAGCTTAAACAAATGTGCAATATAACGGCTTAAATTGTCTGAAAAGTCCGTACACATCTTTAACATGTTGATAACTACCGATTTCCTACCGCAGTCCCTCTATCCCCTACCTCGTGTGTGCGTGCGCGTGTGTGTGCGTGTGTTTGTACACTTGTGACGGCCCGGCCCAGCTCACATTATGTGATACAATTGTCTAAGGTGGGCGTCAGGCGTCAGGTGCCACTACCTCCGCCCAGGATTGGCTTTTGACCCGCATGTCTGTATATGTAATCAATAAGGCTATAAGATACAGTAACCCCAGAACAAACCGGCGCCTTCTGGACATGCGCACTGGGATTGATCCCGGGCTCTCCCCTCTCGCTCTTTCTCCGACTGAGGGGGTGGCAAGGCGACTTCTCTCTCTTACACAAAGACTACTTCATCCAATTTAGTACATATTTGTTGCTCCCTTACCTTGCTTCTCTCAGCTGAACAGCCCTCCAATGAAAAACGCCGCGTTTAATAACCCTCCGACCCTAACTGGTGTAACTGTTTCTGCGTTAACGCTGCTCACTTAAACTTAATAGACTTAAATTTCATTTAGCTAACTTGCTCACTCCTCCCCGTCCCCGACCCGACTACACCGATTAACCGGTTGACAGAGCGGGGATTTCTGCATGCACACGGCGGAAGAATTCAATTCACGAGATCATGACTGAAACGGTATTCCAGTTTCCAAATTAAAAACATGCCATTGCTTTGTAATTGTCATGACAGTCTTTACGCGTACAATTACAACCGAATGGTGTAATATGATGAATTAGGGGATAAAAAACATTCCGTCTAGTACCATAGTAAGTAATATTCATAACTAACACAAAAAATATATAATATTTTGTAAAATTTAGTATATTTATTAATAAAGGCCGGTAAACAGAAAAGAGACCTTCAATATAAATTACCACAATGGTAAAGTTTCCTTGGATTATTAGGGGCTACCCACAACCTGAACTGACCTAGTCCTGAGGTTACAATCACAATTCAAAACCACGAGATTGTTACACAGCATTACTCTCCTCAATCCTCTCCACGTGTGAGTGATCTGATAATTATCGGATATGGTGCACAGTATAATCACTGGAAATTGTACTATCTTATTCAGTGAGTGATGTACTATTAATGCTACTTTGCTTAATCACTAGAATTTTTGATATGGCCTATCAATTATGAGTTCTGAGTTCTACCACAAAAACAGTAGAAAATTGGTCTTACTCGATCTTTACAATATTGAGAGCGCAATACAAACGAATATGATAAAAGACTCGGAAATATATTTACACATATTTATATAATCAATTTAAATTTTGTTTAGTTGATTTAATAAATATATATATACACATATTTATTTATTTATAATTGTAATATATATATATATATATATATATATATAATCTGTTAACATTTTTTTTTTGCTTTTGAAAATGTAACTGTAATATATATTTTAAATATATATATATATATATATATATATATATATATATATATATATATATATATATATATATATATATATATATATAGAAGATCTTCAAACAAGGAAATTTTATAAAATTTTATACATTCATGCATTTTTAAATTTTGGATTTCACATGTATTAGATGCGATATGAAAAGTTATTAAGTCAGCAATAGTAACCTAAACTTCACAAATATTAGGTTACGATGTCATCAGAAAATTTGGCTTCATAAAGTGTACTGTATACTGCAACACATTGGTGGAATAAAGTACACTAAGTAAAACCCAACAGTACTTTTTCCAATGGCGCAATGTAGCGGGTACGGCGGTTATCGCGAGATAACCGAATCAAGCAACGTCGAGCGTGGCTGCTGCTTGGATAGGTGAACTCAGCGATCCTGTCCTTGCAAGCAGCCCGCCTGCCCGGACATTGGTGGGTAGTTTGTGTTAAAAGGAGCTTCTTAGCCCTAACTTCGCCTGGTAAAATAAGACATTCCTTAACTTTGACAACAAGGGAAACAAGACTCTGATTAGAAAGGACTTTATTGTATCATGTCATCGTATGCTGAATAGTTTCTGTGAAATTTATAACGCGGATCTAACTAACTGTAATTATTTACACCGGCCATGTACGTATGTATGTATGTATGTATTATTTACCGGCTATGTACTCCACTTGAATGCAGTATCCCAACAGAACACACAATATATGACACAATGGGCTCTCACCGGACAGAATAATTAAAACTGAAAATTATAACTGGAACGATGAACTGATAAAATTACAACCAATGTGTAAACAATGCCGAATGAGAACCGCCCATCATTAATTATGGAACATATCAAATGTAAACCATTAACGAGCTGATCAACACCAGTAGTTCAATTACTGTTCGTGAATAACGAAAAGCAATCACCATATCGGTATTTAATTTATAACATTCTAATTTTCCAGTAATTCAATTTAGCCTACAGAGTATGAATACATAACAAAACTAAATGTAAAATACCATATCATTCCGTTGTTTCTTTACTATTTATTATTATTATATAAATATTATCCGTGTTATTGCGAATGAAATGTCAGACAAATATTTGGAGATAAACTACTCGTACATACAGTTTTCCCCGACGTTATTGTTTTATGTCAACAAAATATCAATCTATATCAGCTTTTTAAAGTAATTTTGTAGTCCTAAAAATATTAACAAATAATAGCCATGTGTAAGGACTAAATAAGTACCTCGTCGGACTAGAATTTGTAATTGAATTACAATAAACCTAGATACACGATACTGACACCAAACAAAACAAAATGGAAATTGGGAACAACACACGTCGAACTGTTCTCGTAGAAACGTAGAATTTGTACTTGAATTACAATAAACCTAGATACACGATACTGACACCAAACAAAACAAAATGGAAATTGGGAACAACACACGTCGAACTGTTCTCGTAGAAACGTAGAATTTGTACTTGAATTACAATAAACCAAGATACACGATACTGACACCAAACAAAACAAAATGGAAATTGGGAACAACACACGTCGAACTGTTCTCGTAGAAACGTAGAATTTGTACTTGAATTACAATAAACCTAGATACACGATACTGACACCAAACAAAACAAAATGGAAATTGGGAACAACACACGTCGACCTCTTCTCGTAGAAACGTAGAATTTGTACTTGAATTACAATAAACCTAGATACACGATACTGACACCAAACAAAACAAAATGGAAATTGGGAACAACACACGTCGACCTCTTCTCGTAGAAACGTAGAATTTGTACTTGAATTACAATAAACCAAGATACACAATTTTGACAAAACAATCAAAATCGAACGAAGATTTGATTCATTACTTTATAAGTTAAATTACTTTGTAGTGTCATTACTAGCAGGTACTACAACCGTAACAACATTTTTATATGCTTACGACAACACGGTACTTATTCTCTGACCTCATTAGTAGATCTACTACAAATTCAAGTGCTCCTTTCTATTACACTCGTATATCAAAATAATGCTCGGTGCGATTTAGGTTCCAATCGTGCCCAATCCCAATGTTGTATTTTGCAACCTTCACATACTGATTTGGAGAACCAGCAATATCTGACCAACCCAGATTCAATTAGCGAAAACGTGTGATAATACCTTCTGACCCCTACAATTCTACTTTTTTAAACAGTTGCTATTGTGTTTGGTCGAATATTTACTCGAAAGGAATTCTCCTCTTCAGAAAAAGAAGTTTGGACAGAAGAAATTTATATGTGCTATACACTTGCTGCACTGAAAGGAATGACTGTATTACAGTTTTGGTGACCCATGTAATATTGTTGTGTCGTAACAAGTTTATAATGCTGCGCTATTCGGACAAAAAAAGAATATTCTCGGCTATACGATGCATCCATTATAACCTGACGGGGGAAATGTAAATATTGATCATTTATATTGGGCTAACAAAACAACCCGGAGTTCTCTGTATCCACCCAGTGTGGGCTACAGTTTTCAAACAGGCTAACAAGACCGAACAAACGGTCACGTCATCCAATGCACTAATGAAGTCATCAATATGACATCACGTCTCTCTAATTGCACGGTAACTAAATCTGGCAAATAAACTGCTGCCGACGCCATCGTATTATTCGGTGTAATAACGCACCATTTACACAAGGCCTGTTCACTCCGCCAATCGGGATTCCCACATCATTTAGATTTGCTGAGAGCTGATAGCGTAGAGTGACTACACGCTGATAGTGGGTGAACGTGTAGTTAGCAAACTACAACGTGCAAATCTCTGTCCCTGTCCATACGCTTATTCCTGCGCGAGGAAGTAGAAGAGGTCGGCGTACTTTGAGCCCACAGATTGAACAATTGCAGACGCGTGTCGGTAAGGGTTATACCACGAGAATCAGGCCTTGTTTTTCAACTGGTATAACATAGCAATCTAATAATCACCGGAGTTCTTAAACTATGCCAAATGGGGTCTGTATACAACATGCACCCTGTCTATAGATACACAATGAGTCTCAAACCGAATCTAAAAGATAGAAATTTAAAAATAACGCAAAACCTATCTTTGACTAAATGCAGTGTTTTTAGTCCAACGTTCTTTCAAGACAAAATATATTGTATAATGTTAGGAATGGATAGCTGAGTAAGATTTCATGGCGGCTTAATGACCAGTTCCTACTGGGCCCCAAAGATGAGACTATGAGTAAGAAAGGCATTCGACAACTTCGTACAGCTAAAGGGGGTTCTAAAGAATTGCATTAGCACCCACAACTACAAAACGAATATTAATACTTATTAAAATGATTAGAAAAATCACTCTCAGAACATAATTGGTTTCACAAACGAGACTGCTTGATGCGATAGTTATCCCAGAACCGGGAATCATGACTAAAAATTGAAAAAAACAAGGCTGATACACGGATTGGACAGAGGGCGGCAGAGGCGGATATAAGTGGCTTGTGACCGGGCCCCAGCGATCAGCAGCAGCGACTTTACCTTGTCCGCAGCTGTAGCAGTACGGCTAATTGTGGTGGAACCGGTCAGCCTCCTTGCTTCCAACGCGCGCACACATACAACAACAGGGTACAACTACACCTTCGCCACCTGGCATCGTCTTCGCTTTGTCTTCGGCCAGACATTCGGTAGTCGCCGTAATGCGTGCTAGACCACAGGCCCTGGTGTTCGACGAGTAAGCAGCAGCAGCGACTTTACCTTGTCCGCACCTGGTACGGCTAATTGTGGTAGAAACGGTCAGCCTTCCTTGTTCCCAGAGATTTTCGCCCCATATCACTACCATCTCGCCGCAATACCTGCAAGCTTATGGGGTCGATGGAGCAAAACCAGAGTTTACCACCTAAACTCTAATATTATGTAGGACTTGATATCCTTAGACGACTGTCGATAGAGACGGTGACAGAATGTCACATGTCATGATGCTGACATTTTCACGGCCACGATAGGAGTCACTCCACAAAAGTTTTGGGTTCAAGAAAGAATCCTCACGGTGATGAGAAAATGTTGCGATGAATCGTCCCAAAACATCACGACATTGATAAAATAACTCGCCCACCAATGTGTCCACATCGCGTGGCAGCCGTCATCTTCCACGTTCTGGATCAAACAGTGGTCCACAGTAATTTTTGCAACGTCGGGGGGAATTTGTAAACACGCAGTGTCGGTGTTTACACGAGGCACCGCAATAGAGTCAACACTTAACTCGTTTCATTCACTAAACGCCCCCGTCGTGTAGAAGAATTTCAGACGGAGCGTTTACATTCGAGAAACCGTCGAGCCAACAGTTGTGCACACGTCCGAGACAGAAGAGTGATAAGACAGTCGAGTGTCAGCCGGTCGCGGAAATCGTCTAGCCCGCAGCTGGAAACCAGACGCAGAATTCCGAGGCGTAAAGCTGCGCACGGCGAGACGCGATGGCGTAGGGACGGGTCAGCATTTGGTGGTTATATCCGCTGACACCGAGCTGAGCACAACACAGCAAACAGCGAACAATGGAGCAGTGTCTGCCACAGATGGCAGGGCGTAGTTGCTCAGCTGCCGGCCGTCGGATAACGCAAACAACCACCTCCTAAGTTCTCCTCACTGCGAACTCGGTGTCAATTGCTGCACAAACAGTGAGCAGCTGTTTGTGTGCGAAACCCATCGCCTTCGACTTTCCGCTAAGCGATAAAAACCACATACCGCGCAGTTTAACGGTTACTCCCGGCAGAAAAGGCCAAAACAAACCTTATTAATGCGTCCAGACACAACAAAACTGCCACACATGCATGTCTTCATACTGTTGTAACGACGTCAACACAAAGAGCCCACCATTCCAAATCTGTACGTCTTCAGCACTCTCAGGATACGAATTTACATGCAAAATCACGTTAAATAGAACACAAAACACAAAATTCACGTTCATGTTACGTTCGTGTTTACGTTCTTGTGTTCTTGTTGTCACGTTTTACGTTTTTTGTCATGTTTACGTTCTTGAATTTTGTGTTTTATGATTTACCCAATTTTGTTTTAGAATTATTCTTGTATTATTCATTTCTTTTTCGTATTAAATGGCTCTGTTACAAGACTTGAATGAGGTTGGCGATTTAAAATTCAAAGAATATAAAAAATTAATTGATTTACAAGACAAAAAGAAGTATACAATCATGAATTTAGAGAAAATTAAAGATAAATTCGAGCTTACAATCATGGCAGAATTGGAAGATTTTAAAGTACATTTACCTAGGAGATTTGTAAGCCTTTCACGTGAAAAAAAAAACATTAAAGAATTGAATAAAAATGATAAATTACACTTGATTGTTACTTCAAAGAAGACTATTAAAGACTTTATTGTGGAATAAAGATTTTTCAAAAGACTTCGAAGATTTGTCATTAAAACAGCTTAAGAAATTAGAAGCCAACAATGAACATATACATTCGGGATTTACTGTTTAATTTCTCAGATTTATTAATGGTACATTGAACAGGATTTTATGTAGAATTACGGTTTGCCTCCAAAAGTGGGCGCATAAATACATATCTACTTATATATATATATATATATATATATATATATATATATATATATATATAATTATATTGTTAGCTCAACTTGATTGCTTTTATATTTTTTGTCTTGTTTCAAACTTACATTTTTATTTCTTGAAATATAAATTATACCATCGCAGTATAAGGCTGTATAAGTGAACAAACGTTGCATAAACTGATTTATAAATTTCTTGATTTCTGTTCGCAGTTCTAAAATTCTTCTTTTACGATATAGGACGGAAAAGACGATTAAAAAAGGGAGAAAAGAGAAAAGGAACACCGTGATTTTAGTTGGGCACAATCGTGTTGAAAGGGGAAAGGAGGGGCTGGTTTTGACGAGAAAAGACGCCAGAAGTAAACACGGCGTGTGACTATTTGAAGCGTGACGCCCGTACACCCGACATCTTAGAGATGCCACTGTCAATCTTAGACTAGGGAATACGGCGTTCAGAGGAAACAGTGGTCCCTATACTCGTATTGCAAATTAGGGGCAACCTGAATACAAAAGACCAGACAGACAGCCAGAAACGCGGGTTATCACCCCTTGCATCAGGCCGTTCTGGTTACGTCGAGACGAGGGGTGCAAGCGACAGAGATACAAGGCCCAGCGAATTGTCTGAAAACCCACAACACACACACAACATTGTGATCTTGTACATCTTGTAACTAGACTACGAGAGTAGTGTCTACATTTGTTGACAATTGGCACATGAGTTAATCTGCCAGTACAACAGCATATTCAACCCCTCCATAATCGCCGTATTAGTTAAGGATATATACGGCCCATTAAATATCACAGACCATAGATCATGGCGATGTCAACGATAATGACTAATCAATTGCACTACGGGAAACCTTTGTGACTCATTCGACACTAACTCTCCTAAACCATTCAAACGCACTTGAGATGTAATGTTGAAAGCCATCACTCCTCACTTGAGATGTATAGTGAGAGTCATCACTCCTCACTTATCCGCCGTCTCCCCGCTAATCTAGAAGGCTGAAATTTGGCATACTAGTACATAGGAATACTATAACAGATTTTTTAAAATTTGTAGTCTTACCTGAGGAACCCATGAAAAATTGTGTAATATGTACCCATTTCAATATGTTAAAGGTTAATTTTATAATTTATTGAAAAAGCTACAAAATCTCATGATGATAGCAACACGATATACTAGAAATACTTACCTGTTTTTGTTATTTATTCACAATAAACTAAAATTTAAAAGGGGTTTCTTGTTTTGTATTAGTTGGTGTGATTAGACAGTGAGTGAAGAGGAATGAATTGCAACCAATGAAAAATGTAAACACGTTTTATACGGAATAACGACAATTAATGATAACGAACCTGCATGTCTGGATAATTGATGTTTTCCATGTAATTATTTTCTGGCCGGGAGAAATTAAGTTATTGATATCCAATTAAGTCATAGGGAAACATTTTGACGGTAACATAGGCAATAACAAGTAGTCACTTCAACTCTATCAATAGATTGGAAATCTAGGAGGGAAGTCAACACCTCAAGATTCATTAAGATTTTATCATCTTAAGTGGGTAAAGGATGGGCTATAAAGGAATGGAAGATTACAGACATATCACAGACAGGAGAGAGGAACATAAACATGAGAAGAATGCCAACTAAGGACAAGTTATGAAACCTGTCCTGAGTCGACGACTACACCTTGGCAGTTCCGAGATCTTGCCCTCGGCATTGGTATTGTCTTTGTGAGACAGGGTTTCTGGCTTCTCTCTACATCGCTCTAAGGAACAAGACTACACCTTGGCAGTTCCCAGATCTTGCCCTCCCACCAGAGAATAGCAATGGTATTGTCTTTGTGAGATAGGGTTTCTGGCTTCTCTTTAAGTCGCTCTTAAGGAACAAGACTACACCTTGGCAGTTCCGAGATCTTGCCCTCGGCATTGGTATTGTCTTTGTGAGATAGGGTTTCTGGCTTCTCTCTACATCGCTCTTAAGGAACAAGACTACACCTTGGCAGTTCCCAGATCTTGCCCTCCCACCAGAGAATAGCAATGGTATTGTCTTTGTGAGATAGGGTTTCTGGCTTCTCTCTACATCGCTCTTAAGGAACAAGACTACACCTTGGCAGTTCCCAGATCTTGCCCTCCCACCAGAGAATAGCAATGGTATTGTCTTTGTGAGATAGGGTTTCTGGCTTCTCTTTAAGTCGCTTTTAAGGAACAAGACTACACCTTTGCAGTTTTCCAGATCTTGCCCTCCACACCAGAGAATAGCATTGGTATTGTCTTTGTGAGATAGGGTTTCTGGCTTCTCTTTAAGTCGCTCTTAAGGAACAAGACTACACCTTGGCAGTTCCCAGATCTTGCCCTCCACACCAGAGAATAGCAATGGTATTGTCTTTGTGAGATAGGGTTTCTGGCTTCTCTTTAAGTCGCTCTTAAGGAACAAGACTACACCTTGGCAGTTCCCAGATCTTGCCCTCCCACCAGAGAATAGCAATGGTATTGTCTTTGTGAGATAGGGTTTCTGGCTTCTCTCTACATCGCTCTTAAGGAACAAGACTACACCTTTGCAGTTCCCAGATCTTGCCCTCCACACCAGAGAATAGCATTGGTATTGTCTTTGTGAGATAGGGTTTCTGGCTTCTCTCTACATCGCTCTAAGGAACAAGACTACACCTTGGCAGTTCCCAGATCTTGCCCTCCCACCAGAGAATAGCAATGGTATTGTCTTTGTGAGATAGGGTTTCTGGCTTCTCTTTAAGTCGCTCTTAAGGAACAAGACTACACCTTGGCAGTTCCCAGATCTTGCCCTCCCACCAGAGAATAGCATTGGTATTGTCTTTGTGAGATAGGGTTTCTGGCTTCTCTCTACATCGCTCTTAAGGAACAAGACTACACCTTTGCAGTTTCCAGATCTTGCCCTCCACACCAGAGAATAGCATTGGTATTGTCTTTGTGAGATAGGGTTTCTGGCTTCTCTCTACATCGCTCTTAAGGAACAAGACTACACCTTTGCAGTTTCCAGATCTTGCCCTCCACACCAGAGAATAGCATTGGTATTGTCTTTGTGAGATAGGGTTTCTGGCTTCTCTTTAAGTCGCTTTTAAGGAACAAGACTACACCTTTGCAGTTTCCAGATCTTGCCCTCCACACCAGAGAATAGCATTGGTATTGTCTTTGTGAGATAGGGTTTCTGGCTTCTCTTTAAGTCGCTCTTAAGGAACAAGACTACACCTTGGCAGTTCCCAGATCTTGCCCTCCCACCAGAGAATAGCAATGGTATTGTCTTTGTGAGATAGGGTTTCTGGCTTCTCTTTAAGTCGCTTTTAAGGAACAAGACTACACCTTTGCAGTTTCCAGATCTTGCCCTCCACACCAGAGAATAGCATTGGTATTGTCTTTGTGAGATAGGGTTTTTTGGCTTCTCTTTAAGTCGTTCTTAAGGAATAAGACTACACCATGGCAGTTCCCAGATCTTGCCCTCCACACCAGAGAATGGCATTGGAATTGTCTTTGTGACACAGGGTATCTGGCTTCTCTCTATGTTGTTCATAAGGAACTAAAAATCCTGTTTTCTACCTGGTGATAATATTTAAAACTCTCGAATAAACAACAATATGTCAGGTCCAGAAATCTAGTAGTCAAACTTAAAATCTGAAAACTTTTACTAATACATTTTGATGACTTACTACTTACGGTTTGAATCAAAACCAGCAGCATGCATATTTTTACATCTAATACAAGATGAGCCAGCCACAAATAATGCTGTGGCAGGATCCTACTCATTTATTTCTAAGAAAAAAGATTCAAAAATCCAAACTTGTTGGAATTTTCAGGTTATTAAACTTATTTCATTGGAGGAAATCTTATGAGGTAAATATCAACGCCACAGTGTACAATCAAGTGTACATGATGAATTTGGAGTCTTACACTTTAGTTACTATCCCTATACTAACTTTTCTTGCCAAGGATTACTTTAGGTTAAACACGCATTTTACCTATTAAAAAATTCAAGACAATACAAGCCTCTGCTCATTAATTTACTATAAAGTAGAACTTTTGCTGATACAAATCCTAGTAATCTTTCAACAAGTTTTAAGGAACAAATAAACAAACTGTGCAGCATACTAGGTGTAATTATAAACAGATCTGTTTTGTCTGGATAGTAGACAATGAAAACATTGTGTAGCGCTGGGATGGGAAACAATAGAGCCGGAGGTGACCTTGAGATTAGCCTTGATTCTGGTCATAGACTGCTGAGCTCTGGCACATCAGTCCTGTACTGCTGGGACTCCCAGGTTTAGTTGGGTTTGGCTAGGTTCAGTTTGTTAGGTTGTCACTACTGAAAACGGGCACAACAGCCATATCATTTAGTTCACAAATTCTTGGAGAAGAGCTAGTGCCTCCAGATTTTGCCATCTTAAAAATATACATAGAGGTCCCAATTGACATCTATTACATTGAGTTTTAAATAGATGTTCTTTCGAAACTGTTCAATTCCTTGTTATGCTCTAAACACCCAGATAACACTGCAAAACTCCAATGTTCAGTATTTTCTATTTTGCAAATATACTAAGTGAGTAGACCTTAGCTTTTCTACTGGTACAACGAAAGCTTTGGGCTTCATCTTGAGGGAGAAAACTTAATTTTCAACAAAAGCACAAGAGCTTAACTGAGTCCTTAACGATCAGAAGGTGATTAAAAAATATGTCTTGACTTTGCAGTTACATATACCAAACTAATACAATATCTATAGACAAAAAGTTATTTTGTCACTTAGAAGTTTCTGGAAACCGTATATATTTATTTTCATAACAGTACAGACACTTCTCCAACTGGCAATCTACGGAAACTGTTTATAAAAAGCTAACTTTTCATTCGTTTGGGCCACAATTTTTGCATTTTCTAATGGTAATTAAATATCTGTTAAATCTACACATATGTCAGTTCAGTACTACTTGCAAGACCGCATTTTTAGATTTAAGCTCAGCCAACTTGAAAAACGTATTTAAAATTTTTAAATGTATATTTAAATAACCGTTGTTACATATGCCAAACTAATACAATATCCATAAACAAAAAGTTATTTTGTCACTTAGAAGTTTCTGAAAGCCGTATATCTTTATTTTCATGACAGTACGGGCACTTCTCCAAGTGGCAATCTACGGAAACTGTTCATAAAAAGCTAACTTTCCATTCGATTGGGCCACAATTTTTGCATTTTCCAATGGTAATTAAATATCTTTAAATACCTGTTAAATCTACACATATGTCAGTTCAGTACTACTTGCAAGACCGCATTTTTAGATTCAAGCTCAGCTAACTTGAAAAACGTATTTAAAATTTTAAAAATGTAGCCTATATTTAAATAACCAGTAAGCATCCATTACATCACACACCAGTTCCTTTGACAATTCTACAATCTACATTCTTGTGTCTGACATATTCATTTAAGCATGCCTGGTTTAATTACTTTCGTAAAGCGATAATTAACTACTTGAAAGGACCGACTTTTACCACGTTTCTTGTTATGTCTCCTTGAAATGAATAATTATCCTGGAAAATAGTTTTGTACTACCTTACAACGTAATCACGTGCATTGAACCTTTTTTTATAATTTTCCTACCACTAAATAACTTTGGCAAATAAGTAAAAATGATTTAATATTTTTACTTACAAGAAGGCTTAGATACATTAGTTTTAAGATTGACAACTCTTCAAGCACCTAATTCACTCTTATCATCTCTTTGATATTAGTAAAAAGCTTCTGCTTCACATAGTAAAACATCTTTTTTATTTGGTTAAGGACATCTTTTATTCAAAAGCGATTCATATAAGTAATAGAGAGAGGCACATATAAAATATTTAAGTACATTTCAGTCTCTTTGATTTATTCTTCATCAATTCTGTCATGAACTGTTTTCGGACAAAATCACAAACTCTATCTCCTTCTGGTATATCGTGTAACTGTTTAATTTTATCTGTCTCATTTCTTAACTATTTTTTATTTACCGGTACCTGATCGCTTTTTAAAATTAAATCTCTACATTGAAAGGTTGCATATCTATTAGTATTTCCTTTTTCCTGTAAGTTTTTTTTTTGCCAAAAAAGTTGCTAAGCAAATCATAAAATGTTATTAATAATAATAATTGAAAAATATACAACTATAATTTTATATTTACTGCACATATATTTTTTAGCATATTAACTGACAATATTTTTACATTAGTTATTGTTGTATATAACTGATGTGTGTTATTATATTATAATACTATAATGAATTTTGACTAAAAGTATAGGACTCGATAAATAAATCACTGAGTGAAATAAGTGGCTTTCGATTAAATATTATTTTGTGATATGTAATTTTTTTTTAATCGCTTATCTTATTTGTAATTCAGGTATTTAATTAATATAGTTCTAAAATTATAAAAATTGACTTAAAAATTAAACTAATTTTGAATCTGGGAAGCTGCATTTTTAAAACTATCTAAAATTCAAATGTTTAGTTTTTTTAACAATATTTTATTTTACTGAGTTACATATCATATGAAAAGCCTGTGGAAACAATTCAAATTACGTTTCTTCCTGATCTGTATCTGAATTAGAAAAGACACAATTTTAAATTAGTCAGGTAGTTTGGGTCATTTTTGGAAACTTTAAAGCTGCCTTATTTAAAATTAGCTTGCCATAAAATTTGGTATTTTTCTTTATGTAGATGAAGGCAACAACCCTCTGGTAAATCTCATTGTTATTGAAAAAGGTTAGAGAAAGTCACTCTGTTGATCTGATATAATTATGATGACCTGACAATTTGCCAACACTCACAAACTTAGACCACTAAACTTCAGCTATTCATGATCAAAACCTTTATATAGTGCCTTTTCATCTAATTTGTAATTATAAAATACTTATACTTTTACGGTGTGTTGTTGTTTTGCTTCAATGTTTCAACTTTTCAAAGAATGAACATTTACAACATATTCCTCCCGGTTAATTAAGAGTTATACCAGTGATAACATTACATATAAATGGAGTGCTTATATTTCTGGCTGTGTCACAGTAAATTAAATTGGTTTTGAGAAAAAACATTCTTTAAAAAATACCAACACGAATATAGCACATTTTTTATTTAGTATACTTTTGCAATTCAATTTATTGTGCTTCAATATTGTATTTATATTTTTGTTTCTTTCATATAAATTTGCATTTGCTTAATGGAACACAATTTTGGGATTACTTTGATATAACGGTGTAGGCTGTTTCACAAAATGACTGAATTCCAGTCCTGAGTAATGTTTTGTAGTAAAAATACCATAAGCAGACTATTTTTGTTACTTATTTCAATGACCCAATCTCCCCGTACTAATCTTTATTTCATACATAAAGTTTAAATTTTAACGGATCAACAGAATTTGGATAGCAGCTAAATACAAATCGGTAACTTTCCTGTCTGCTCGCTTCATATTTTTGTTTCCGATTCTACGATAAACAAACGTATAGTTAAAAAAATGTTGTTTTTACAATGGATTGTCTACTTTTAGATGACTTAAAGACCCTGAATTCTTTTTTGTGGATGTCTACAATCTCAAGAATAACAATATATTTCATATGATACAAACAAGCATGTCGTCTACAAGCTGACCCAGAATTTGTAGAATACATATCTATTGAATTAAAAGGTTGAGGCTGTAATTCGACATAAAAGTACAAATCAATAACGTAAAAATCGGTAGCGCTGCATCATTATTGATTTGTATAATGTCATATGTTACTGAGTGAGCACACTATACAAATCTTGTGTACAACTTTAATGATCTATGTTTAATAATATTATGTTATTATATTATTACGTACTAAAGTTAAACATTACTTAATTTTATAATAGTGTCATAACAAATAGTGTTCCGACAACAAAGCAGTCGGCATTTTATTGCTTAATACTACGGTGCAACATATATTTTAATACTCGCCTTCGGCTCGCTGGGGGCTACGCCCCCAGGCCCCTATTTGGGAAGTTGGCTAAATGCGGGAATAAGCGGAATTCTGAGACAGGTTAAGTCCGAGCATCAGATTAGGAAGTTTAAATTAGACCTATTTTATTGATTCTTTCCGGATTCAACCAAACTTTTGACTTTGAGGGCGTTTTGTAGCCTAACCATTAGAGTTACGAGAAAAAGTGACTGGACCTTTCTTGTCGGAAATTTAATTTTATCTTTCGATTCTGGCCTCGGATTTTATCTATGATTTCTGGTTTTCTCGATATGGAGCTTGGGAGAAAAGTCTGCACTGGGCAGCTAGTGTGAATTGTTGAATGTAAATATAATAAAAAAACCAACACTAAGTTAGTATTTTTAACTTGTTTAGGGGGTTTAATTTGATCAGGAGTTTATCTAGTCATACCAGGAAATTCCAGGGGGGAGGTTAATGTTACCGGGTGTTAAGACACATGTAGGCCTCTTTTTGAGTGTGTTGTGTCTGTGAACATAATTAAAATCGGGGGGGGGGGGGGGGGGGCGGTAATGTTACCGGGGGGTTAAGACACACGTGGGCCTATTTTGGAGGGTCTTATGTTTGTGAGCATAAATAAAATTCACTCTGTCCCTAATTACTATTGACCTTCGCTAACGCTCAGCCAATTCGCGATGTGCTCTACTGGACGTATACTAGTCAGTCGTGTACGCAGTAATACAAACTCAATCTCAACTGTTATAAATTGCACAATTTTTAGTCGGAAAAAAAATAAAAAATCCCAAAAATTGCAAATTCACAAAAAAAAATTTTGCCATTCAGAGCGTAAACAAGTTTACGGAAAGATATACAACAAAAAGCTACTGAACTTTTTTTAGATCGTATCAATATCTATTTATAAACGTTTTGAGATTTATGCTAGTACAATCGGGTCAACCCCTATCGTCTCCAATAACAAAATATTTACGTACAAATTACAAAATATTAACATTTATTAGCCAAACCGATGGAGATAGGGCAAAAAGTCACTATTACCTTTTTTGTAGATCGCATTATTTTGTACTAACAGATTATTAAGTTGATCAGGGCGTTTAACTTAATCAGGATTTCATCTACCAGGAAATCCCCGAGAGGGGGATTTATGTTGTCGGGGGGTTATAAGTACGCGAGGTACTTTTGTGGGAAATGTGTGTCTGTGCTACGAGAATATGTGTACAGTAATTTTTATCAAAATAAAAAGTTGATCAGAGGGTTTAAATTACTTAGGAAATTATCATTCCATACCAGAGTGTTGACAATAAATAACTATTTCATTAATTTAATTAACTACTACTATGTCCCTATTTACTATTGACGCTTCGCTACCGCTCAGCCAATGACGATGTGGGGTTGTAATCACTCGTTAACGTAGTAACACAAGTTAAATCCGGAACCAGAACGGATTGCACAAATTATAGTCGCGTTATTGCTCCTGAAATTGCTAATTACGACCAAGACTTTGCCATTAAAAGACATTTTACGGCTTACTTAAGGATTATACGAAAAAAAGCAAGCTGACCTTTTTTTTAGATCTAGATTGTCTAGTTATTTAAAATGTAGGATTTAGGTTATGAGCAATGGTTTGGCTACTACCGCCTCCAGAAACAAAATTCTTATGTAAAAATTTTAAAATATTTCCATTTAAACAGGTTTTTTCGGCCAGACCATTTAGGATAGGGCAATAAAAAATTATAACACTTGTTTGTAGAACACGTCATTTACTAAAACTTATCAAATGACGTGTTTGAGCTACGATCAACCGTTTAGCCGCTATCAAGCCCGGAATGTAAATTTTTAGGCGGAAATTTCCAAATATTTTCACATAATCGCGTTTTGCGGTCAAAACTAATGGAGATAGAGTAAAAAGTTAATAGTACTGTTTTGTAGATCACTTCATTTCCTAAATCAAACTTTTGTTTTGATTTTGACCTCCGACCAATGGTTTCACCACTATCTACCGCAAAAAAACTAAATTTTCACGTAAAAAAATTACAAAAAAAATTTCACATAATCACGTTTTTCGGCCAAGCCAATGGAGATAGGGCAAAAAGTCACTAGACCTTTTCTGTAGATCGCGCAATTTGCTAATTTGATGGGTCAATCAGATTTGAGCTAGGATCAACGGTTCGGCCGCTATCGGGCTCAAAACATTATTTTTAGCGAAAAAAATCTCTGGAATGTCAAATATTCGAGCGTTTTTGTCGCATGGAAGATAGAGCAAAAAGTCACTGGACCTTTTTTGTAGATCACTTCATTTCTGACTAACGATTTTTCATCAGATTCGAGCTAGCTCTAACGGTTCGCCCGCTAAATCGGGGATTACAAAAAAGGCCTGCAAGGGTAAAAAATGCGCGTATTTTTGCGAATTTTTTTGAGGGGTTTAAAAATTTAAAATTCCCGGTTTTCAGACTTTTCCTGTTGGTTATACGGCAAAAAAGGTGCCTGCGTGCAAAATTTCAAGTTTCTAGCACTTCTAGAAATAGGTTAGAATTTGTATACATATATCAGTCAGTCAGTCAGTTTTCACATGCGGCTGTATAGTATATTAGATTTTAGACCACTTCCTATGAAATAATAAAAAATTAACCAAATTACAGTTTTTAAACTCCACCAAATTCAAGTTTCTCTACACAATTACCAAGATGTTGTAAAAGTCCAGCTAGGGCAAACAAAAGGGCTGCTTCCAGTGCCATCTATTGCGTTAAAAGGACTAATAATAATATCTTTGTTATTCATTTACACCTTTCTAAATACTTAAAACAGGTTTTACTCTACAAATCGGTGATGTTACACACAAATTGGTGACACTACACATAAATCAGTGGTGTCTACAAAAATTCAAATACATAAGTATTTGTTATAGTATAAGTTTTTATTAGTTTTTTTTATTTTATGCCAGTAATATCTGCCTTCAGTTCAGTTCTATACTTGTTTTTCATCCATAATTCAAAGGTCTGTGAGATTGTCACATAAGTTTTAAAAGTTAGTCTTAGAATTCCTTCTGAACTCATAAAAAAGTCACCATAACATGTATTCAAAGCCATTTTTACATATGAAATAATTTTTTATATACAATGTTTTATGAGGTTTTTTTCATATCACAATAAACTGATTATATTCTATGCACGTATTTGTATGTGTTACCAATTTGTATGTATTTGCAATGATTTCAACTATAACAAATTGTAATAATGTATTTGTTTAACATTTTATGTTTTTGTTAAACAACCAGAAAACTACATATTTGTATTTTTGTACAAAACGTACGTAACAACCACTATAGTTTTTGCAGAATAATTGCTTTGTAAGAATCCTAATATTTTTTCCAGTTAGAATTCAATGCATAGGTACTGACAATAAAAGAAGAAAAAACTGTACCTCTCCAAATTTTATAGTTGGACAGAATTTATTAAAGTCATCAGTTGAAGAACAATCCTCTTGCCAATCGTCCAAAATGGACTTCAAAAGTATTCCAGAAAAAAATAAAATCCATGGCAATTAAGGACATGCAACACAAAGACTAGAAATATTTACTTTTTGTGAATATTTACTTGTGCCAGCTGGATCAGTGGCTGTTTTTTTTATCTGTGTTTAATATGGGTTGTTAGAGGGTTACATTTTCTCAAATGTAAAAAAACAAGTGAATGTACTTTGAGGGACAAATCTAATCACAAGAAAAATAAATATCTTTTATCATCTAACAGGAACAACTTGCTTTTCTCAGTGCAGGAAAAACAGAACAATTAAGCTCACTTCAAGTGTTCTCACATAACTACCTGGATACATTTTACATGACCTTGGGATAACAACTTTGTATTCCTGTTGAAACTGACGGGTTAGTTCTACATTAATTCAGATTTATTATGCGAATTAAGCAGACATTTATTTAGTAACACTGTAGTTGGCCTTCAAGTCACAAGTAAACATTTCTATGTGCATAAGTAAGTAATCTGCGAGCTAACACACAGAAACAGGCCCAGTCCATTACACTTGTCAATACACTATAAGCTTGCAATAATATAGCTAGTACTTGGCGTTAGTTGCAATAATAGCCTATACTTGCAAGCAATAAAAGTTACTAGAATATTGTGTTTTCCAGTCGTATCCTCAGTGAAATATTATCTTGTTCTGGACGAACTGTTCAAAACGTCTGCCTGTATGTTATGTCCATTCATATTTACGGTTTTATTGTAAACTGACTAACGGGTCACATTTTAATGTTTGCCAGTATTTGGTCAATTATCCAAATATTTCATCTTATTCACTTAAATCTCCGGTGATTTATTGTTGGTGGTTTATTATCATTGCACCGGCAATTGGAAAGGGTTGTCTTCCAACTGATTATATGTTCGCTTATACTTCCCTAAACACGTGTTATATACGTATCATTAGAAACTACAGAATCAGCTCTTCATTCTGTAAACAATCTACAAAAACAGCAGCTATAGCGTTTAAATGAAGCTAAAAGAAATCTTTCACAGCTGATGCCCTGCCACATTTGTTTACTTTGTGTCGTGTTCATGTTGTTACTAGTGTTGCTGTGAATATTTTATGTAAACATGAATCCTTTACGAACAAGTGAGGTTAGTAGAGCAATAAATGACGACCGAGGACTACATCTCTGATGTTGATGATACTGAGACATCTGATGATGAAGTAAATAAGTAGCATTCCAAATAGTACTAGGCATATTCATGTAGCTAAAAAAATACCTCGAGATAATGTTCAAAATCCGTGGATTATAGTAAATCCCCTTGAAGCTGCGATAGATGCAGGGCCTATGTTTATGGTTAGGAACCCATAGGAATGTTTTGTTTATAGTTTTTTTTTTATTATGTAAATACTGTGCTGAATTTTTTAAGTGTTTTTCTATGAAAGATTTTGAACATAGTGGCTATTTTAGAGTTTTATTCAGTCTTAAGTTTTATTTTTTTTGACAGTGAATTTGAGCATTGAGAATACAACTTTTTAAGAATTTAAGAACAATTTTTTTAACTAATTGGTAAACAAATAATCTTTATTTACTTTTAAATATTAATTGAGATTAAATTAATATACAACAATACATTGCTTATGTATTATATATATATATTAGGAATTTTTGAATAAAAGGTTGCAAATTTTACAAAATGGACTGCACCGTGAGATGTAGTGGAGTAAACCGCTGGAGGGTTTAATAAGGTCCACTCAAAAGCAAGATGGGTAGCTCTCATTAGTCAGCCTGTTTGATACAGAGCAAATATATACAATACCTCAGAGTAGTCTGATGAAGACCAAATTAAATTGCTTTGTCGGTTTAAAATACAAATTATAAAATGTTGGAAATGGGGAAAAAACCATCTTGTATCCCACCTGGAGGTTGGATAAATCACTCAGCTGGTCCAATAGAGAATAAATTTTTTTTTTTCCTAACTCTACAAAAAGCCAACCCCTAAGGACTTATTCAATTCTGACTTGCTACAACTATAAGTTAATGTTAAAAAAATTATAGAACTGTGAGTGTATATATATCTACAAAACACAGCATATAAACTTCACATACTTCTTTGATTTCTATGTCACATTTTGTTTGGTTTGCAGAATAATTATATTTTAAATTTTATATATACAACAGAGGAGGAAAACACATGTAAACAAACATGAAAACAATAACTATATTATTAAACAATAGTTAAATATCTACAATAAACTCACCTGACATAGATGACTGCTCCATTGGTGTGAAGCCGTTTCCAGCCGATGGGAACCGCTACGGACAGTGGCGATTTATATGTAGGAACTCCTCCACTCACACTAACACTATCCTGGTCACTCAAGCTACTACATGGAGACTCCGCTTCTGAGCCTCTCGGAAACACCACATTGCCCCCCACATCTCCGCCCATCACTGGGTTAGTCCGCACTCCCTGCCCATTGTAGTTGGCTACACTGTACTGATATCCGTTCTGTGGCACCGGAGGTTGCGACGGTTGGACGTTGTAGAACTGTTGTGATGGCAGTTGCTGTGGTTGTGACTGCGGTAGTGGTTGCGGTAGCCTGGGTGGTTGAGTTGGTTGTTTCACGGCGGGCGCAGCCTGGTAGCTGCCTCCGGAGCCATTGCTGGGGTATAGCCCGTCGCCTGACACGTACACTAGCACATTCTGGAGACCTGGCGGTGCCACGCGACCCTCGGGCTTACCGGACATTCTCCCGCGCCGCTGCCAACAACATCACTAGCCCCCGCGTCACTCTCTGCCCTCGTCACAGCACCAACCTCCTGCAACAACACCACTACTTCATCTCTGCCGGTTCCCGGTTCCCATTTCATCATAAATACTATACACAATCCAAAATACACTTTAAATCTTTACTCTGTCATTAAAAAATATTCAGTTTTTTCAGACCAAAAATAATAAGGTGAAAGTGTTCACATTATCAGTATTTGATTTATTACTATTTATTTCAGTATTTTCAACAATTTCCATTTATTTGTATTAGAATAGGTTCGATGGAATATATAATACAATATTTTACCGTACAATACCCGTTATGTATAGGTTAGTTAGAATATAGCATCCTTTTTTATAAAGCAATTAAACCAAATAATAGATTGGCTTGGATAAAGCATTTTAACAGAATATTACGTAAGACAGTTTTGGGTTGTTTTGTTGTGTTTTTACGATGCTCCTAACACTAAACAATTTCTGAGAACAACTATCTATATTATATACAAATTACACGTGAAAAAAGTGTGATAGCCCAATGTTGTCAATAAAGTCACCTGATCCTTAAAAAAGAGTGATGAATACCACCTATCAACTATTCCTATAGTGTAATTGAGCTTATCATCGTAGACTATAAGACCTACAATCAATGGCTCTGTATTTACTTGTGTATTGATCTAAAACATAAATAACACACTACGAATTTAATATTCTCATAGAATATGGTAAGAAATTGAAAAAAACTTGTATGAATAATATTTAAATAAATGTAATATGTCTAAAACAGATTTTTAAATCTCAGGTTATATTAGCTCAAACAATAACTTACAATGTATTGGTACTCGAATTTATAGAACAAAAAGTTTGTTTAAGATAAACTTAGATAATGTAGTTTTATAAAAATAAAATTTAAAACAAATTACATAGATACAGAAATGATATATCAAGTAACCGTTTAAATAAGAAGGCTGTTTCAAAAACTGAAATGTCCCTAATTGATTATACAAAAGAGTTTTTGTCCTTTGGCCAACAAGATAAAAATAAATTCATGATGGAATAGTGCCAAAAACCAGCAACAACAAACTGAAATGGTGTTAGTAGTTCTTTTAGCAGTCAGACCTAGATGTCACTGACAATAAATAGAAAAACTGATCCAATTGTTTTAATTAAATTTAAACTGTACAAAAAAGGGTTACAATTTGGAATTTTGGAGAGTACTATTTTTAACTTAAAAAATCAGAAATACATTTAAAAATTCTAGTTTTACCTGTCCTATCCAACCTTAATAATGATTTTGATTGTACACTTAAACCATTAAGTTACGGATGAGTTGTTTTGGATTGGGGGCTAAGCTATTACAACAAATTAAACAGGAAATCCCATGTTGAATGAAGAATGTCATATATATATATATATATATATATACAAACAATATGGGATCAACACTACCACCGTAAACCGGGAGTGAATGATTGCTCTTAATTCCCAATCATAGATGTGTTATTGGTTAGTGCGATAATACTGGGTTACATTCTTCATCCTAGACATTCATGATACATGGATGTAGAGGCTGATCGTTTCGATGGCTAAATCTTGTTGACAATGATCTATTATATGCAATTTCATTCTTCATCCTAGACATTCATGATACATGGATGTAGAGGCTGATCGTTTCGATGGCTAAATCTTGTTGACAATGATCTATTATATGCAATTTCATTCTTCATCCTAGACATTCATGATACATGGATGTAGAGGCTGATCGTTTCGATGGCTAAATCTTGTTGACAATGATCTATTATATGCAATTTCATTCTTCATCCAAGACATTCATGATACATAGATGTACAGGTTGTCTATACTAATCTGTCTAAACATTTTCACTGTAGATACTGGTTATTTTGATGACTAAATCTTGTATGACAATGATCTATTATGTAATTTCATTCTTCATCCAAGACATTCATGATACATGGATGTAGAGGCTGTCTATACTATTCTGTCTAGACAAACATTCTCGCTGTAGAGACTGGCCGTTTCGATGACTAAATCTTGTCTGACAATGACTTATTATATGCAATTTCATTCTTCATCCAAGACATTCATGATATGTGGATGTAGAGGCTGGTCGTTTCGATGGCTAAATCTTGTCTGACAATGATCTATTATATGCAATTTCATTCTTCATCCAAGACATTCATGATACACGGATGTACAGGTTGTTTATACTAATCTGTCTAAACATTTTTACTGTTATTGGTTAGTGCGATACTACTGGGTTACATTCTTCATCCTAGGCATTCATGATACGTTGATGTAGAGGCTGGTCGTTTCGATGGCTAAATCTTATTTGAAAATGATCTATTATATGCAATTTCATTCTTCATCCAAGATTTTTATGATACATATATGTATAGGCTGTCTGTACTAATCAGCCACAAGTGGTATTCTTGCTGCGCAGACTGGTCAATGTGGTGACGACAGACTGGTGATGACTAAATCTTGTCTAGTGATGACTTATACAGTTTCATATCCATCTGAATGTATTCAACTTCAGAAGAGGGCAGCCTGTGTGATTACTAGGAGTTACTTCTTGAGAACTTGGCATACTAACTATTTATAAAATACCAGGTCTCAAGTTTTGAAAACAGGGATGAACACCACCATATAAGAGACAAGTTCCTCAACCTTACTGCCAATATCTTCAGCAGATAGCCAGCAAATGTCAAAATAATGAAGGGACAAGTGAGGGAGTGGCTCAGATTCAATCCATTGTAGGATCTCTGACTTGTAAACTGAACTCAATTCTGCCCAGACGATCAACCAACCAGCCTTTAACATTCCGGCATTCTTATTTATTTTGGATATAATAAAGATCACTTGCACACAAAGGTCATTGTATGGATACCATGTGGTTTTCACATTATGATTCTTTAATTCATACAGAAGTGCATAAATAGGTTTTCACATATAACTGATATGGCACTTTCCTGGATGTTCTGTTCGTTTGCGATCATTTGGAAGCGTAAATATATGGACGTGATTATGGACACGTGTGACAGGATTGTGACTGTTATAAAAGTTGCTGATGTGTTTCATAGTATTTTATGAAATTTTAATTTAATTTGTATAACATTTAAAGAAAGTTAATTAAGTTTCATTATAGTGTCTAATCCATCTTTGAAAAAGTTTTACAAAGCAAAAATTTAATCTGTTGCCGTATGCATGAATTGAGGATAGTCACACAAGTGCATGGATAAAAAAACTGATTCTCATCTTCATCTAGCTCACTTCAAGACTCTTTTTTTTTTAAAAAAAAAGCCATTTTAACTTGTAGGTATTTTATGTACTTGTTAATATGACGAGGAATGTATTTAATTTTGCATGAAACAGAGCTGCATTGCCTTAATACTAGACACAGTATCAAACGATTTATCTAGATACACTCTTTAAGACTAAGCATTACCATGCCTACCTAGGTATTAGGTTATTTAACTCTTCGTTAAAGGAAAATTAATTTTATCGCTTGATTAGTATAACTGCGATAAGTTCCTGTAATTATATTCTATGTATAAATTGTCATTGTTCTATTTATGACATTTTCATGATGAAATCTAAAGTAGAGTGTGTATATTATTGAAGGATGAATCAATGACTAATGACTTATTGGAAGTAGGAGAGCTCACTTTTATGCGTAAGTATGTAAAGTAGATAACCGCGTATCGCCAGAGATCACCACATTCATAGCCAGGTTTAGTAAAGCAACACTACTGGAGCAGCTAAAACGATTCCGCTATATGTCACAACACGTTGGCAACAACATTAGTTCTTAAAACTAGCCTAAAACAAATACCAGGTTTCCTCATAATATGGGACCTAACGGGAAATGCTGTGTTCCGAATTGGGCTAGTGAATAGGTGAAAGATTGTGACCTACCATTGATTTTATTGAGCAAACATCCTCCCATTTGAACACCGAATCTATAAGGTTTTTGTATGAATTTGACCTTCGTAATCATTATGAACTGATTCCTAAGGATAATGAAGTTTCAGAAATACATGTAGGCCTAAAACAAGCCATATAGGCCATTACCATAGGCCTCTCCATGAGAAGTATCAGTCTCCTTGCCACACCTCTCCACAAGTCACTTGACAGCATTAAGAATAAACTGATGGAAAACGAATAAAAATAATTTGTTACCTGCTTTACGGTGTCATTATGAATAACTATTGTACTTCCAGAGAATAAAAGCGAAGTGCTACTATAGTGCAGTGCTTGCTTCAAATATTTGTAGTGTTATCATATTTATCACACGATTTGAATTCTAAACTCCATTACTGTCTACCTATAATAACTACTTTGTAATTGTGGAGTCTGGTGAACATCAGACTTAACTAATGTTAATGTGTCTTAACATCTCCAATATCAAGTTGATTACACAAACGGTTGTTAACAAAACCGTCTATCATCTACTAAACAATATTTGCTCTTTAAGGGCAGATATAGAGATTAACTGGCTAGTGTTATGTTTATACACACAAATAACACCATAGTGAAGAGAAACTAGAGGTAGCTTTGACAAGTACAACAAAAATGCAGAGATTGTACGCAATGAAGCGGATACAGGCCTTTAAATTGAGTTTTGAAAACCTAAGAGGACTTAATTGGTATAACCTTTAGTCAATGAATATGTCTCCAATTGTCAGCTCGGTCGTAATTATAGGACAGTAATGGGCGATACTAAGTGACCAGTCAGCAGCCATGCTTGTCCAATCACGTGAACAGTGCACATAGGTAGGCATAACTGAAAGTATAGTAATTACTATCAGCAAAGTAAAGTGATAGTATTGGAAGAACTACATCATGGCCTGAATAGTGAATAGCTAATGGTAGCAGACGGTTAATGACTATGACTCAATAAAATGTCACTACTATTTACTCGGACTATTAACTTCTCTTATTCACCACATCACCCAGCTTCTTCAACCTCATTAGAAGATATACTACTTTTCAGCTCAGCTGGTGATCTGCCTCACGTGGTGAACTTTTAAACACATAAACTTCATCAATAACAAACACTCTATTTCACAGGCTAGTGACAACATTAAAAGTAAGCCTCATCTATATGACAAATTGCCTCATCTGCTATACAGTGAGTTTGTGGACACCAGAAAACTCCCTATTTGAAAAGGCACAGAGGATACACACTAGCAAACCGCCTCAATTACATCATGGTGGCTGTGCGAATACACAAGCTTTCCTAGCTATTTTCTGTTTTAACAGCCTGATAACAGTATCGAGAACTTGCCAGCTACACTAACATAGAGCGTGACCTAACCTCATGGTGCCATTGAGAATATACTAGTTAACTACAGTGACAACCTTCTGTCATCAATCTAAAAGTAGCATATTCATTGAACTTGAATTGTCTGCAATTCCCTCCTTTGAGAATACAGTACACTGAATAAGTTACTAAACTTGATATAGCACTGATTAAAACTTGCTACAGATTATTTGTAGTAAGTTTAATCGTCACATAACTAGGAAGAAAGCCTGAACTAATATTTAATAATGTCATATTACTACAGATATTTTTGTACGATGATTTATACATTTATAATTTAAACAATATAACGCTAAACTGATTATACGATTGCAGCCTTTTTGGTGTTATAAAAAATTAAAAATTGTTACACTTACTATTGCTAAACCTACTATTCTTACTATTAAACAATTCTATCTTTAATAACCAACATAAAACTATGTACAAACCACAACAATGACAGACAATGGTAGTGATGATAGAAATAAGAGCATGGTAAGTGAGATACATGTACCTACTTGCTCTAATACTACTTGGTGTAAAACGTGCCTACCCAGTTCGAATTTTATGTTACCGGTACAATAAAAAATAAAAAGGATTAAGAGCAGATATGAATTTATTTCATAGATCGATATTTATTTTTAAATTCACTTTTAGCTTACAGTTTTTTCAGATAAAATGAAAAAATACTGTAAGCTATAAAATTGTATGCCCTTAACCTATGTAAAAACTGCACACCAAATAAATGTGCTTTCTTAAGTTTCAGGAAAAAATATCAAAATTGTCACCTAATCCACTTCACCACCTATGATAGGGCTACCAATATATTTAGACATTTATTTTCTAAAAAAAATTAATTATATTTAATTTATATAATAATTTAATTTTATACTTGTTCTGATTCTATATAGAAAATGGATAATGGGCTTGCCGACTAATTTCGGTGTGGGAGATAATACAACAAAACAATATACAAGTAAAATATCACTGATTTTATTCAATTACTTTACATATATACCTAACAACAAAACAATTTTTGCAAAGTTACATTAGAGAAGTACAGGTGATAACATTATTATAACGTGTAAAATTAATGTTTCCATAACTAGATTATTTTCTGTAAGAAGGTTAAAAAATTAAATTTTAAATTTTGATAAACTGTAAAGATACCAGTAAACTGCTGACTCTTATGTGACTACTATAAGATGGCTTCTTGATAAATTTTGTAAAATGTTAGTTTGGAGGAAAATTTCAGGAAAATCGAGTCTATTGCCCGCTTATTGTTGTATGACAGTAAACCCTCTCCCAAAGTGGTAAAATGTATGCTTGTTGTTTTCAATTGATTTAACAAAGTAATAATCTTTTAAGTGCAATAATTTCAATTTTTTTCCTCCGTGATATTGGCCGATAATTTTCTGTACGAGACCTTGACCATATAAAGATTGTGGGAAGGAAAATGGGCATTACTCCAAGATTTAATAATTACACTGGACCAGTAGTGTAGTACTGTTTAGTATAATACTTCATTATCTTTGATAACAAATGTAACAGGAGAGTACTCATTTTGGTCATCCAATGATATCTCGCATCAGACATGGCCGTTACAATTATATTTTCTTTCAGGTTGCTATATTTCTATATAGTGTGGCAATATGTTATCTAATTTCATGACTAGCAAGTACTACACCTACGTGGTTTTTCTTGAATTTTCATAAGAATTCCATTACTAGCACTAACAGTAATAATACATCAAGCATTTTTCTATCATAAGTTACTTTATTAATTTCCAATATAATAATTAATGAATAGTTGCTATAGGCTTAATTCTTCATTATTACCTCCAATAACGAACAAATATGGTTTACTTATGTTAAAAATACATAAGTTAGGTCATTCTTTCTTATAATTTTTAAAATGGTGTTTAAAATGTTCAGACTATAAGAAGAAACAAATAAGTTAGATAGAAATGGTTTTTTGTGACAGGAATATTTTAAACTGTAGATGAATTTATGAACAAACCCACTTTAATCTTAAATTTGTAATAATAATAGCAACAATTTAAATGAAATTTTGTATGTTCCTGGGACTGATAGTTTGATAATTGCAACAATTAATTTAATTTATAAATTGTTATACGCCTAATAGATGTTAATACAGCCAAAACAATTAATATTGTAAATAAACAAAATATTAGGCAACATACCCATCATAGATGGATTAGGTTAGACATCTGTGAAAGTATTGGCAAGACATAGATGAGTCTTATTGAAAAAGTACAAGTAACTTGCAAAATCTTCAAAACTTCATCAATTAAAACCAATTAGTTTGATTTTAAAATAATATGTAAGACTTAAATTCTTATTAGTTACACTAAATAATTTTTGTTACAATGATTTCAGTTATTTAGGTTGACAGAAGCTGCTAGCTGCCTCCAGGAACATTTAAAATTACATTCCATTAATATTAAACCTAAGTTACATAGCTAAATCAAGTAAAAGTGATATTTATTTTTATTTGTCAATTAACTTAAAACTCCCAAATTTACCATCTGTCAACCATTTCTTGTGCTTATCACACTTTCCAATTATTCTACAGCTCAAATCTACTAATTCAACATTTTGTATCATTCAATTCAATGAGATGGTTGGCAAGACGTAACTTTGGTGATAAAATAACATTGACCAACTTAAGTTGTGAAGGATAATCGTCTCACCTGCATGACGTAAAGGATCCTTCTACGTTATTTCTTAACATCACACAAACAGAAAGTACACTTCAAGTAAAAACTTCAATAACGACAACTACAACTCAATTATATGAGTTCAACATTACCGCCACATAACAGAATAAAAATTTCAATGAGCTTTTGCTAGGTTGGATGTCAACACAGCAGCCGTCTTAACACCTGGCGAAAATCACACCAATGTTTTCACTAAAACCAGCGCTTTCGGAAAGCCAACACAAAACAGCCATATATGTCACGAAAATACGTAACTTATACTTAACGAAGAACCTAACTGCGCACAAATATTTACATGCAAGACGCGCAAACTAACAGTTTTCTTTAACAATATTTTTCACATTACTTATAATGGAAAAATATGGTTCCTCGATCCCAGAATCCTTTGCACCATTTGCGGACGTCTCGGCAACTAAGATCCATGATGCACTTCACAAAAACAACACAAAAATACAAGGCGTGAAAATGGACGCGTTCAGTTATTCAGAACTAGTGCTTGTTGGATTTGATTGGAGATGGAATTTTTAGTTGCGCAATGTTTACTGCTCAAAATGGAGGTCCAAGTAGTTCTGAAACTTCCCACTAAGCGCCACTACCTAGAGAATTGTTATCATCCAAAGAGTATATTACCTTCCAAAGAGGACGTAGATATGAAGCAGCAAATTCATCATAAAACTTGTTCATTTTCATTTATTTCCAACAGATCAATCATTACAATACTGGTGCAAAGTACAGTGCTTAAAATCACATAAACTTAAATCAAATTTAAAAGTAACCAGCTTATATAAAGGTATCAAACAAAATGCAATAAATGGATAAATAGAAGAATAATTTAATTAAAAACAACAATGATGCAAAGTAGCAGTGACGTGTAATACAAGAATAACAACAAAACCAACAACTATGAGTTAACATAAAGTATGTAGCTTACACTGTGATAAAAGGCTATCAATTAAACAAAGAGAACTTGGAAACAGTGATAGTATTTATTGGTATGTGTGTGTGTTTTCCAAGAGTGTATAGACAAACAAGGACATCTTCTGAATATGTGTAGTACCGTACTGCACATTACGTAGAGCGCTTCTGAAAGAAGTCTATGTGTTCTGGTAGCAAGCATCCTTGTCTTTGGATCCTTATCATGGGACTGTTGGCTGCACAGGAAGTTGTCACCGATGTTTCTACAAATAGTCTTATATCGTGTAGCGGATTAAATTTTGAAGTTTCTTTGCATGAGAGCTGGACAATCGATAATACTGTTAATGACTTTGTACAAAAAGATACCCTGGATTAAACGTCAAGACTCTAGAGAAGGTAGGCTAAGTAGTGACTAAATTGTTTGCACAGGGACATACAAGTACCCAAATCCAAGGAGCACTCCAACGAATCTTAGAAAACTTTTCTGAACTTCCTCAACACTATCTCTCAGGAACAACTGATGAGGAGACCACATCACACTAACTCAAGGTGTGGTGTGACCAGGCTACAATTCAGTGTCTTCAAGGTTGCAGATCCGTAAAAGTGTTAGAGGCTCTAAAAAGGAGACCAAGATTTATAAAAACTTTGTTCGTAACCAACTGCTCAAAAATTCAAGGAACTAGTAGTTCTCGTTACCTTGAAACTGTTATAATTTAATAAATCAGTGCAAGAATATAGCCAGAAAATTACTTTGTAACCGCACATGTAAAATCGAAAATAATGTAAGATTCAATTTACAATCCGTTTGTGCCAAAGTGTTTGTTTTAAAATAGATCAGGCCGTTCAAATCGAAATGAACTTGGTTTCCAAGGAGGCCTCAAATACAGCTAATTTGAGTGTTTTCCTGAATGCTTTCCCTCAGTATTATATGGCCTAGTTATTCATGTTTTTACTTTTGAGTTCAAGGTCCCTCTGTTCTTCTTGGTACTCGTAAATGATCTGAATCTCGATGGTCACTCGCTTCTATTTGCTGACGACACTATGGTCTTGACGAGAGGTAGGGAACTTAACCTCATAATTTTCTGCTGATTCATCAGGCCAAAAACTGGTTTAAGGTGAATGGCCTACAACTAAACGAAGAAAAATACAGAGAATCTGATCTGCATACTATATAGGCAGGTCAAGACATGCTTGACCTGCGAGAGTGTTCTGCTGTAAAGTTATTGGAATTCTGGGTAGACTCAAAGTTAACATAGGAGGAATATGTGACCAGTGTATGCCACAAGCTATCAAGAGCCCCTTTCCTTCTTAAGACATTCAAAACGTCAGTGGGGGAGGAGTACCTTAAGACAGCCTACTATGTTTTATTTCATAGTCATATTAAGTATATACTTGTGGTATGGGGATACGCTGCAGGAGCTAAAAAATCTGCTTGTTGAAAAGAAAGCAGGCGATCAGCGGGCAGACTGGACCACAGCAAACCTATCTTCTCATGCTTGAAAATACCGAATTTTAGTCGGTTCGTTTGTGACACCCTAGTTTATGTGATAGCAACGGGTCACCATACAGTACGAAAGGAGCAGATGGCCAGAATGTTTTAAAAGTATAGGCTGACTAGAACGCAGAAACGTTAATAAAACAGTGGCCTTATGTTTTATAATGCGCTTCAATTTGAGATCCGCAAATACGTCGAGGAGTATTTTCAAGGACCATTGAGGAGATGTAATGTAAATGTAGTGCATGATGTATAATATTTTATTTTATAAATAGTAATTAGTTAATTATCTGTTCTTTTTGCCAGTAACAAGGAATATGAAGAAATCCGGGATAACTGGTCAGCGACGAAAGTGCACAAATAAGATAATAGTAATGTATGTATTAAGATTATAAATGCAAAAAGTCCCTTATAGTTAATTTATTTACTGTAAAAATTGAAAAACTTTACATTATATGCAACACCTTATTAATGTTTAACTAGTAAACGTTACTCATATATTAACAAAACATATTCAGTTGTTACTGTAAGTATGGTTTCAGTATTATAGAGGGCTACAACTTAAGGGTACTCATGTTTTAAGGGGCTAAATCAAACACAAAGTTTGTATAATGCGATCATATAAAAATTACAGTTGTGGTATTTACACGCAAAAATATTCATACTACTTCATTTCCTTGTTTAAACATGTTTAAACTGTTTTATACATAGTTTTCTTCTATTTTGTTTGCATTTTAAAGCTAGGAATTCTTATTTTTATAAAAAGTATAATAGTTGAATTAAAATTAATTAATGTATTTAGGCGAAGCAATAAACATGCCTTTTTAGAACGAACAAATATAGTATTAGTTTTGTACTCAGTGATAACTAGCTAATTTGTGTTAACATCGCGAGTATCATTAACTATTTGAACACTAAGAAGATTTTCTATATTGTAGGGGTTTTTTTATATTACTGCAAATTAAATGTGAGGGAGTTTTTGAGAATATTTAATCCCAATATATAATCGTATTGTAAAACATAAAATAGTTTGCGAAAAACAAGCTATATCAGAAGATTGTTTAATAAAGTATATACTTCATATTATACATTATACAGTGATGGACAAGACATTTTGCTCCTGAATATTTTCCAGGTACTCTACCCAGGAATAACGCGCTTTCCGTTTTAATGGATTTGAAATGTGAATTTTTTTGTGGAAAAGTAAAAGAAGTAGACATGTGAATACTGTTACTGAGGGAAGCAAGGAGGGAAGATATATTGTACCGGCAACATAAATTTGAGATAATTTTAATAACAGTTCCTATATTAGATTATGAAATGGCAGAACAAGTCTCAATCAATATTGAGACTTATCGACAGAAAGTACGAATGTATCTGGATGCAGTAAGTTTTACTTGGTTAAATGATCGTTGTTCTTTATCAAGATAGGTTTACAACCTATGGCGGTTAGAAATAATACCTATGAAATAAGCCCATTATTTTACTATTGCTGATTGATTATGGCATTTAAGTAAATTAAATAGTTATTTAACATACCTAGACTTGTTCTAGAAGTTGTTGGGTGTTGTAGTATTACATTATGGAAATATACAGTTACAAGATGGGGATAAGAAAGGTGGTAAAAATGAAATCATAGGGCTGAGTGACAGATCATCATTTTGATATTAGGCCTATGAACTTATTCTGGTAAAAGTTTACTTTAGCCATTCAACAATATTTGGTATTTTCTGAAGAACTAAATGCTTAAAATTTTAATGTATAAAAATAGGTTTTGAAAAATAAATTTTGGTAAGCCCGAAATATGAAAAATTCTCAAAAAACTTGAAGTTGAACGGGTTGACAGTAATGCCTCTGGCCATCAACGGAGACGTTCGTAGCCCACACTGATGGCGACGAATGAAAACATCCCTCGAGGCTACAGTATGATAAGCGACCACAAATACAATCAAATCAACTACCTATTAGAATGATTTAAATGCTGTCAGACATGGTTACCCAGTAAAGAAATTGTAATTACTACGCTTTTCAAACTTAGTATAAATAAAGTTGTATATTTTTATAATCTAGAATGCGTATATAGGCTATCACTTTCACATATAAAAATCTTTGGGATGGCCTTGTGACCCCTCCTCCTTATAATGTCTCTCCCGTCAACTGGATTCTCTGGGTCCCTGTGTCTGTCAAGCAGCTGCTGGGTGAGCCGCAGATGATGACTACTTCAGAGAAGAGCCGGGTGAGAGCGTTTAATTACGCAGTGATCTCAGCCAAGGATGGCTTGGGACGCTTCTCTAGGCTGGGGTGGCTACCTTTGCTTGTGCATTAGCAGCCGATGTTTCCTCTGTTATTAGTAAGGTAGTTGGGGCAGTTGGCAACTCCAACTTCTGCTTCGATTTGAGCGATTGATCCTATTTAAGTCCTGGTGAGGAAGGCAGTCAGCTTGCAGGGTTTCTCGGCTCTCTTCTCTGGAGCGGAGTCTTCGTCTTCCAGGATGGCATCCATTGGGGTAACGTTCCGGGTTGTCTCTTTACCGGCAGTGTTGTGGATCACTATGCTGTAATCTCGGGGTTGGGCCTCTTTTTTTGCAGCCTCTGTAGCTGCCATTCTGGTCACCGCCACAGTTGCAGCAGTGACCCTTGTCCGATGGCCTTTTCGGGCAGTCCATTTGCAGATGGTTTTCATCACAGCGGACACACTTCCATGGCCTACCACAGTTCCCGGAGCTGTAGTCAAATCCTTGACACCTGTATCATTGCAGTGGGTCGGCGGACTTCTTGTAGGGTGTGATAGAGACCCTGGCATGGAGCAGGCCTCTGAAATTGTTGATATCACTTGCTTGCCTCTTGTCCGGAATCTCACGCTCACAGTCCTTGGTCAGCGTGACTAGCTAGCTCCTGGTTGGTCCTCAGTCCTGCGACAATCGTCTTCAGCGCCGATTCGACAGTTGGAGAACTGGGCCTCTTCCCTGTCAGCATCTCCAAAGGCTCGTCTCATTTTCTTGAAGAAGTCCGACATCTTGGGGTTCCTGCTGGTGAGGTGTTCACTGCTCAAGAGCTGAAGGTTGAATAGGATATAAAAATATAGCTTCACTATAGTACAATCTTAAAAGGCTATAATGTAATTCAGTTCCACATTATTGTTCCAAATCAATAAAAAAAAGTTAAATCGTGTATAGTAGTAATCAAGTAATGGCCCCTAGAAATAGGACATATTGTTACTTGTCATTAACATATTACAAAATAATGTAGTGAGGTATTACGCTTCAGTAACCTGTTACTGTGGTAACATGTTACCAGCCGATCCAATCTCAATACATCCAGAGATTGGATGTACTATTGCTGAAATGGCGATACTAAGTTGCTAGTAAACCGAGACTAAATTTATATGTGAGGGTCTATTTACACATAGTATACAAATATTTAATTAACTCTCTGTAATGTAATATTTATTCTGATAGACTAATGAAATTGTAAACTGTTTATTACAAATTTTCACTGTACAATATAATTATTGGATACTACTCAGTCCATATCTACTATTTGTTATTATTAGGCCTTACATATGGATGTATTATAAATTTAAAAAGTTAAAGTGGACATTTATGAGCGCTCATGTGATCTGAGCTTGAATTTGTTACTATCTTGAGGGTCCGATCACAAATGCTCCCAGCCATCATGGCAAGCTGAAAAAGCAACTTTAGAGAGCCGGTGTGAATAAACAGCAAAAACTTAAATGTTATTTTCTACAATAGTAATGAGTAATCTAAACCAACAACCATAACTTCCATTAATTTAACCCTTTTAAGACCAGCTGTTGTTATATCATTGGCAAAGTAGAATCAGAATTATGACCCAGCCCATGTCGTGTACTTTTCTTTTGTGGACCAACCATCGGCATATTATGCTGGTTCAGTATTTTTATATTTCCACTACCTTTTGGGTCTAAACAACACTAGTGTAGTTTAATAATATTTATAGTTATTGTTTTAAATATTTTTACATTTATTTATTTCCTCATTATGTATGTGTGTCATACTATATTTTTAGAATGTCAACAATGATATTTGAAGTTTTAGTTTTATAGTCTGGCAATAGGGTTTTAACCCCGAAAGCGGTTGTAGAAAAAAGAACTGGAAACATATATAAAGTACGTAACTTTCTTTTGTAATCTACTGTTAAGGAGGCAATACCATATAAAAAAAGTTTTTGGTAAAATTACATTTTTAAGCTGTCCAAAAGGCTAATAAAAAATAATTTTGGGACAATAAAATCGGATGATAGTCAGTGAATGCAATATTTACCGAAATTTCATATTAGTAGATTGTTTCCTAGTCAAAGGTGGAGATGTATTAGCTTTTATCTGTAACGTAAATTAACTTGCAACGTGGAATGTTACTTTGTCTTCTGTTGCTAAGCCTGTTCCTAAAAGTGTTCAAGCCGATATTTTGTGACCTGAACAAATTTACAATGACGTAACTAAACGTACAAATGTAAGGATTTCATCTTATAAATGAATTTATTGATGACATTATTGAATCTATCCAAAATACCATGCCCTAAATAGGTAAGAAAGTCTATTTCGAAGTTTCCAAACTAGTCATGAAATTTACACTTCCAAGGGCAAAAGGCTTCCAAGTGGGGTATTCAGAAATTTCCTTGAGCGTTTCTTTTAAATCTCCTTTTAACTTTTGATCAGAGCCCTTACAGCATCAGCTTTCTATGACCATCTTGTGTCCGATTGGTATTTCACTACAGAAGTTTTATTTTTCTGTAATCATGCCTTCAATTCGCCCCATCTATGTTGAATTAGAAAAAAGATGAAAACGGCTTCGACAATTCTAAAAAACACAAGTTTTAGTGCAGAACTCAGCAGCACCAGAGCCAACTAGATTGACTGAATGTGCTACACAAGGGACAAACTCAGCTAAAGGGCAGCGTTGTTTAATTCTTGCCTATAGGTCTGAATGAGCTTCGGACACATTTGTTGTGTTATCATTGCTTTGCTCGTTGCATAGCTTAATATCTAAGCCTAATTCTGAGATTGAACTTAAAGCGGACTATTCTAAACCATCTTGAGTTATGGCCTATTCCAGGGAGAAGATTTTGAAAAGACATTTCTTTGGCTTACCATCTTGGAGTGTCAAACATAGGGTACAACTAACGGTAATTGGTCTTTGTCCAACAATCATAGTAAAATCAATGATGAGGGCATAGTAGTGAGAATATTGGACAACCTCTGTCCGAATTGTTGCAATAGGCTACACAATTTTCCAATAACATGGATGAACATAGACATTTAGAAAGAAATGAGTTTGACAATGAAATATATGATCAATTAGGATTTTTCTTTACCACTCACCAACTGTTCCACGGAAAGGAGTGTTGTGTCTTGACTAGTTTAAATAATGTGAAAAGATCAACTCTTTCAGGCAGCAAAATTAAATTCTTTAATATTGTGTTATGATAAAGACTAATTGATCAGCAGAGACTTATCTGACATTATAAATTAATTTGCAATGTTAGTGGCCAGATAAAATCTTTCATTGTATACTTTTTAAATGTAAGTTTTGACTTTGTAATCTTTTGGTTTTGAGTGATACTATTTTTCAATAAATGGCTAAAGTACTGTATGAACATGTATTATCTGATTTTCTTATAATGTCCTGTGGTACAAATAACTTACAATATTAGTAACATATTTGCCTATTTTGGCAAGTTATTGTAAAAAAACAATATTTGTCAGGAAAAGGGTGCTAGTTGATTCCAAGGGCGTTATTCTCTCTAGCTCTGGACCTATAATTCAATATTGTTTTATGAGATTTTTTATATTAAAAAAAAATTGTAAACGCAGCATTTTTAATACGTGGTACTTACCAAGAAATATGTATCATTTTGTCATTGAATCAGATTTGTGTCAGTTACAATAATAAGAAATAATAACTTGTGATTTTATTTAACTGGTTTTCAATTCAATTCTATAAAAGTGCTTAGTACCTCAAATCATTGGTTTTAAATTTGAGTTTGTTGTTTCAGAACAACTATGAGTCTGCGTTGTTCTGGGCGGACAAAGTAGCCAACATGAGTGGAGGGGATCCACGAGATTGGTATTGGGTCGCCCAATGTATGTATAGGTCACGACAGTATCACAGAGCGGCCATACTAATCAGGAACAAAGGTCTTGATAAGGTAAGTGTAATACTTGTTCTGGGTGGATTAGGTAGCCAGCAAGTGATCGTCATTTTGCCAACACCTTTTAATTTTTTATTTAATAAAATGTATTTGCTTATTAAATAAGCAAATTTTAGCCATTTAAAGAATGTCTAAATATTTATTAATTTGTCTCTATTATAAGTGTATACTTTTTGGCTTATCCTAAGTAATTCTTCATTAATAAAACAATATTTCTGTGTCAGGTGTTTATTTTTTGCAAAACTTGATGTTTTGGGGAAAAATAAACAAGTTTATTGAATTTAGAATAAAACACTAGTTTATTAGTAAACATAAGTTAAAAACACAAGTGTAATGTAAAAACACAGCCTTTGTAAAATATGCAAAACGCTATCTAAAACAGAAATTATTGACTGAATTACATGGCTCTTAGTCTAGTACTGAGGTCTAGAGACGAAGCCAGGAAGGTACTGTGGATTGGGGAATGGCTTGGGAGCATGGTTTCCCAGTTTAACATTTTTTTAAATGGTGCATCATCAAATTTACTACGGATTAGTAATCTAGGGTCAAAAGCGTGAAGAGGCCTAAGCTGTCAGATTATAGGGTTAGGTCACAATAGATTCTTAGGGCCACAGTGATGTGGGTATTGTCTTGTCCAGTCAACCCCCTGTATCATTTTGTACTCATCAGTTACAAAGGACTTGAGTAACACCATACATTATAATTTGTATGGTGAACAATAATTTTACTGTTGCCAGACTGCAAGTTTTAAGGTTAGAAATGGTTTGTGTTCTAACATTACTGACAAAAACTGGAACTGGTAGTAGGTTCCAATAATCTGGTAGTAGGTAGTAGGTTCTAATAATCATCTTCATATTATTAGAAGATTAAACTCGGCATGTTATCAAATGCTAGTGTTACGAAATTCAATTAATTTGGAAACTAGAATAATAATTTACTACTCTTTCTTTTTTTCAATAATTCAATATGGTATTGAATTTTGGGGATCATCTTCTGACTTTGATAAAGTTTTTAAGATCCAAAAAAAAAATTATGAGATTAATGACCTTTTCATCATTTAGAACTTCTTGCAAACCTCTGTTTAAAGAATTAAAAATCTTATCACTTCCAAATTTATACATTCTGAAAACCCTACTAACAGTACAATCAAATTTTGAAAGCTTATCAAGTGATAACTTTGATCATAATTACAATACAAGATTTAAAGCTAATTTTCAATATCCCATACATCGACTGCGTCTGGTAGAAAAAACTCCAATATACACGGCAAAAAAACTATACAATAAGTTACCTCAAAAATATAAACATTTAATCAATTCAAAAACATTTAAAAGCAAACTAACAGATTTTTTTGTTGGAAAAAAACTATTATAGTGTTGATGAGTATTTGATGGATCCTGAATTTTAAAATTGTGTTTTAACATAGATTACATTAAATTTGTTACGCTGTCTTGACCTCTTATATGTATTTTTATTAAGTTTATATGTATATGTGAATTGTGATGTGCATATGTATGAATGTATATGTGTATGTATCATTATTACATTAATTTATGACAATGTTACCTGTTTCTATAGCAGTGCTATGTATAAACGTTGACGTAACAATAAAGACTGATTCTGATTCTGATTCTGATTCTGATTCAGGTACAATAATATATGTAATAAGTTCTTTCAATATTGATTTATTTTATCTGTGAATGGTTTTCTCAAATGGGCAATGGATTATATTTAATTATTTACTTATTTTATATAGTTAGCCATTATAAATAACCTTCAGCCTACTTTTAACAGATACACATAATTTTTAAACAACTTCATTTTATTGATAAAAATACAGAATGTTATATCTCTGGTATTGGTTATAAGATTCATCTAAACAAAATTTTGAAGGACTTCATATTACGACGGTTCTTTTCTTTGGTTGTGTGTAGACTGTTGCTTTATATGGCTACGTCATACAAATTAATGTATCTGAACATCCACCAATATAATTCAAGGGGTGTAAACAATATTGTAACCAAATATAGTTTAAGATCACTGCCTTATAATATATATTCAAAAGAAAAATAGGCTTTTTCTCTTTGATCATCCATCTTATGAAGTAGATGATTTTTGTTTAAATTACTGATGAATTAAACTATTTTTGTTAATATTAAGAAATTCTTTTATCACTATTCTAAAACTGTTTTTGATTTCTAGATTTAATTTATTGTTTCTTTTTGAAAGGTTGGACGAACTGGATGATTACATTGTTCTAAACATTTAGTTGTACATCAATTTGTCTTACAAATTTTTTATCTTTATCAGTAATAAACGAGTATCATTGAGAATCGTATTGGAATATTATGCACATTTACAACAATTTCTACTACATAGGCTATTTTTAAACTTCTTCAAAAACAATAGAAAATTCCCTGTTTCAAGTTTGCTGTCAAATTTATGGTTTGCAAGATTCCAATGGTAGCTAAAAAAAAAACAACAAATTTGGACCTTCTGTATCTCATACACAAACAATTTGTTAATTGTAACTGGTTGTATGGTGTGAATGTTGATATTCGCAATTGCTATATGACCTGCACAAGTTAAGTTTGAAATGTATAAATATAGATAATAGACAAATTCTTTATTGACATATTCAGTTGAGAATAGTAAGGGTATAGACTTAAAATAACATTGAACTGTCTGTATATGTAATATATATTATTTTATAGATATAATGACTGTTACACTGTGGTTTTTATCCTTTTTTGTGTTTTTTAGACCCAACCTCTTTGTCAGTGGTTAGCAGGTCTGTGTTTGCTAGAAGCAAAGCAGTACAACGATGCATTACTCATTCTGTCCAATGATGAGGAGGTGTTGGGCACCAACAGGTCGACAACAGTCGTCGTGGCTACAAACTTCGTCATTCCACCAATCGGGAGTGACAAAATACTGGAGGGCTTTACACCCAAAACTGTAAGTTCAAGTTTTTATTTGCATAGACTTGAAACAAAATGGTGGCATATTGAAAATTTTACCATTTTGTTTCCTATAAAAATTCCTTTCTTGAATGACCTGATTTGATTACTGCGTTGCAGTTTTAAAAGAACAGCTGTTTAATAGCGCTCCTTGTTGAAAACAGCTGTTTGATTGAAGAATATTGCTTCTGATATAAAAACATAACCTAACCTCTTCCATTACAGTTTTAATGATATTGAATTTCGAGAAATGGAGAAAGTGAAGTGTTGTGTGTGGGCCTATGATCCATTTGTTAAGCGCTATTATCAGTGTGTCGCTGTAGATGGATTACAGTTTGAATAATTGTGGACTGTAATTGTAGGTTTTTTAATAGGCTATGTTCTAATTTTCTAATTGAAATGCCTTATTTCTCGAGAATATGACAATGAATAATTTTACAACACCAAAAATACTGTTTTTAAAGTATAGTTTTTCAACATGCCACCATTTTGTTTCAACAATTGCTAGAGAGCTGAAATTTTCACAGAATATTTTTAAAACCTATTTAATGAATTGTGTGAAACATTTTGAAAATTTTCGGTGCATAAATGGGCAAGTAATATAAAATCAAACGTTTAAACCTCTTTGTGGGACACCCGGTATAATGCAGCTTGTGGAAACAATAAGGCTCGATGCACACTTGCGTATTTGCAAGTAGCGTGCACGCCGCGGGCAAGCTGCGTATGACCGCCGGCGGTTTAGCAGTAGTGAGTTGTTAGTTAGGTAGTGCACACTCGAGCGGAGCCGCAGCGTGCACGCGACTAACAAGCAACTTGCAAGCAGCGTGAGCTCGGAAGGACGCCACTACTGCTACGCCGCGGCGTGCACGCGGCTTGCACAAGTCTGGCGGCTTGGCAGTCTTTGCTAGGCAATCAGTGAGTACACATTGATCGCGCGATGGATATCAACGTCGATACTGAACTGTTTATTGCTGCTGTCAAAAACCAGCCTGTCATATGGGATACGACATCAGAACATTACCATGACAGGATTAAAAAGAGAGGAGCCTGGTTCATCGTTTCAAGAATCAAGATGTTTATTGTCATCCCATATATACAATGTATTGACAGTGTCAAAGGTATACCTTTGTCTGTAGAAATACAATAAACCTACAGACTACAAAGCACATAATTCCTAGGCTTATGCTTACATACTAGATTGCATACGGTAAAGTACAGGTCAGAAGTCTAAAAACATAAATTGTCCATACTACAACGTAACATTTCGTCAACAGAGTAAAAAGCCTTTTCTTTGAGCCATTTTAACATAACTGTCTTAAAATGTTTACAGGAAATGTCTCTAACAATCAATGGTAATTTATTGAACAGCTTTATGCCATTAAAAAGATATGTACGTTGGGTTTTACTTAGCCTAACATGTTTTAAATCAATTAGATCTCTATTTCTAGTATTATAATCATGAGTTAGGCCTCTCACATTAAATACATCAAGATTCTCTTTTACATACATAAGGCTTTGTAGAACAAAGATACAAGGAAGTGTAAGAATACCACTTTCTACAAAGACAGGCTTACATGAATCAGTAGGCTTTTTATTAAAAATAATGCGTAAAGCTTTCTTTTGGCACAGAAAGACATCAGCAGCATAACTAGAATTCCCCCAGAGAAGGGTACCATACTGAAGGTGGGTATGAAAAAGAGCATAGTAGGCCTTAATAACTAAACTAGAGCTAGTACACAGTTTAAGTTTTTTTAAGAGAAAAATAACTCTGGACAATCGAGTACATAGAGAGGTTATATGGGTTCCCCACGAAAGTTTAGAGTCAAGGGTAATATCAAGTAGCTTGACTGACTTGTTTGCTGATACAGTACATAGGCTAAAAATAATATGTTCAGATTTGTCTTCATTGACACATAGGCTATTTGCAGAGAACCAAAGGTAAGATCTTTCTTTCATATAATTTGTCATAACTACACTAGTTTCATGAGATCTATCAGAGCACAACAACGTAGTGTCGTCTGCATACAAGACACACTTATTCGGTATGAAATTGGGAAGAAGGTCATTAATAAATACTGTAAACAAGAAGGGACCCAGTACTGAGCCCTGGGGAACCCCGCTTGTTACCTGCTTAGAACTAGATTGACTGTCATTCAATTTTACATATTGGAACCTGCTAGAGAGATAAGAAATAAGTAGAGACAATTTATTCATTCCAGCTTTTCAATTAAACTCTATGAGACACAGTGTCAAAAGCTTTACTTAGATCTAGAAGCAGAGCACTGACTTCCTCTTTATTCTCAAACCCATTAATAAAGAAACAACACTTTCAACTGCCTTAGTCGTAGAAAGACCTTGTCGGAAACCAAATTGCGCTGGTACAAGTAGATGATTTAAAAAAAAAAATAATAATCAATCTGAGATTTAATTATATTTTCAGCTATCTTAGATATTACAGGTACAATCACAATAGGGCGGTAATTGTTGACATTTGATTTATCACCTTTTTTATATACAGGTACAGTTACAGTTAATTTTAAACATTGAGGATAAATACCAACATTGAGCATCCAGTTTATAAGATAAGTTAAGGGGCACATAATTACAACAATAATATTCTTTAAAACATGATTAGACAAACCATAGACATCTTCAGACTTAGTTACTTAGCCTATTAACAATATAGTATACATCAGCAGGACTAACCTCATACCACTTAAAAGACTGTAGGCCTATAGTAGAATTATTTATACCAGAGGAATTCAGAATATCAATGGCACTAGCTGCATTTAAATTAACATTCATACTATTACTATTTACAACATTAGAGACATTTACAAAAAATTATTAAAATCCTCAGCAGATATAGGAGGTTTGACCTGTGAACATTTCTCATGCAAACGACCTGTTTCAGCATTGATAATACTCCACGCTGCTTTACAAGTATTTTTTGATTCGATAATGAATTTATCATTAGCAGATTTTTTTGCTAAATCAATCTGTTGTCTATAGAACCTTTTGATCCTTCTATGGTTGTCTAAAAGAGAAGGATTATCCTTACATTTTTCATAGCTTATGTCTAGAAAATGTCTAATTTTCCCAAGGAAAGGCGTATACCAGTTTTTAGGCTTATGGGTTCTGTTATTCTTATCACTAGTTTTAGTTTTCAAAGGACAACAGTCATCAAAGTGTTGCGACAAAATCTGCATAAAACTATCAAAAGCCACATCAAGACTACCAGCACAAATAGCTTCGGACCAGTCAATATTACTTAATCTAGCCTTAAATCTACTAATACTGATGTCATTTAACACTCTATAGCGATAAGTTTGTGGGAGATCCGCAGTTATAGAAGAACTCGAGGGCAAACATAAGTTCTTTACCACCAACACCAAACCAAGGTGATCAGAAAGATGTGGCTGCACTGTTTTACATATGTATGTAGGTTGGAAATAAAATTGTCTAAACAGGCTAAAGATCTCGTAGGTTGCAAATTAAGACAAAAGCAGTCATAAGACTTTAAAATGTTTAAGAAACTTAACTATCAGAGGGCTGGTTACTCTGGGATCAATGTTAAGATCACCCGCAAAAATCATTTTGTAGGTTCTATACTTAGAATGGCTATTTACAAAGTCAAGGAGTCCAGTTAACCTATCAATAAATATCTCCACAGAGGAGTCAGGGGTGCGGTACACAGATACAATTAACAACTTTAAGGAACTAAAGGCTATCATTGCAGCCTCAAACTGTTTGAGTTCAATAAAAGGTACAATATTTACAACCATAAATGAGTGCTGATAGGAGTCACGAACGAAGATCGCAGAACCACCATACGGTGTAGGCCTACAAAAGCTAGCAGCAAGTAGAAAACCGTCAGGTCTATACAGACCTAACTCTTCCTCAGTACACCAGTGTTCATTGACACAGAGTAAGTCACACATTGTATCCCTACCAAGTATTACAAGAGAGTTCAGTTTATTTTTGATTGACTGCACATTAATATGCACTATCACTGTTTCACAATGGGAAATATCGCTCTTAATAACATCTAAACCATTCCTCTAACCATGAGGATTAGCTGATAGATTCAGGCCTAAGTCCCACGAACTGTCTCTTGGCCGGGTTCCAAAAAAGATGACCCAGAGGAACTCTTGTGAGAATACCTAAATCTACTTATATATATACCTGTAGGCCAAATGTTGGGGTCAAATACCTTGCTCTAAAGAGACAGAGGAACTCCAATTTTGAACGAGCTATATCCAGGATACCTGTTTTTTAACTTTGTAATTTCAAAATTTCCATCCACACTGTCAGTTAAATATTGTTTCAAAACTTCACATTCAACACCTTCTGCAAATCTAGAAACGAAAATATGTCTATGCTTTTCCACAACTTTCAGTTTATTATTATCTAAAGGTGCACAGCCAGTAAAAAACTTAGGCTTTTTGCCAGCCCTCTGTTGCATCGATACCGATGTTCTCTTTTTATAGGTTACCATTGTAAAATCATTATTTACATTTTCACTTTCCATGTCTTTTGGTTCACGTTCCACAGTTTCAGACATCTCATCTGAAACATTGGTAGCAGAACCAGAGTCAGAAACAGCAGAAGTCCCTTGCGGAGAGCCAGGCACTGCGCTACTTTCATGCAGCCTTACTAACTGCTTCTTATTTCTGAGGTCGTTGTTCGGCAGTGGTGTCTTGATTTCCCCATTTTTCCCACACTTCAACAGGGATTTTTTGCTTAATTCAGTGTTGGACGGCAGCACTGAGCCTTTGCCTTGACCAGCAGACTGAATGTCAACTACTGCTGGAGTCAAAATACGTTTGTCATTAACCTTCAAATTATTAGGATTAAAATTTCCTTTTACACCACCATAGGGCAATGAAAAACAGTCAACGGGATTTTTATTAGATTTTAAGACACTTGAATACGAAACTTTATCGCTGTTACCTGTTAAGATATCACCAATAGCCTCGGTATGGCTATCCATAGTTGCGGTAAGATGAGCATTTTCTGCTTTTAATATGTCCAACTGCTTACGCAACTCTCCTTGATTTTCAGTTATTTCATAAATCTGATCAGTCAAGATTTTTATATGAACAAAACAGTCACAAGATCTATTATTTAAGTCTTCTGTAACAGATACAATAGCAGGAGTACTCACTTCTGATTCACTTTGACTAGCACTACAACTGTCACATACAAAATTCGACGGTTCACCTTTCGAATAAGAATAGTCTTTTTTAGACTTCCCTGCACATTCAAAATGGAACCAATTTTTACATACGCCTTCGCACAAAACACCTCCAGAACTGTTAGTTGTTACTCTTTTAGGACAAGATCCACAAACAGAGTTCCTATTCATAGGCGCCATTTTTCTTTTTCCCGTGAGGAGTTTGTGAGGAGTTCTTCGAGGGATTTAATGAGAAATCCGACAAAGAAAAAAATGAAATAGGTAAGTTTTACAAATTTATCCTAAAAAAATTTAATGTAAAAAATCTTATGTCATATTTATGGTTTGGATCAATATTCTATTTTTACAGTTTTCTATAGAAATATATATCAAAATTGTGCTGAGCGCCGAGCAGTTAATATGGTGGCACTAGGGTTAAACAGATAAAGTGACTATTTATCTCATCGTGGTATTTGTTCATGCCACGTAAGGCAGGTCTTAATGTAATATACACGTACACCGTAAGCTGTTGTAATTAGTTTATTTATGAATATGCTAATGCCAAATTTACAAAGTGAAGACTTAACAAAATATTTTTCAAAAATATTAGTTACCCCTTATAAAAAACAGGGGTACATAAAAAACCCTTATGTAAACTTATATGTACATATCTTGCCATGGTAGACTTCCAACACTGGTAACAAAATAATCTGCTAAAACGTTTCTTCTAGCATTTAGTGGTTCACCCCCTTGTACAGCCGGAACATCATTGTTTATATCAAACACACCTTGCACGCTTAATGTGTCTTCAAAAATGACACCATCTCTCTGACGCACAAAATTATGAAGCACGCAACAACACTTGACAATGAGTATTGTCAGACTCAAGTCAACATTCATGGGTCTGTGAAATATTCTCCATTTATTGGTGAGAATGCCGAATGCGCATTCCACAAAACGTCTACCTCGACAAAGACGATAATTGAAAACCCGCTTCTTGTGAGAAAGAAAAGTACCAGTAAATGGTCTCATGATGTGTTTAAGACAGACTAAATGCCTCATCTCCAAGGAAAGTGAAAGGCATTACTGGTTCCGCTGTATCAGGCAGAGGTCTTCCTTTCGGAATGCAAGCTCCATTGTTATTCAACAAAATGTTTAATTTAGACTTTTCAAATAGATTCCCGTCCACAAGATCCAACTTCAACGTAACTGAACTGGTAGTAAGCATCAGCTACAACAAATAGTACTATCGAGTGAAATTTTTTGTAGTTGAAAAATTGTGATATCCAGCTAAGTCTGGTTTCACGATACGAACGTGCTTCCCATCTAACGTGCCCAAGCAATTTGGGAAATTTGCCTCCTTTTGAAATCCTTCGGCAGTTTTCCAACCATCTTTGCTCTGAGAATTCCGGAATACACTCTTTCACCAAGACTTTCCACACTGCCTCACACACTTTTCTGACAATTTTGCAAATCGTTGAGTGTCCAAGCCTGTACTGATAGTGAAGGTCAATCATTGTGCACCCACTGCCTAAGTATCTGAAAATAAAAGAAACCGTATCAATTATGAAAAACCCAAATTATATATCGCATGATTAAAACTAACAATCTGAGTAGCCATAGCACTATTTTTCAAAAGTATAATGTAATTTTCAGTATAGGGTAATATAGTCTAAGGAATTTTAAAACACCAATGTATAAACACAGGGCCCCTAACGAACCAAATGTAATTGTATTTTTTTAAATTGTGTTTGTTTTAGGCAAAAAGCTAATTAAGCGTTGGAAGAATATCATCGACAACTACAAGAAAGCAGAGAGAAAGAAAGACAAATCTGGACAGGGAGCTTTGTCCGGAAGACGTTATCTGAATGCACGACAGCTGTCTTTTCTGCAACAGACAATAGAAGCGGTACCAACTGAAAACAGCATAGTGGAGGAGGAGGAAAATGAAAATGACAATAACGATGGCAGTATTTCTCCACACAAAAATTCTTCTGACCAAGCGACAAGTGAGACACCTACAGATGATCCTTCAGATAATTTAGAAAAAAATACCAGCAGCTAAACGACAGAGAATAATTAAAAAAACCTTAATTAAGTTTATGAATAAGGCACCAACTCCTACTGTAGAAGTACCTGATGATGACAAGTCATTTTTTGATTCCATCATTCCTGCCGTTAAAAGTCTGTCCCTGGATCACAAACTGGAATTTAGATATGAAGTCATGAAATTGATAAGTCGTTATAGATCACTTGAGCGTACAGGAGCCTATCAAAATCATCCACCATTTTCTGCAGCTCCAACAAGTTGTTCTTCTACATCTCATTTGTCAGGTACAGGATATGGCAGCAATCCATCTGGTTCTCCGTCAGGTCCCTCTTACACCACACTTTCACCTTACGGGTCTTCGTCAGTGAACTCAAATTATGGAGACTCCATGGACATTTTTGGTAGCGAGTATTCAACAAATTAGCCTCGATAGAATCTTTACAGGCTAACTCATTTGTAAAACATGTTGTAAGTAAGTGCAGTATTATTTAGTTTAACAAATACTACAAATGTCGCCACATTGATCCGGATGTGACAGGTCGTGCTGTAGTTGTTATATATTTAGTGTTATGCTTACCTGAGAGTAACAGCTAACATTTCAATAGGAGGTATTGATAGTCTGCATCTAGTATCTTTACTTTTGATTGTGTCGTTTAGTTTTGCTTCAAGTTCATCAAATGATACTACACTCATCCTAAAATAATTGAAAAATTTCTTCTCATCTCGACGAAGATCTTGGAAAAGCGTAACAAACGCCCCTTTTAACAAACGAGGACTAACTAAGGGATGCACCCACATACTTCGCTTTTTGTCATTGTATAAATAATCATACACAGCAAACGCAAATGCAACACGTTGTCTGTGACCATCCATGCTGCTTGGGAGGTGTAAAGAGACTGAATACGCCGAAAAAGTGTAGTGTGTATTGACGGAAAAAAACAAGCCAAGCGCACGCAGCTTGCCCGCGGCGTGCACGCTACTTGTAAATACGCAAGTGTGCATCGAGCCTAATTGTTCAATGGCCAGCTTGGTACCCCATTTTGTTTCAATATGGCGGCTTTTTAACCTTTAAAAAAATTAACAACTACGTTATTTATGAACCCAGAGTAAAATTTTAGTGTTCTGGAATGCTTATAACATTACTTTTTGTAATTCACAAATTTTTGTATCTCAAACAGTTTCCAAGATGTCCACTAGATGTAAATCCCCTTAGAATTTATCGACCAGCAAGAACTGGTGATATAAATGCTGAAACAGGTCCAAACTTGGTTGAAAAATTGATCTTATAAATATATTGACTAATTTTGTTTGCCAGCTTAGCAGCCATTGTTTTCAATATGGCAGCCATTCAAACTTAAAAACATTCACAGCTCCGTTTTTATAAACCTAGAGAAAAAGTAACCTGGAACGCTTATACACGTTCTCGGGATATTGAGTACATGTTGATTCCATGAGAATAAATTAATATCTCAGTTGTCACACAATCTCCTTATTCTTCCTATTAAGCCAGAAGGAATACTTTTCTTTCAAATAGTATTATATGTATTTCACCCCAACAGAATATAATTGGATGAACATTATCTTGTGTGTTACAGTTGCAGAGTGCATTATTACTCCTGAAGGGAAGAGTTTATGAAAAACTGGATAATCGGACCCGAGCAGCTGAATGTTTCAAAAATGCCCTGAAACACGATGTTTACTGCTATGAGGCATTCGATTCACTTGTGAAACATCAGATGTTGACCTCCTCTGAGGGTAAGTAGTTATGATTTATGTAGCAGGGTGATTTGAAAATAAGAAAACGTTTCAAAAATTGCTTGACAATAAAAATAAATACGATTACACATACTACATGTTCCACTTAGGCATACTCAACATCTCATTCCATCCGATATGAAAGATGAAAACAATTCATCACAAAGGCTGATAAATCAATTCATTAGAACAATATTTATTTATATTGTACTCTTCAGATATTACTGTACTATATATATTTTACACCACAGGGACAGCATTATAAATACGATATACATGTTAAAGATTTAGCAACTAAAACTATTTTCTACTTCATATAAGAAATGCTGCAGAAAAACAAATTACTTTATTTTAAAATGAAATATATCTTGTCAGTTTGTACTAGTTGCAAATTACGATCCAGTCACTGAAATGAGGTCTCCGAAGTTGTACAACTCTTATTCGTGTTTGAAAATAGCAATAGATGCAACCCGGTTTTTGAGTACACAAGAATGTCAGTTGGATTTTTACCAGACCACCAGCTGACACCACCAGCTGTTTTTTACCAGTGTAAACTCAGCTTAATATGTCACAAGTCTACAGATGGCCAGCCAGCCGAATCTACCACACATGTCAATTTTCGTCATCAGAGCGGCATTGGCTGGATGATAGCTAGAGGAAATCCCATCAGTTCTCCGATCAACCGTACATCTGAAGAACTTCACCGCACACGTGATAATCGGTTGGACAATTCGAACCGTTCAAACCAAATAGTCCAACATGTACGATGAGCCTTACGTCATTTTGTTTGTAGTCCATGGCTATAATCTTACGAACACGTGACTTGAACCACAGCCTTTTGTGTGTTTATTTACTTTGTAGTTGTGTTGTTGTGATTGGCTGATTATATTCTTGGTTTTATTTGCAGTTCTATCTTAAATGCGTACATACAAAATTTAGAGCCAGTATTTGATAACATTAATTGTGCTCGTATTCTGGGGCAACTAAGAAAGGTACTAATGCAAATTGACAATTGACCAGGCTTCTGTAATTAATGTAGCAGATAACTTTTTGATGCATTCTTTATGTATTTCCCGGCAATGGGATATATTCAGAGTCATGATACTTTCGCGGGACTGGAATCAGGGTTGTCACTAACGATTAGAATCTGGAAAAGCGTAGATTGTGCGTGAATTTTTATAATGTATGTGGAATATTTACTATGGATGGATCGATTCTGATACTCGATACTGCAGCTCTTTGCACTTGATTCTGATACCTATATAAGATCTTAAAATGCACTTGGAAAATCACGATTTCATAATATTATAATTAGTGATGTGTGGAAACTGAATCTTGAATCCAAATACGTCTATTCACAGATGAAAGTTAATCAGCAGTAAGCAAATTACTGACTGCTAACACATTTTTGTACTATCTGTATGAAAAAAATGTAGATATAACCAAATTAACAAATTAATGTAGTTTAAGAAATGATATTTTAGTTATAATTTGTATTTTCTATATTTACTTTGATTCAAGTGTGTTGCTTTTATTTGTGTATAACAACTGATAGTTAGTACGTAAATTACCGATTGCTGAAACTTTTTTTGTAGTATAAAAACTATTTAGAAACATTCAGTAACAAAACCAATTAAAAATTATTAATTTTAACAAAGTTAGAAAACAGAGCCATAAGATTTGTGTATGGTTTGAGGAAATATGACCATATCAGTTCTTATCGTAATTTGGCTCAAATTCCATCAATACAGGACACTTGCAAAATTCAAACTGTGTCTCTTGTCCACAAGGTATTGACGACCAGTAGGCCAACATATCTAAAAAATAAATTAGTTGCCCGGTCAATAATCAGTGAGCGTAAGACGAGACAGGATGCCCTTCTGGCGGTGCCGCGCGTGCGCCTTGAAAGAGGGAAAAAGGGCTTTTCTTACTTCGGTCCCCAGCGGTACAACGGCCTGCCACCTGAAATGAAATATTTAAGTATGAGGGCGTTTAAAGACAAATTTAAAAAAATGTTAGCTTAAGGAATATTGTGAAGTTATTTTTATTGTTTGGTTGTATATTGTATGTTTAGTTTATACATGACCTGAGTTATTTTGTAAAACAACATCAATGTTGAAAATCGCTCATGAATAAAGGCCTTTTTATTTATTTATTTATTTAAAATAAGGTGATTTTTAAATAATAGTTTAATATAAGTTTGTATTTTCTTTGTCTATATTTGTCAATCATGCCACGGTCTCCTGGTTCTATGGGCGGAAGTTAGCTGCTCGGTGGTAAACAGACAATCCCTAATTTTTATCTTATCTATATGTCATACTTTGTGTAGTTGTATGTTGGGCTGCAGTCTGCCCCACAGTAGCGCTGTGTTGGTAATAGATTGTTTGTTCTCTTTATTTTTCCGAATTTGATACATGTTTTTTGAAAACATAACGGAATGGAAAATTACTTAACTTTCCTTGTGTTTTCCCTTAGGAAATACATGATGTTATGTCGACACATTGAAATACAAAGAGATAAAAACTAAGGAACTTAGAATAGGTAACAGCAATGAACCGTAACCAAATTTCTCACACATTGCTAGAGTTGAAATTTGCTACATCACCGCAGTCTCTTACATAATATCATAGTGTCCCATATTTCTATTAAGGGCCAGGTTTAGAGTGGCAGATTTCCACGGGAGGCAACTTTGGATTTAGCTGTGACCGTCACTTGAACATAGCAAACCTATGGTTCAGTTTATTATTTAGTTTAAGATTTTATTTGATATTTATCAATGTTATTTTAATTCAAGAATTAGGTATAGCAAAAATGATGTTTTATATTATCAATTTACACTAGTTAGTCCTACCTAAGTAGTATAAACATTAACTATGACAAGTTATGATTTGTAACATAAAATGATGACCATGTCGATTGCTATATGCCTAAAGACAATAAAGATTTTGATTTGATGATAATTAGTTCCTCAAGTTTAGCGATTTAAAGATGCATTCATCGACATCGGTGCGCAGAACTTCCTATAGATTTACTCGCTCAATTGTCCGCTTGGTCGTTTGACTGCCCCCGTTATAACTGAAGATATGGCCCACTTCACAGCTGCCCTAGGTACTCGGTAGTGTCAACCAATTTGTGAAAAGGCGTGTACACATTTAAAAAATAATGTCCATAAAAATTGGAATTGTTTCTTTAGCATTTGTTTGGCATTAATGTGCAAAATATAATAAATACAATTACAAATACATTTTGGGTGCTTTAACTTCACACCAAAATTAGTTCACAAAAAATGATAGAATCTAAGAATAGTTTATTTTACTACAAAAATGATAGTTTATTTGTTGGAACTATCAATTTTTACTAGATGGTACTGTTTTCGTTCTCTACCGATCCCTCCCACCTCATCAGCGATGGTAGGCCCAAGTGCCCTTCTTAGTTGCATTTGTCTGTAACTTGTGTATGCGTGGGAGATGAGGGGAGAGCGGCAAATCCTAGGATGGCCTGAAAGTGACAAGAAGCTAAATACGGCCCTGCTTTGTTTGCTTGTCTTCAAAGAGTTAAAATTTTTTTGGTTTTTATAGTTAAGTTTAAAGCATTATCTGTATTCAGTTGGAAAAAGTTTCATTATAAACATTGCACTGGTTTCCATTTTCATTGCAAAAACTTTCAAAATATGTTACATTCAAAAATATTGATTTTTCTAAAATTGAGTTGTCTAATGTTACAGAAAAAGAGCTTCTCATGTCACTTCCGTTTAAGGAACAGTGTGGTGAAAATGACTTGCTCCCTGCAGTTTATGAGATTCTGCTGAACAAATACCAGAACCTACCACAAACACCTGTACCAGCCCTTCCCCACCCTAGGCTTGTGGATAACTTGGATCTGGAAGCGGCACGGGCTGAGAGACTCTACTATGCCTGCTCATATAGGCAGTGCTTTTCTCTAACACAAGAGTAAGTATTTTCAGTGCTGTTAAAACACTTATACTTCCAGGCGATCATTAATAGAATTTCAGGTATACGTAATAAACCACTTGCGAGTAAATGGTAATACTGTACATTTTTTTGTTGGATATCGATATGTGACCAGTTGTCTATTATAAATTATTGTAAGGAATGATTTTCATTTCCTCGTTAAAATACTTAGGTTAGTCAAGAGATGATTCATAACATATAAACTAGTAATATACCAGTAGAAGGAAGTTCGGTGGAGATGTCCAGATAAAGGTAAAAACAGCCTGCAAAATCACCTGATAGCAGACCCGTGACCTGTGGTCAAGTGTAGGATAAGACGAAAAACTACCGGACATTTATTTTAGAGAGAACTTGTGCCTGTATATGCTCAAGAAAACAAAAGAGACAGCTTAAATAAATTATGCATATGTGTGGTTTTAACGTGGTGAGATACTGGTGAGGACACTTTTAATCGCCAAAATGTCTGTAGATCATTTAAGTTTAAAGTGAAATTTAGTTTTAATTTTTATTGATTAAACTGAGTTGAGTTAATTGTTTAGTTGATATGAAAATACTTCAAGTACTCATCTGCCTTTACCTGTCCTGAGTTTAAAAACTAGATTCAATTTAAAATTTATTTACTTTTACAAGGACTTATAGAGTAGAAACCAATTCATATTCCAGTAATTTTTGTCCGATACTGTTATTTTATAGTTTTTGTCCGTCATTTGTTACCTGAGTTAGAACTTTGATTAAATATATTTTGCATATTGTATGTTAGGTTTCTATGTACTGTTATTAATCCATAAATTTGTTATATAGTTTTGATATAATTCCTGTTACTTCTTTTATATATCATGACTCTTCTGCTCAGATGGATCTAAATCTCCAGCCTATCAATTTATTGATATACTAAACAGATGTGGATAAGTCTTTTGTAACTGTAATATATAAGCTACATATACACAAGGGCTGCCCGGAAAGTATCCTTGTTGGGGAAAGATTTGGGCATACCAAAAACTATTGTCGAAATTCTGTTCTAATATTTGTGTCGTAAACGAGTGCTTATGAAATAGGTCCCATACTTGTTCATCAAAAGACTGCGCTTTGAAGTTGGCAAAACTTATGCGAAACCATAACCACTGATGCCAATTTCTGGGTGTTTCCGAAATTGATATTCCTGGTCATAGGAACCATTTTTCGAATGGTTAAAGAGGTCAAACTGAGTACTATGGCAGAGTTAATGGTGATCCTGAAGGTAGACTTTGCAAATTATTTCTTGAAATGGGAGGATTTTTGAACAAGTGCTTCTGGAGAGTACTTTGAAGAATTCTAAAGTTTGGTTACGGTCAGTAAGATAGTTTTTCAGTAATAATTACGTATCGGATACTTTCCGGACAGATCTTGTTTGTATAAGCCATTGATGTGTTACAACTATTTTGGGTGCAGAAGCATCAGTTATAAATTTCTGCAATTTTTCACGTATTTGTACACACTCAGTCTTTTAATGGGCATATCCACACATAGTAGTTTTATATGGTATTTCATTAATAGAAGGGAGCGAGTGGAGCACAGCGACGTGGCCTCGAGCCAGCTCTGTGCCGGTGGCTTAGGGCCATGCTGTGCTCCAGACGGATCAGGGCCGATCTTAATGAAGTATCGCTTGTGATCGCACCCACAAGGGGATGTCCTCAAGGAGGCATCCTGTCACCTCTACTGTGGAACCTAGTAGTAGATGGTCTACTTGAGGACCTTACTAACAACGGAATCTATGTCCAAGGATATGCAGACGACATAGTCCTTATGGTACAGGGAAAATATACAAATGTTGTTGTTGATATCATGAATACCAACCTTCAACATGTACACAACTGGTGTCAGGGAGAGGGACTGAAAGTAAATCCCTCTAAGACAGTAGTTGTACCATTCACTAGGAAAAAGAACCTAGAGTCTCTTTCTAGGCTGAAACTCGCATCCACTCAGCTGGAGTGGTCAAAGACAGTCAAATATTTAGGACTGACTCTAGATCATAAGCTTACGTGGAATGATCATCTTAATAATATCCTGCACAAAGCAAAGTGGGCGCTCATGACGTCCAGGAGACTTGCAGGATTCTCATGGGGCGTAAAACCCCACATAGCACTATGGCTTTACAAAGCAGTTGTAAGGCCTCAAATCACTTATGGTTCATTAGTCTGGTGGACAAAGGTGAATCAGGTAACTGCCAAAGCCAAGCTTGAAAGCTTACAAAGGCTTGGCACAATCTTTGTAACCGGAGCATTCAGGAGCAGTCCCTCAGCGACCCTCGAGGTGGCTTTAGGACTTCTACCTCTTGATGTCCATATAAAAGCTGAAGCGCGTAAGTCAGCTTATCGGCTGATGGTTGCTGGCTTGTGGAGGAATGGCGCGTCTAACGCGAGCCATGGCGCCATCACTGAAGCTGTAAACCCAAGCGCTATTCTCGAAATGGTCTCCGACACAATGAGAACGGAGTTCGTATTCAATAAGCCATTCTCTGTTGACTTCTACTCCAGAGATGAGTGGAAATCGCAAGATAACATCCCAACAATAAGAAAGAGCTTTGTCTGGTACACGGATGGCTCGCTAATTAAGGGTAGAACTGGATATGGAGTGTTTAGTCAATCCCCTAGAACTGCCCTTAGCGGCAGTTTGGGTCGGAACTGCTCCATATTTCAAGCCGAAATCTATGGTATCCTAGCCTGTGCCAACCTAGGCCTCACCAGAAGGTACCAGGGAATGAACATCTGTATAATGTCAGACAGTCAGGCAGCTCTTAAAGCTCTTGACTCCAACAGCATTTCATCCAGGCTTGTGTGGGAGTGCTTTAACACTCTCTGCAAGCTTGGATCACGCAACTGTGTGCGTCTTGGTTGGGTACCGGGCCACACAGGCATAGGTGGCAACGAATGCGCCGACAGGCTTGCCAAAAGCGGAGCAAGCATGCCATACACCGGTCCAGAACCGAGTTGTGGTATAAGCAAGTCAGCCGCTTACCAAAGTATAAACAAATGGTCCAGGAAGACACACCGCGTGCGGTGGCAGAGTCACCAAGGACAAGCACTCGGCAAAAGACTGCTTGCCGATTCTAGCTCCGGATTCACCAGATGGCTGATGGGGCTGGGCAGGGATCGGGTTAAGCAAGTGATTGCCTTGATCACTGGACACGGCCACTTCAGGAAACACCTAAACACTCTAGGTTTACGAAATGAGGCCTCGGAGTGTAGACTCTGCAATAAGTCTGAAGAGACTGCAAAACACATAATACTGGACTGTGAGAGACTGGGAGCAAGGAGAAGGGCTCTTTTCGGTGACAAACAACCAGGCGACGAACCAGATGCTAGTATCGGGGAAAAGCTTCTTAGCCTAATTAAGGGCACGAAGATAGGCTTACCCCTCTAACATCAAAGGGGCACACAATAAGCTCAGGTTGACGTGTGAGGATCTATGAATCCACCCCAATATCCCAAAGGAAAAAAAAAAAAAAAAAAAAAAGAAGGGAGCAATCCAATATTTAATAACGATGTGACACCTCAGTACAATGTCTTGATGAAACTAATCCAATAACACTTAATATATTTTCAAGCCATGGTGGAACACGATACAGTTTCTTAATGTTGTTTATTTTACCCGTTCAAGGTCATTAATTTGAGATCTACGCTAGTAGGTTATTTTATGTAAAATATTTTAGTTGTCTCCATTTTCCAAATATTGGAAAGGGAAATTTAATTTTGAAACACAATAAATGTAGCATCAGTTGTTGCTACAAAGAAATAGTTGTAGTTGCTACGTCTAGTTTGTGTTAATTGTGTATCACAATTGTTGCAGAATTCTCAAGAAGGATCCATACCACACAACCTGCCTTCCAATACACATAAGCTGCCTTGTGGAGTTGAAGGATGTAACTAGTAAGTAGAAATCATCAAATTACAAAACTAATTTTCCCATTGAACTTGTTTTAAAACCCATTACATTTAATGAAAAAATGCATTTTGAATAAAGGGAAAAAAAGGAATTTACGCTGGAGTTCTCCTAATATTCTTTACAAATATTATTTAGTTTTGCATCCCTATAATACTCAACAGTTAGTAAAATTAGGTTGTATATTCTAAATTTACATAGAACCAAACTTGTATATATCTTAACCCTTCCCGCGCTACGGCAATTTGGGACGCACCATACCCAAACGCTACATATACCTCAAAATTTTTTTTTTCCATAAAGTCAACGCTAATGTTGTATTTGAGTTTGTTACCATATAAAAAGACTTTTGGGAACGAAAAAAGTATAATTTTTTTAATACGTTTATTTAAATTATAAAACAATATAAATACACCAAATTTAACGAAATGTTGAACGAAATTTTACTATCGTGTATAATATTATATTATAGTATATTATATGTATAGTATGTATATTATACAATTAAAATAAAACATTAATGGGTATAAAAAGATCTAAAATTAGCCATCACGGTGTTCAAGATAACGTCAACGTGTGGTACGTCTTGAAACACGTATCCGGGTGCAGGTTCGGCTGGGCGGTGCATGTCTCGCATACGTAAATGGTCTCCTTGCGTAAACCGTTGCGTGTACACACAACACATCTTCCCAATATGTCAAAAACCAATTTGACAACGTAAACACAACAGTTCCACTCGCAGTCCGCGAACGAACTAAACCGGCGAGTTAGTTCGTCAGTAGCGCTTGTGTCTGGCATGGCATGGGTAGTGCGCTGCCATTTTGCAGCTTGGACAAAAAACGGGAGGCGGGGACAACTATTACTGTGCTTTTCTATTGAGGGATAAATACTCCAGCAGTTGCTGCACTCCACCGGCAAAACTGGGAACTACTTACTCCCAATAATAACCTCAATGTTTAAAAACGAATATATTTGTCAACAGCGTTTTGAGCAAAGTAAATATTGGCAGTTATATTTGTCAACAGCGCGCGAAGGGTTAACATATCTAGGTGAAAACCTTACCAGTTATTTAAATGCATTTTTATAATGCCCATATTCAAATTTTACTAAAAGGTAACTGTACATAGGTCTTCGTAATATACAAAATAATATTTAAACTTGTGTTTTACACTTTTACTGTTTTTTTGTGTTCAAAAATTGGTAGTTTTGTAACAAATTACCGTATTAAAAAATAATAGGTACATTTGTTCCAATAACAAGTAAGTTCTTGAAATTTATTAAAATTACAAACTTAAAAGCTTTCAAGAGTTATTTGATAAACGATCCTACTTATTCATTTGATGAGTAGATACAGTATGAGTTAGATTACCCGAGGTAATGAGATAATTAATACCGATTTAACAAGTGTGTACATAATTACAATGAAGATAACAAATCTGATATTTGACGTGTGAGAATACGGAACACTATGTTGGCAGTGTGTTGTTTGCATTGCTCTACCCGCTGTTGTTTTTTTGAATAAAACCTGTACAGGGTTAGAACGCATTTATTGGTTACAGCTAGGTTGTAAGTCACTAATTTATTATATAAATAAACTGATTTTATTAATCAATATTGAATTTTTCTATAAATAAAGATATTTTATTAATCTTCGTATTCACCAGGTTTTGGTAGTCCTAGTCTTATTTAGCTCAGTTAATCGAATTTCTACTATATTTTAATATTTAACTGTTAATTTACAATATTTTACCATCAATAGGTATGTTTGGTGTTTATCTTCGTAATATTTTTAACATGGTCAGTGTTAATATATGAGGATTGTAATGATGTGTGTGTGTGTTTATCATTTATCTCCATTGTAGCACAGTATTGTAGGTTAGATTTAAGTAAAACATTATTGTAACTTTAAAATTGCATAAATTATGTCATTCTGTATTTATTAGAAAATAATGAATACAGATGATTTAACCTTGAGGTATAACATGACTATAATAAATGAGACTTCACACTGTTCAAAAGCAGGGTAGAATCTTTTAAATAAATAAAACCACAACATATGATGATTTGAATATTGATGAAGTATAAAAACGTAATTTTGGGATGCTCGTATAATTAAGCCTCTAATTACATTATTGTACTACCATCATGTACAGCTACTCTCCTAAAGTATTGTTAGCAAATAAACTGTACCTGTTTGTGAGAATAGCTCAGTGAACCTGCATGTTCATTATAGGCATATATCTTGAGGGCTGTTCATAAAGTATCAGACTTTGGTTCATTAAAAGTGCATTTATTGAACTAGAGCTACAAACTTCTAATCCCCTTCAAAGTAGTGTCCTTGGTGATACACACACTTCTCCCAGCGCTTCTGCCACTGTTCAAAACATTTCTGGAAGGCATCTTTTAGAATGCGTTAAGCTCGGCCATCGTATTCTGTTTAATGTCTTCTCTTTCTTGAAATATAGTTCCTTTCAGGAGCATTTTCAGCTTAGGAAACAGCCAGACGTTGCAGGGAGCCATGACAGAGGAGTACAGAGCTTGGTGAACCAGGGGTGTGTGTTTTTAGTGAGAAAACTCTGAATTAGATGTACAGAGTGGGCAGGTGCACTATCGTGATGGAGCTGCCAAGTTTTTGTTGCCCACAGATTCGGTTGTTTGCAGCGCACTGCGTCACGTAGGTGAAGAAGAACCTCAAGATAGAATAGAAGTTAAAGAAGACTGTCAACATGACCTTGACTTGGCTGTGAACTTGCCGTGTTTTTTATTGGGCTTTGAGATATTGTGTTTCCCCTGCGATGATTGGTTTCCGGGTTGTATCCATAAATCCAGGATTCATCACCAGTGATTACTGTGTTCAGGAAGACAGGGTTACTCTTTGCACTGTCCAGTATGTCTTGTGCAATTTAAAGGCGAAGTTGTTTTTGCTCCATTGTCAGCAACTTTGGGAAAAATTTTGTGGACACTCTTCTCATTTTCAAATCCTCGGTTAAAATCGAATGTACTGACCCAATGCTGACTTCAATTTCTTTTGCTAGTTCTGCTAGTAAAATGAGCCAAATATCTGACAGTGTAGCCAAGTGTTTCTTTTTATTGAAGAGTTCTTAAGAATACCTTAAGTTATTATGTACTATTGAGAGTTTATTATGCTCAAACCTTTAGTCAAATAAACTATGGTATTTCATTCTGGAGAAACCTCTCATCTGCAAATAGACTTTATTTTACAAAAATAAGCTATAAGTATAATATGTTGTATTCTTCCTAGAGATTATTGTCAGCCATAAACTTGGAATCTTCACACTGCCTTAAATATATATGTTGTATCGTCTTTATTATATGCAAAGAAAAATTTGTTTAGTTTTAATGATTCCACTGCAGTCCTTAATCAGTACACAATCACTCAAGACTTTTCTGTATCTTGATATTAAATATTACAATGTATTGTGATGTAGTATTAAGGCATTTCCTTTAAATAATTTTAAAACAATGTATCAAGAATGTTTTGATTATAAAACTGTATCTGGAGGATTGAGGACTTTTGTAGGCATAGGTAACTATATTATAATTCATCTAGTTTTGCATCGTTAAAGTAATGCAAGTACAGATAAAGATTGATTGATTATTCAACACAACTAGCTCCTTTTCAGAATTACAGGACTCCAAAGCTGGCTTACAAAAAGTCATGTTTTCACTATTGAATTCATACTAACTGTTGAAACGTTATGGCATTTGGTATTTGAATGTGTTTTCGAAGCAAAACTACAGTGCGTACTAAACTTTTGTGGCGTTCTGTCAACATTGGTTTTGGTGTTGTGTTTTAAAACAGTTGCAAACATGAATATAAAACAAGCATTAGATTTTTATAAATGAATGGTCTAATATATGTTGAATTTGTTGTGTTACAGAACTATTTTCCTTAGCACATGACCTTGTGGACTTGATGAGTGACAAAGCCGTTTCTTGGTTTGCAGTTGGCTGCTATTACTTTCTCATAGGTAATATGGCACTTTTATGAAACTTAATTTCATCGAATAAGTTGTCTTAAATTGAATGAAGGACTGGATGTTATAACTTATTCACACTCATCAAGACGTGAATAGGAATAACGTCTAGTCAGATTTCTGATTGATAGCATAATATTGCAAGTAGGCTGAGAGATCCTTTAGTTATTTGTTTTCTTGTTTGATTATTGAGATAGCATCAACCAGGCTTCTTAAAGATTGTAAAATGTTTTCCACTTCAGTATCAAATACCCTTTGCGCTCGAAAGGCCAGCAGCACTGGTGACACCAAGGTTGCAGACAGCTCACGTTAGTTTTGCCGTAGTTTGTCCTCGCAACTCGAATGGCCAGTACAGATGGGCGCTACTTTCATTGACAGCTCGGCGGCCTCCCTAGATCGGAATTATTTTTCAATTTCCTCCATGTTATTTGCATAGTAATTTAAAATGTTTCAAGAATAAATTAATAATAATTTAAAATTTATTTTTAATGAATCTTTCTAATACAAAGATAATCATACATTTGGGTCTACAAAGATACATAAATAAAATGTTATAAAGTAGGCCTTTACAGTTATGTTATACTCAGATATGAACTATTTTACATTTTTCTCATTCTTTATATTTTTTACGGAATAAAACTTAAAAATACATATCTAGCGTGTACCTTACGCTATAAGCGTAGCGTAAAGGTAAGGCTGCAACTCTCTAACCAAGAGGTCAAGAGTTCAATTTCCTTGGAATTCAATAAATTTAGCAAATGATGTGGACCCTTTTCACTTCAAAAATGTTTAGTATAAACTACTGGTGTAGAAAGGACCCGCTTTAAATTACCCCTTAATACTTAACAATAGAACTTTTCTGTAATCCCTTCAGTGATTCTCAATTCCGAATCTTTTTAGACGATTTGGTGAATTCAATAACACACATTTACCAAATCGTCATTAGTTTTCGGCTTTGACGCATTACTATTCTGATCCACAGTTTGTCAGGTACAGTTACAGAACATCTTCGTCGTAGGCTCAGAGAATTAATACGAAATCATGTTCATAATAAAAGTTTTTTTAGAGCATGTTTGAACCACTTACAAAGACAAAATGTCGTACTAAGTTTCTGTCAGTACAAATAACCCTAAATAATTGTTAAATCAATTTTATGTTTGCTTTCAGGAAAACGGGATCCGGCAAGACGTTACCTGGGAAAGGCAACGTTACTGGACCCACTGTTTGCACCTGCTTGGCTTGCATACGGACACTCCTTCGCAGTTGAAAATGAACATGATCAAGCCATGGCAGCGTATTTCTCTGCCACAAAACTAATGAAGGGGTGAGTACTAAATTATAATAGTATGTTTCTTTTAATTATAGTGGCACATTAAAAAAAGGTTTTGAAGAGGATGTTCAAATTCTATTTTATGGTGTTGTGTATATGCAGTTGAGTGAGAACTCTTCGTCCAGTCTTGTGCTACTTTTTAAAAGTAACCCTTTTGGGTACCAAAGTTTGTATATTCGGACATTTGAAGAATTGCAGAGAAATACTAACGTCCTGTTATATAGACATGCCTGTAACTGGTGAAAAAACTTACATCCGGATGTCAGGACTAAATACAGTATATTTTTGAAATATGGGTTCCCACTGACAGTTTGTGACTGTAAATAAACTACAAATTATTATCTTAAAATCATGTTAAAATCAAACATACTAATGTTTTTCAAAGTGTCCTAAATATTGTATCTTAATTGTACAACCAATAGAAATGTGTGATTTTGTACAGTTATATCTGTAGTGATTTTTTTTTTTTGTAAGTAAGTGTCTCCCCGGAACAAGGGGAGGCCAGCACTGAACCAGCCTCTCCAGTCAAAGTAGGCAGGGGGTGGCACACTCTTGTTGAGGCTAGCAAGAAGCTCTGAGGTTACAGAACAAACCCCACCAACTCCAATAGTCATCACTCGTAGTAGACTAGACCTATCGAATTGCCCTTGAATCCCAGAATCTCAACATTTGCAGTTAGTGATGTGCCGCTCCTGGACATCCATAAGGTTGCCCAGATTTAAGCGACACATCGGTTTTTGCTGTGCCCAGTGGTAGATTCAACTGGAAGGTATAAACCAGCCAAAAGTGATCCCTGCTGGGTGAAGAAAATGTGTTAATGCATGTTGAAACAACTTGAACAATGACAAACTTGTACAAATTTAATTGTGTGTTTCAATTAAGGGAAACTTAATTGTTGATCATGTAAATGTTACAGATGTCACCTGCCTCTCCTGTACATCGGTCTCGAGTGCGGACTGACAAACAACATCCGATTGGCCGAAAGGTTCTTCAAAGAGGCTCAAACCATAGCTCCCCATGATCCCTTCGTCATCCACGAGATGGGCATCATAGCCTTCCAGAACCATGAGTAAGCTCACTTACAAGCATAATTGATTACTAATTAGTTTTCTAGATGCAGTCACTTGTTATTACATTGTTTGTTCCAATGTTATAAATATGTGTATGCCAAAGCGTGTTAGAATAACCATGCACCTAGATTGTCAATCCTCATTAAAATAATGACTGTTCATCGACTTTTGTGTCATTTAAGAAAAATGCTTGTAATGCAAATTTCAGAATCTCTTACCTTATTATGTTTAATTTGATATTAGTTTCATTTTGTTCTTTAGACATTGATATATCATAATCCGCCGTATGAAATTAAATATTGAATGATAAAGAATTGACAATTTATAATACTATGGTTAGTCAGAAATGACATGGAATTTTTCTCATTGCTAGTGTGGATAAATCATTCAGAAAGCAAATTAAATGCAATTCTGTTCTTGTGATGCACTTTCACTTGTGGTTCAGCTATGTCCAAGACAGGATTTATATACAGCTATGCATTGTGCTAATATTAAAATTGTAATAAAGAAAGATGAGAATGATAATATATTTATTTTACAATTTTAAAGATTGAAAATGGTGTCACTTGATACAATGTAATTTTGTAATAATAATTTCAGTCCAGAACTTGCTTTACATGGTAAAATTCAGACAGACAGACACCACGCAATATCAATCGACCAATAGGAGAACTATTGCTTCATCTGATGTCAGTGCTTTAACAGGGTCCCCACCCGACCGTGAAAACCGTGAAACCGGGAATAAGCCGTGAATTTCGTTCACCGTGAAAAAACCTTAAATAAGCCGTGAATTTTGTTTACATACCGTGAAAATCTCTACAACTTTTGAATAAATAAAATCAACACGGGTCGTCGTCAGACGATCATATGGGAAAGTTGACCTTCGCTATTGCAAAGTAAAAAGTAGCACGCAATGTAGGGGATAGACCACGAAGTTTGACAGGTGCTGCTATCTGAGCGATTTTACTGATAATATGGTTTATAAACAAATGAGGAAAAGGAAGGGCCGGTGGGAGATGACGCTTCCGGCTCAAATCACGTGAGGCCTGTCTTTGTCTGTCGCCAGGTTCCGGGCCTTGGCTACGCTACGCGGCTGTAAATGTAAACAAGGCATTCTCTGATTGAACGCGAGATTAATAACACAATTTAATTACTTGATAGATTGTCGTTTAATGTAAACACTTTTCGTATTGGAGTTTTATTGTATCAGATATAGTCTATTATTGTTTTCATAAAATAAAAAAGTATACAAATCCTTAATCTAATGTAAGGAATTTAAATTACATTTTAACTTAATTTCATTCTATTAAATCCCTTATTTTATTTAAATATTAATGAGAAAAATGCTATTCAGTACGATATCTATATCGTTGTGTGTAATGACTGTTAACACAATGTAATAATTATAAAAAATTTTAATTTATGGTGGACAATAAATTGAATTAATTTAGGGTCTTGCGTAAATAAATAGTATAATAATGTGACGGAGCAGAACCTACACGACACATATCAATTAACGCAGCGAGACCATAACTTTATAGGCATATATAACGGTTTTAATTACCAGTAAGGTCGATTGAGAAAACAATTTTATTTTTCATCTCTTTAGATATTAAACGGTAGTGATATGCGTTTTCCTTATCAATAATATTCTTTATGATTCCTAAGCTGCATGGATATTACGAGTGTACACGGTTTAAATCTTTTATGGTGAATGTGTGTTTAAATTGTATAATGTATTAGTAAAATATTACAAATGAAACGTCATGTTATAAAAACGTTAGAAAAAAAAACCATTGCATTTTTTCTAACCAGGAAACAACAAACGTCAAGTAACTTTGTAGTGTTAAGCTTTATTACTACAAAACTACAAATCGAGGAAGTCGTCCAAGTATAATTTTGTCGGGTTCCATACGACTACGTTAACGCTATTAATCATTTAATGCAGATGAAAAATATATCGTACAAGGTTCATTTATTGTAATGTGGTGCAGCGATGTTATGGTAAAAATAACCTTTGTTGTCTAATGTCAATGAGAGTGGAAGGGAAGGGGTATATCGTGTACTCCACTCCCCCATCCTCGGACAACAGCTGGTTTCATGTCTCATCATGAAAGATTTGTTTCCCCAGCTCGGCACTCCAATATTATTCTTATTGTGAGAATTGATATAAGATTTAAAGCTTTTCATTCAACTCATTCTGACACTTTCTCACGGAAATTCTTCTGTTGAAAGAGGCTTCTCTCTCAACAAACAGTGTATAGTTGAAAACTTGAAGGAGGAGAGTTTAGTCGCGTTGAGAAAAGTTTGTGACGGCGTATCAGCAGCAGGAGGATTGGAGGCAATGGAAATCACTAATGAATTAGTTCATGCTGCCAAAAATTCCCACGCCCACTACTCGGAGCACTTGGCAAAACAACGAGAAGAAATGAAAGACAAAATTAATTCTGAGAAAGAGAGGAAGCAAGCTGCAATAGATAGAAAAAAAAGAATTGGAAGCACAAAAATTCCAGGTTTTGTCCGACGCCAGGAAAAGGGCAGCTGAGTTAGACGATAAGATACAGGAACTTAGCAAAAAGTGCAAATCGTAATTCACTTTTATTCTAGACATTTTTATCAATTTCTTTATTTATGTGTACAAATATAATTTTTTTTGTATAAACTGGTACCAAATAACTTTTCTTATAACAAGTTGTATATAATTTTTATACATTTAACGTTTATATGTTATTTTAATTTCAATAAAATTGCCTTTTCTTATGTACTAATTAAAATGTGAACCTGTGATTATGTGAAAATTTTCCTGTGGAAGAAATCGATCGAAATAATAATAATAATGTGTTAAACAAGAAAATAATTTAATAATCACGCAAGTGTACTTCATGGACTCAAACGAGTTAGCCTTAGCCAACGTACGAATCCTGTCACCCTGTATCTTGTCTAACCTGTGTCAACAAAGTTCTCTTCAGATTTCAACAAACTTGTAAGTTAAAGAAAATGATGAGCTATGTGCATGCTAATTATATTGAAATTTGTCTTTGTCATTGCTTTGATGACTGTTATGATGATGTTTTGTAAAAATAATATGCCTTGTTATATTCATTATGTAGCAAATCGCACATAAAATCGGGCGCTCGCCGCTCATTGCTTGCGTCGTAACCGAAGCCTATTGTTATTTTGTTCTTTTAGACGTTTCCGTCAATTGCTGCACGACCAATGACATCGTTAGTCAAATGGGAAGAAGTTTTATATTGTATTTTACCGCTCCGCCGCGTCTGTAGTGTTTACGTCTCAACTTCGCCCCTCTCCAACACGATTTTGTTTGTACCGGTAACGTTGTTTATGAAAACTTTCCGACCTTGAATTTTAATTTTTTTAACCGTGAAAACCGTGAATTAGCCGTGAATTTGAGTATTTAGATTGAGTGGGAACCCTGTTTAAGTCCATCAGACTAGATATTGATTCCTTTGCAACAAGAGTATAAATGCCAGAAGAAACTATTCGAAATGCAACTAAAACTTACTATAATTCAACGTAATCATAAATATTATACACTTAGTCTTAAGAAAGTTGCAAAACAAACAAGGCATTTCTTAATATGTGCATAATATATTATGTTATTTCGTTACAATGAACATGATTAAGGCCTGTAATTTTTCGAAATAATATTTTATGTTACATGTCTAAACATACTAGATTTTATGTAATAACTTGTTACACAGTTACAACATGGCAGAGAAATTCTTTCTGACAGCACTGGCTCATGTGCACGAGATCAACGAGGTAATTATCGCAGAAAAGTGGGAGCCACTGTTGAACAACCTGGGACACACCTGCCGTAAACTCAACAAGTATGATGATGCCCTCAGGTACCACCAACAGGTATGTTTTAGGTACCTAAAACGTTATAGAATGTTAGTGTGTAAGGTCATAAACTCATTTATTCATCATTCAACAATTTACAAAATTGTAATAGATTTTGTCAGAACAGTACATACAGTTATCACTCAGGCCTATTTAACCTATGTTAAAATTACATGAAAGGTACTCATTTAAATTATAAAATGGGTTTTTGAGTAACAAGCGTCTTAAATTGGTAACAAATTTTGAAAATGGCATTCCCCTTAATGGCACAGGTAACTTATTAAAAATTGTAATGCCAAGTGAAGAGTGATAGCTCGCAGTTTTGGTAAGCCTACATCGAACCATATCAAGTTTATCCACATTCCTAGTCTGATATTGGTGTATACCACCTCTTGATCTATACGAAACAATATTTTTCTTTACTAAAACTAAAACTTCAAATATGTACAAATTAATTACTGTAAGGATATAAGTTTCAACAAAAAGAGGTTTACAATGGGCTAGAGATTCAGAATAAGTAAATATTCTCAGAGCTCTCTTCTGTAACATCAAAACTTTTTCCATACCTGTTCCATTTCCCCAGATAACAAGGCCATATCTAATAATGCTCTCAAAATAAGCAAAGTATGCCATTTTCAGGTACGTTAAAGTGACATGTTTTCTTAAATTAACTAATAAATATATTACTCTGCTTAATTTTTTACAAACAACATCAATATGTACATTCCAACTTAGCCTAGAATCAATATGCAATCCGAGCAAGACCACAGAAGTATCACAGCCCTCAGGAATATTATTTACAGATTTAAGGGTAACATACAAGTGCTTGGTTTTGGAATTTAAAAAGAAACCATTGGCATCAAACCAGGAGATTGCCTGTGTCAATGAATTATTTACAGATGTAGCTAAGGGTGTTATGTCATTTGAGTTATTACGACTTAACAAAGTAGTATCAGCATACATAGTAATGTGACAGGGAATATTACTACTTAGGTCATTAATCATTACCAAAAAAAGTACAGGCCCCAATAAGGTGGACGTAAGATAAAGTGTAGTTCTGTACGCAACTTAAAATGCTTGTTAAAGGTGTAACATTAGCTACAGATATAGACGGAGTCAGGTAGTGTCTCTATAAATCCCACTTTTGGAAGTCAGGGAAATTAAAATGTGTTAAACTTGTGCAACTAAAGATTGTGTTAATTCCTATCCTTTTATGCTTGTTCATCTCGTTTCCATTTTCGTAGCTGACAATGTAATAAAATTACATTCAGAAGTGATAAAAGGTTGAACTTGTGTTTTGAATGTAGGTTTTTTTTAATACAAGAAGAGATTGATCCCCTTATAAGCCTTATTCTGTCTATCCTAATGGGCCACCGGCCTGTGTGAGGATCTTATTAAAAATAATAAGGAGGAGAGTCGATGCATTACAAGGTTTTGATGGAATGCTATGGTCATAGACAGGATTTGAACATGCGCTATCTCTAACTTACAGTAGACGTCTTAGACTGCACGGCCATTGGCACTTCCAAAAAAACCAACCAGAAAAGCAATCGAAACCATTGCAGAAAGGTCACCTAAAGAGAATTTAGTTTGTAGATTTAGACCACTGAATTATTTTGTACCCAGTAAATCATCTTTTCACTAACGAATGTAGTATTTTTTGGCATTTATTTCTTAAGAATAGCATAAACAATTATGAGTAAATTCTTAACATTTATTCCCTCTAGATGGTTTTCAAATTAAATTACATTTTGTAGAGAAGATTTGTAGTATGTATCTTAATGCCAAAGGTATATTTAATTTCTCAATTTGTTTTCCAAAAAGATTGTAAGGATCTATTATAAAGTCAAAGCAGTCTGAGTGCATTCCGTTAATACGATCTCTGGACAAGAATAATGCATACAAATATTGAGCAAGAGAATGTATGATACGGCTCACAGGCACAGGTATTCTTATCAAAACAATCTAAAAATATAATTAATAATTGGCAGTTTGTTGTTGGCCTGTATTAAGAGCCAATTGTTGTAAATTGACCTTAAGTTTTCCCCATTAGAGAACAATGCTAAACCTCATGTAGTTTTATTTAATTATGTGAGATATGTAATTTTAAAGACATAATCAATACACATCCAATCGCTTTTTATTTTTTCCGATATATTTTTAGGTTATTCGGACAAATTTCTCAACTTTGTTGCACTTCATCGTTTAAATATTAAAAAAGTACTATACACTTTACAAAAACTAAAAGTGTTTGGATGCATATTAGTTATATTTTTTTAAATGAGACATCTTCCGTAACACCGCAATAAAAAACTGTTCTTCGGGGGAAAAAAAGTCATTGTACTACTGCCGGCTCTTAAATAGCTATCTAATAGTCAATAACGAATTCTATAACCAAAACCATCGGTTTCAGGCCCTGGTGATCTCTCCTCAGAATGCCTCCACCGTCTCTTGTATAGGCTTCATATTGGCTCTGCAGAACAATCTCGCTGAGGCAGTGGACATGTTCCACAAAGCTCTGGGGTTGCGGCGGGATGACAGCTTCAGCATAACGATGCTCTCTTATGTAATTGAGCAGCTGATGGAGTCCACGCCTCCATTCCAAGGTATGCAGTTGTACATTTTGTGAGACAACTGGAATGCTCTTTACTGGTTGAGAAAAATTGCTGCAATGCAATTGAAAAGTTTTAAATATGTGTACTTTTATGTGTTCTTTTAAGGAAGTTTTCAAGGCAAGCTCCATATACAGGGTGAGGCAATGAGAACTCCACATTTGTTTTCTACCACAAATTTAATATTTTTAATATTTTACAACCAAATAACATATAATTTCATGAGTAATACTTTGAAATTTTACTTTTTAAACGTCATGCTGTTCTAGACAGTGATTTATTCATGCCTGACATAGAACCATTACTAGTGTTTGCTGAGAACGGATACACTCCAGAATGCCAATCCACTAGCCTAGATCCAGGGGTTCAGTAAATACAGTGCCACATCAGGTAGGCCGCCAAAACAAAAGCCAAACCAGGTGTTGGTTTGGATCTTCTCAATAGTCTTGAGTAATAACTGGTAGTGCCACACACTGAGTAGGTTCTTTCCTTGTGCATTAGGATCATTTAAACTCGGCCAGCCCATCTTTTAGATACCCAAAAACTATACGAGTATGTGCAATATACACTATCCAAGTTACTAATTTTCATTTAGATGTACTCCGTTTTGGTTTGGATTATGTGAGATCCAAAAACTACATATACACTGATTTTGAGCTTCTCCTATGGCATTAGATTGTTGAGATAAAGTTAGGCCCAATATAGTTTTTGAAACGCCAGTGTTAGTCTTTTGAAAACTATGTTTGGTTTTCTTTTCCTTTATCCTAAATAAAAAATGTAATGTTCACTCAAAACTATGCTTCAATAACACCAAGCGTAATGTCTAATGGATAGGAAAATCAGTAGACTTACCTTGTGAACTTCCTTCTAAGGTCCAATGATTTAGAAAAACACCCAGATATCCCTTTTTTCTGGGTAGTATTTCATACCCCCTCGACTCCTGGGTTACATTTTTGCCACCTACAGTACTAGGAATAGAGCATTGCGTAAAATTATGTAATGTCGTACAAGAAATGTATAAATCGAAAGAATTAGCGATCATATCAAAAGACGAGTTTCACATTCTTCAGGAGTTATCAGCCCTGACAATTAGAGATGTTCATACTTTTCTGGAGTTAATAACCATGTCAAACAAAGCATGCATGTGCTCTTATGCAGACTATCATGAAAGTTTTTTTAGTATACACTTCACCAAAACAATACCATTCTAACACTGTTAAAATCTTGATGTATTTCAGCCTCATTGCAGAGAGATTCAATAAAAAAAATCAAACCATAACTAAAAACCGAAATACTTCAAGAATTTATTTAATTGTGGTAGACATTTTTGAGATGGTGTGAACCAGAAAAAATGCCATAACACAGGCCTTGATATTCATGCTATGTATTGTTAAAATGAAGTTTGAATAATCTCTTACAACAATAACTTGATTATTCATTTAAAGTGCTAAGGTCATGGGAATTTTGCAGGAGCACCGGATACTGTACCCGGATTTGACACTGTCCCAAGCCCTCCAAGCCCAAACCTGGAAGAGGCTTTGCAAACACCAATAGTGTTGGATGATGGCAGGCAACTGTTTGAGACCTTTACACCATCATCCAGCCCACCTAGCTTTGAAATTGAGATGCAAGACTGTTTCCAGGACGAAAACACCTCATAGGCTTGGACTAAAGGAAGTCAGAGTAAATAGTATTTTAAGCAATGAACTAAGAAAAATTAATTTTAAACTGTTTTGTATTTGTTTTGATTTTTTATAATATTTAATTAGTTTTCATTGCATTATATTATTTTGTGATATATACATTTGTTATTGATATAGTGAGGCTAAGTTTTACATGCAATGATTTTATTACATTATTTACAATGTAAGTACATTTTTCATAACAAACTACCAAAGTTGTTTACTTTTATAATATTTTAACATGTAACAATAATATAATAATATTTAAAAACATTCAGTATACACACCATCCTCCACCCCATCTGCAAACAATTAATCATAAACTGTTTTGAATTCGTTCTGATTTTTTAAAATGTTTAATTAGTTTTCATTGCATTATACTATTTGGTGATATGTACATTTGTTATTGATATAGTAGGGCTAAGTTTTACATGCAATGATTTTCTTATATTATTTACAATGTAAGTACATTTTTCATAACAAACTACCAAAGTTGTTTACTTTTAAAATATTTTAACATATAACAATAATATCATAATATTTAAAAATATTCAGTATACACACCATCCTCCACCCCATCTGCAAACAATTAATCATAAACTGTTTTGAATTTATTTTGATTTTTAATAATATTGAATGAGTTTTCATTTCATACTATATTTTGTGATATATACATTTGTTATTTATGTATAGTAAGGCTAAGTTTTACATGCAATGATTTTCTTACATAGTTTAAAATGTAAGTACCTTATTCATAATAAACTACCAAAGTGGTTTACTTTTTTAATAGTTACATGTGTGTGCTGTTAATATAATAAAATTTAAAAATGAGTTATTAATTGTGTTTGTTCATTTAACAACTGTTGTCTTAGTTAAGTTTTTCAGTAATGTTTTAAGTTTTACCAAAAGATAATAATCATATTTACTTATTCTTAACACCATAAAGGGTTAACATCAACTCCAACCCTTCAACATCAATTTGACACTTAATTTAGTTGTTCCGAAATATTCAATTATAGAATCTTCTTTATGAATCAAAACTATAAATGCTATGTACAGGGTGACTGCCGGGAACCGGACGTATTTTAAATGAATAGTACAACCATATTTTATATAGTAAAATTATTTAATTGTGGAATATATATTGGTGAAAACATACCATTTAAAAAAACATATGTTTTATGGAACCTTTTATCCTAGTTTGGGTTTATTTCTTAAAGATGATATCATGCATGTGATGGCCGTTAACCTGGATACAGGTTTCCAACCTCTGGAGAAAATCATTACGCACTCTCATCAACATGTCTTGTCCAATCAAATTCACCTCTTCGGTGATTGCATCTTTTAGCTGCAATAATGTTCGTGGTTTGTGAACATAGACACGAGCTTTCAAATACCCCCAAGAGAAATAGTCACAGGGGGACAAATCTGGTAACCTCGGCGGCCACGGCACGTCACCAAAACGTGAAATCAACTTACCAGGGAACATCTTCACAACTCGCATCGATGCAGCGGCAGTATGCGCTGTAGCCCCATCTTGTTGGAAGTAAACATTTTTCACGTTTATTCCTCGCCTCCGAAGTTGTAGCTTGAGATATGTTTCCAACATGTGAACATAGCGTGCAGAATTCACTGTCACTGTGACTCCATTTTCCTCAAAAAAATACGGACCAATTATCCCAAAGTGGCCTACAGCACACCAAACCGTTACTTTTGGAGAGTGGAGTGGTTTTTCATGAAAGTTACATGGATTTTCAGGAGCCCAATATCGTAAGTTTTGTTTGTTCACTGAACCGTTTAAGTGGAAGTGAGCTTCGTCGCTCATTAACATCATTACATCAGGATTATCAGTAAACAACACCTGCATACGTACTGCGAAATCTTCTCTTTGTCCATAGTCCCTCTCTTTCAGTTGCTGTACCACCTGTATTTTATAGGGATGAAATTTCAAATCTGATTTTAAAATTATTCTGACAGAATCGCGCTTCATGCGTAGCTCTTGTGCGTGTCTTCGTGCAGAGCGACCCGGGCTCCTCATCAAAGCAGTTCTCACTCTAGCGATGTTGTCTGGTGTTCTCACTGTTCTTGCTGGACCGGGTGGCTTTTTCTTTGATACTGTTCCTGTTGTTCTGAACTTGTGCACCCATCTTAGCAATGTATTCCGGCTTGAAACCGTGTCATTTCGCGCAATATTAAAGTGGCGAAGATACGCTGTGTTTTGATAACGGATTCGCCATTTTTAATAAATGTGTCATATGCAAAAACACGATGCTGAACTGACCACTGATCCATTGTGACTAAAATGGTAAAGCTCACTCAAAACAATGACATAACCTCAATCTCCCTAGAACGTGTAACAACAATGTAACAGCTGTTGCAAATTCGTCCGGTTCCCGGCAGTCACCCTGTATTTGTTCAAATTAATTTACGTTATAATTGGTTTTTGCCAATGGCTTTCTAAAATAAACAAAAAAAGTTTAAAATTACATTTTCAAGTTAAAATGTGTTATAACAGACCACAATGGGCTTAAAATTGTATAAGCCAAAGGGATCAATCCATTTTTATTAAGTGACACAGACAAAAACTTTCAGGCTGCTTTCCTAATTTAATATTATTTTTATTTTTTATATTCTTATATGAGTCAGCAGTTCAAAACAGAATTAAAAAATGTTATCTTATCCTAAATTGTTTTGACCCACAAGTTTTAAACTCTGGTGAGTTAGGTTTGATAAAAGTATCATTTACTTAATGATACTAATGATAAAGTATCATTATAATACAAAGTACTTTTACTTAAAGATTAAACCACCCGAAAGTTGGATCGCCATTCAACTGCTGACCACGGATCTGAGCTCTGCTTTTAACACAGGGCTAAAGTTTAAAACTGCATTATAAATAGGAACTTATCTCAAATCCATAAAGGTTTTGTTTCAGAAACTTACACTGTAGTGTGTCAGTCATATTGAATTGTTAAATATATTATTATCTGTTATCACTAACTGTTTATGAATTATATTCATTAAGGATTTTCCCATAAGAAACTATATTGAATATTAATTATAAATTACTAGTTTCAACTGATAATCATGTTTTTTTTATCTGTTTGCATCGAGACACTAAAATTTAAGTTTCTGAAGTGAAACATTTATAGATTTGTGGACCCTTAGCGAGCCACAAATAAATAATCAAAACTACTCCTAAGAGCCATACACCTTAAAAATAAAAAGATTCCCACAAATCAAAACCAATTTGTTTTTATACTTCTTATAGGTAGCATAAGAGGTAAAAAAAACGACAAAATATTTTTTTTTCACTCTTTATTGTTAATTTACAGCCAAAAAATGGTAAAATCATAATTTCACTGAAAAAAATTTTATTTTGACATTCTGACATCACGTAACAATACATAAACTACACTGTACATTGATTAACATCAAAATTGAAAAGATAAATACGCGGTTCGAAAATGGAAGGGTGAATAAACACTTCCCACGGAAGGCTACAGGCAGACTGAGCGCGCGTCAGTAGACGTCGTTGGCTCTGCGGGAGACTATGAACATCCGGCCGCCTGCCATTTTGCCGCTAGAACAAGAGCCGTGAACTTCAAAATAGACACAAACGGTTGTCCCTTGTTTTACAGTTTTTTACTAAGTTTGTTACCCAGAAATGCTTTTAAATAATATTTCTTTTTTAAAATTGATTTTTGCGTCAGTGGACGTCGTTGGCTTTTAGCGCTAGTTTAGGCATGACGTCTAGTAATGTCATTGGCTCGGAAAGGGTTAAGACGAGTTTGTATTTATAATGAAATTTTAAAGTTTATCCCCATGTGAAAAGCAGAGGCTGATGTGCCCAGAAAGCAGCTAACTGGGCACATACCCTCTTAAGCATAAAGAATTTATTTTAAAGAACAAATTTGAATTATGACTATTCTTCATCCAACTAATTGGTGTTATGTATAATTTTTTAAGGGACTAAAACAGTGTTATTATAAACTGTCTCGGAATAATGATAAACATATTTTTGTTCCATTGATCAATTTTCATTCTTCAGATGTACATCACTTTTTAAATGTAGGTTACGTGTATGTCTAACTTTATTTTTGAAATACTTTGGTTTTTTTAACAAAAAAAAAAACATTAATTCCAGTGCCTAAAAAAATTCAGTTTTTAATCTATTTTTAATGTTCAAATTCAAGATATCAAAATCAATAAAATACTTAAACAGTTTTATTTATGAAAAACTTCAAATAGGGAGTTTATTAAGTTTTATAGTTTTCTGTTTTCCTGTTCAAGTGGAATAAAATCCCTTAAATAACATCCTGTGTCAGAATGTTTAAAGAAAATCAAATTGTATAAAGATTTTTATTGTAAAGCAGTTTTTGGTAATAATATAAACGGTTGTCAGCTGAACTTATAAACACCAGTACTTTTCATGCAACTATCACGTTGTGATTGCCATAATACGTGAGTCTTGGTGAATAATATGTGCCTCATTGTGTATAATGAGATAATTGCTTACATTATTTTAGATGGCGGCTGTACTGGCGGCCATCTTGATTGTAACACCATAAGAACGATGTTAACCCTTTGCGAGCGGCATTAAACTAACATGAGTGACCTTTCAGATCGCCAAGCTACTACAGTGGCCATGGCTTTTCTCTGCGATTTACGATCACGTCCTGTCCCTCAGCCTGGCAAGCCACGCCTAGTGGCCCTCGCTGTTTTGGCTGTTCAGCTTGTTTGGCCACTATGTGTGGCCCGCTATACTGTGCAGTTATAAAATTTACAGTTGTGGATGGAAAGTGCTGCAATCTCTCGGCCAAATAAGTAACTAAATTAATATTTCTCTATTTGCAGCACGTACAGAACATCATTAGAATTGTTTTTTTTTTTATCTGAGTGCCACTGTAGCCTTGTATAGTGTATCCTATCAATTTACTAAAATCCAAGTGCATTTGGTAGAGACAAACCTCAAAACATGGAAATAAATTTATATTCTGTTGGTGCTAGATACTTATTTGAGACTGATTGCATTTTTATCTGGTAAATAAAAATACTTTTAAAACAGATCAACGTATAACTGAAATTACATATATGATTTGTTTAAAGGCAAATAATTAAATAACCAATCGATAAAGTTTCAACCTTGAAGCTAATAAACATTGTAAATTATTTAGACCTTTATTTAAATCTATTATTTAAAGAGCCGAAGGTCAAATACTGCCATTTACATTTGAGTTGAAGTGACGTAAATGGTTATACAAGTGGTGACATAGAACCCAGCTGGCCACTATATGTGGTCCGGCGAGCTGATAAGACAACCACCTGAGACTCCATTTGTGCGGAGCGAGAGATGTTTGGGCCACATTAGTGGCCTACCGATAGCAAAGAGTTATACCTCATGCACTATTAGAATCTTATTTTTAGTCGTAAAATTATGAAAGATGTCTAATTTTAAAGATATGATAAATACAAATCCAAATGATTTTTAGTTTTTTTTATAGGTTATTCAGGAAAGCTCTTTTGTACTTCATCATGTAAACATTCACAAAGTGTACACTTTAAAAAGAAAAAACTAAAACGCGTTTGGATGTACATTGATTGTGTCTTTAAAATGAGACACCTATATTTCTGTAATAAAAAATACGGGTATAAAAGTACATGAAGTTCGTTCTTATGGAAAAACTCAAGGTTGTTTAACTAAAGCCAGCTCTTAATCTACAACTGTATTCTACAGAAGTTAACTGCATAAAACTTAATAAATGAATTTTATAGAATTTTGCTATTGTTGGTTAATTACTATTGAACACCTGTGAACTGCCTGTTAAAAAAACAATTATTGACAGGTCACTGTTACATATGTCCCAGTCCGAGGCATAGTCAAGAAATTCTTAAATTTGGTCCTTTTTACTTTCTTCATACAAGTAAAAGTATCACTAGTCCTCAGTCCAGTTGACTTTGCTCTTTCATTCAGCGGGCCTAATAATAATGTTCATAGTAATAACAATAATAATAATGTTAATAATAATTATATAATAATGTTCATAATATTATTTATATAATATTTCTGTAGGCAATTGGGGATTTTTGTCAAATACTAACGTTATTTGCAGTGTTATGTTTAAATTTCTCTAAGTTGAATTCCAAATACGGCCAGTAAAGTGAGTACAACATTTGTCATTAGATCTGTGTGTTGATTTGGTCACATAAGACCTTGTGTTAGTGAACACAACACTTACAAAAATATTGTAATTTTAACTTTGTCAAATATACGCGATATAGGAGAAAGTATTATTATGGCGCAGAAACCCACATGGAGATATAGGTGTATGCATCCATTTGTGACCTTGAAAGTGTGTGTGTCATGGGATGGGTACTCGTAATCTTGTTACAGCTTAGAACCAAGTTTTGTGACCTTTAATCAAGTCCAGTTTGAGTATCTATAAGCAAGGAAAATATTCTAGAAGTATTGGCAAATTTTATAAATTCTTGTCATAAGAACAAAATTGTAAAAGGAAGTGAAAAATGTGCAATATTTGGTGTTGTTTTATCATCATAATATTTTTTTGAAATTAAAATTGATATTTCCTTCTAATGACCTTGTAATGTTTGAATTGGTTAAAATTAATACAATTTTATGGATTTCAAGCTTTGTTTTGAAGTTTGATTTGTACACACTTGCCAGCAAGATTCATTCAGTGATTTAATGGAATTTTGAGATGACATCCATATACTGGGATGATCGAAATATGTCGTTATTTGTGGAGTAGAGTATATCCACAGTATTGTAACTTTTAACAAAGTGTTACACTTTGTATTCAATAACTTTTCATACTGAAAGTAACCATTTTATCAAAATAAGATATCAAATATAGGAAACAACTTTAGAAAAATCTAAAAAATTATAAACTATAATACACCAGTACTTATGGGCTGTAAAACTTGAATAATGTCAGCCCTTGAAGCAAGTATGGTACACACACATGCACAGGTCATAGAGACACTACAGTTGTAGCCTGTACGTTTACCAACCACTCTTGTGTAGCCAAGTCCGAAGTGTTGTTGTTAGTTTTGTTGGGCTGTAAATAATTTTGATAGATTATTAATACTACAATAAACACTTTAGGAAAATTAACCCTTTGAGTGCCAAACGCTTTTTATGGGGTGGCGCTGCCAGTTATATTTATTTCTGACAGTTCACTTCTCTCAGTTTCAAGCACTCTTTTGGTGTTGTGTAGTATTCCGCTACATAATTTATAACTTTTATCAAAAATAAATATAACAAGATGATTTTTGTTGTTTTATGTAGGGAGAAAACTGAGCTATACATTAAAATATGTATTTGGATAATAACATTTATAAACATTTTTAAATACCAAAAATAATTTAATTTTTTTTCAATTTTGAAAAACAAAAATTTTGAAATTACGTTGTTTATTTATTTGTATGCATATTTTGCATTATTTTACATACAAGTAGGAACAAATATACCAAATTTAAAAAAAGTAAGTACCTGTATAACTGAGTTGGAACTTTTTTGTTTTAGTGCGCAATGTCTGCACCCGTATAAAAGCCGACTCTCATATTTGGCAAATACCTTTTACCAACCGCATGGAACTAAATAAAGATGGATATTCTTTTTTTATTTTATTTGATATGTATACAATGACATAAACCCGTTTTATTTCTTATTAAACTTACATTTCTTCAATTTACATTACAGAATAAAAGACTCACCACAGTTTTTTAGTTTTCTTCAGACATGATGTGAAAATAAATAACATTCCATCACACAAAAAGTAGGCTAGTAGTAGTGTATGTTAGTTATACTTATTCAGTCAAGTTTATATACAATATACAAAAGTAAGTTTTTACAAAAGTTAACAATTAGTTACACTCCTGGGCAGGCTCACTGCCACTGCCTTTGAGATATCAGCTGCAGTATGAAAACGAATACTATCTAATAATAAACTGTGGATATGTGCATTTTGTTGTACATTTCTTTAGCTTTAATTTGAGACTAAGTACAATGTCCACAATTAGTATCAGAATAATAAATATTCGAAAAGCCAATCTAATCAGATCTTGGCACTTTCCAGACATACCCGGTGGCACTCAAAGGGTTAATAGTCGTTAATTAACATTACCACCATTAAATCAGATATTTAAATTTAATAAAAAACCACAATAAGTAGCAAATAAAAGTGGTGTTTCACAATTACAGGTAAACTGATATGGCCGACTGTTTTGTAAGAATTGAAACTACTTCAGTGTTATTTTGGAAAACGGAAGGAAAAGATTAAAAAATTATGTGAGATAGGTGTTTGGGAGTAGTTTTTGGGATTGAGAAGCCCTGTGGATGGTTACCATACAACTTTCTCCCCTTCAGTTAAAAATAAACATCTAGGGGATTTATCAATAACTAGACTTTCCTGAGTTATACAGGCAAAACTATTGTGTTACCAATTCCATCTTTAGGCTGGTTAGTATAAAACTATATCCGAGTTATAACTTGTAAAGTAATTAAAAATACGTAATGACGATGTTGTGTACCAGTAGATTTAAATTGTAGTAAATATATTATATTGCAATTTGAAGATTTCTTTATAATTACAATAAGACATTTCTGATGTGTTGACCTTAAACCATTTCCAAAACAAAGTTTTGATACATAAAGCCCCGAGTATCAAATGTTGAAGTATGCTTCATATGGAAGTACTCAGTTGTTTATGTCAGTAATAAAGTAAACTAGCTTTATTAAAGTAATTTTCTGGTATGTGGACCCTGAGATCAAATGATAAGCATGTGCAACTCTTAATTACTTGATTGTTTATATCAGTGATAAGTAAGCTAGCGTTATTAAAGTAGGATCAGCAATAAGGCCTACAGAAGTTAAGTGGAATATAATATCACAGTTTTAAAGTGAATGTACTCACAATCCTAAGTTAAAATGTTTATAAATTTTCAACATATAAAATTTTAATACTTTTCTGATCTTTGCAATCTGCTTTATGCCAGGTGTTTGAGCAGTTTGTAAAGTATTTTTACTGTGCATATTTTACAGTCAATTAGTGCCTTTACCTTTTCCTGTAAGTTTTATTTAATACACACATTGTTCCTAAAACTTTCATCCAGTTATATATATAGATTTGGAAATTCATCGACTTTATCGTAATGTAAAATGTCCATTATATCTTACTGTAAAGATCCATAGTACGTAAGAGACATACAAATTAAAACTGCATTGGTACAAAACAATTTATTCACAATCTTCCTTAAGTAAAAGGAGTACAACGATGGTTATATTTTATTTAAATACTAACATTCAGTAGACGCAAGTGTAGTTTTACATAAAAACACTAAGTCATGGAGTTTTAATGCTGACGTTGAATCATATATGGCTTCAATTTCATGATACAAATTAATTACTGGTGTATATAAAAATACAAATTTTTGCAACTAACACTTTTAAAGCGTGTAAAATTTAAATTATGGAAATCTTATTAAAGGTCCAATAATATCTCTAAAGATTACTTTGTTACGGACAAAATTAAGAAACACAATTTTATGAGTTAATCCAAATGAACCAAATTTAAGCACTAAAGGAAGCTCTTGGTAGTATCTGTTCACTAAACGTAAAAAATACATGAAACCAAATCTGTGCAAAATGTTTCTTACAAACTGATGGCTAATAATAGCTAAAACCATTAAAAACCTGTATTTCTTGAACATATTTTATATTTAAAACCACTTACTTGTACTTAAAACCATCTTCCACCTGCTTAAATTATACTCACACCTATTGCAAAAATGTATTCTAATGTTTAGAACTAACAACCAAACAAATTTTAAAAGAGACAATCTTGTTAAAGGAACTCTTTGGTTATAAGTAGTTGTGAACTTTTCTATAAATACCGTATTATTAAACCTTAGCATGCTTTTCTAATATAACTGTTAAACTACTTCTATGTAATAAATTATTATTCACTGGGTTTTTTAGCTTATACATGTATCTGGGTTGTTTTGGTAAATAAAAGAGCTGAATAGCTTAAACGTCTGAATATTACAATTAAACATAGTCTTATAATATTAAACTGCTAAGTTTATTCTTAGAGCAAACCAGCATAGTAATGTTCTTTCATAAGGTCGGCTACTTCGCACATTGTTACTCCGTCTTCTTCTGTAACTACTCGTTTCTTGATTTGTCCATTGACTTCTTCTTCAATGACATAAAGCACGAGTTTCTTGGGACCAACTCGGTGTGGATCTTCTGGTTGAGGCTTACAGCTCGGCTGGGTATTCGGGTCCTCATATTTAGATGATGGACTTTCATCCTCACTATAGCCTGATTCTGTACTTTCTTCTACACTGTAATCCTCAGTGCTGAATTCTTCACTCAAGTAGTCATCTGAAGGAGTTTTGGCGGTTTTTTTTACTCTTTGTCAATTTAAAGCTCTGACCTGTTCCAAGTTTTTCAACGATCTCTTCGCTTTCATTTCCTTCACTCGTTCCAAAAATATCCTCTTCAGATCCTAATTCAATGTATGTTTCATTTCCTTCTTTCTCTTCTTCAGCATCTTCTTCTAAAACAACTTCCACCAATTTGTACTTCTTTCTTTTTAAACTATTGACCTCATCATCAATTTGTTCTTCATGCACATTGTTAAGTTCCTCATCAACAGGTTCTTGAAATTTATCTTTAGGTGACTTTTTCAGAGTCTTGTTGTCATCTGGAGATAATGTTTTTGAGATATATGCCTTTTGTTTCTTTCCTTTTGTTGTGAACTCTTGTGATGGCTCATTATCTTCTAATATTTTGTATTTCTTAGCCTTTTGGTGTGACTTAGTGTATTTTGGATTCACATTGTTTTCTACTGTCTTACCCTCTTTAGATGAGTACTTAGCTGCTTTCTTGACTTTGTACTTCTTCGATTCAAGCTTAGGATCTTCGCTATATTGCTTGGTGTCCTCGGAATTGGCTGTCTTGTCAGATCTCTTCTTCTCTTGTTTCAGATTTTCTTGTTTCTTCAGTTTTTCATACTTCATGTTCTTTGACTTTTCTTTTATGTTTGGAGTTTTATTTTCAAGTTCTTTCCTGGAACAAAAATGTGGATAGTGTAATTTTTATTATTATAAATTTGTATGTATTTTACTTATTTACAGGTTAGATTTTTATAGCATAAACATATCTTTACACAAGCCTAAATGGTATTTAAGCTGATGTTTAAGCATTTCGTTACATATTGTCAATGTCCTCTGAGTTGTGGTGGGTCCAAAAACTCTCTCCCAATTCATAGTCTTATAGATGAACAATATTTTCAATAAAAAAATAAATAAAATTTAAGAGTAAAGATTTTGCACTGTGGTAATGAACAAATAACACAGTTAACAAAGAGTTGCATTGAAATGGCAGTTTTAAGGGGGTGCTTTTAAGTATTGTATCCACAAACAATTATGAATACATTTATGAATACGATTAAAAAAAAAGATTAGACAACACCTACAAGGATCCAATTAAAGTTAACAATATAAGTAGGCCTAGTTTGTTGCAGGAATCTAGCCAGGATTTGGTTTGGAAGAGACCTGACAGCAAACTTATGTGTTATGAAATACTCTGTGGAAGCTAGATATTTGTTAAGTGTTGGAATCAAATACAGAATAAAAATAAAGCAGTGTATAAGAATGTGTGTGAGCTAGTAATGATAGGCATTTGAGTAAGGAGGATACGCTAAACAAAAAATACATCTTAGTGGAATTTAAGATTGTAAATCATGGTCATATATGAGGCATATCGAGAAAGTAAGTGTATTGAGGCTTTCATGGGTGGAAGAAATCTTTTTCACATGTTGGCTACACTGCCATGTAGCCTGATTCCTTCCCTCTGCAACGAGACCGGTTCGAGGTCAGTACATTGAGAACTGTCGATGCGACAATACTTTTCGTGAAAAATGTCAACCCAATCTCCCGCCAAGTGTAAAATACACAGCGCTATCTGTTAAATTTTTTTAAAGATAAAAACTGCTTTATGTTTATAATGTGGTAAAAAACTGCATGTGCTGATAAAGGTATGAATCATACGAGTGTGTTGAGAGTTTAAAAACGGTTGTACGTCTGTGCATGATGATCAGAGGAGCGGAAAACTTTCGATGGTGACTGAAATCTGGAAAAATTGAAATTTTACTCTGTAACGATCGCAGATTGACTGTGATGAACTTTCTGCAATATTTCCACCAATCTCCAGGTCTCTGCTACACGAAACCACCACAGAAACCCTCGGATATTGGAAACTGTCTGTGAGGTTGGTCTAAAAACAGTGTTGACAATCAAACACAAGTTGAATCGGGTGGCAAGAGTTTTTAGATGCTACAAACTCCAAGGAGATAATTTTCTCTGTTCCATTGTATGGAATTATTCGGTTTTAACCCTATTATAAACTTCAACCGCAGTTTATCCTTTCCAAACGAGATAATAGATGACACCACTTATTTTGCACTTGAGATTCGATTGATATTTTTCACGAAACGTATCATCACATTGACAGTTCTCAACATTACATAAATCTGCGGAGGGGAGAAATCGGTAGCTAACATCTTGAAAATATTCCTTCCGGCCATTAGAACCTCAGCACACTTTCTTTCTGGATATGCCTCATATAACTCGTTTAAATAGAAAATTCCTATGAAAAATAAGATATTCATGACAAGTGAAAAATGAGCTTTCAATATATCCAATGCTGCTCAGATATATGTTCTATGCTGAAAGTTTAAAATTCAAGAATATGTATTAATACATTTTAAAAGTAAACATAAACATGTTACATGTAATATTTTTTTAAGCTAATTCATTATAAGCGTTCATAGCACAACAGTTAGTTGTAAACATTATGTGCAAAATATTAATTGGCATCATCTACAATTTTTTTTACTAGAGGTGAAAAAAGAACAATCTTGTATTAGACTGATCTCTTTAAGAACAGATTAAAAAAAAAATTATCAATGATTTCAAAATCATATCAACCAGTAAAGGAATTCGAAATCTAGCACTTGAGTAAACAGTCTTTTCTTTCAGTTCTGTTACCAAGGAAGAAATGGTCGGAGCTGTCTACGATTTATCAGCTGTTTTATTTGATTTTGTTGTGGTCGAGCTGTTGGCAAATGAGGATGGGTAATCAAGATCAGTGATTGAGTTTCGTGAATACAGAGGTCGATTGTTATTGTATCAGTTTCTCCGTCTTCATAATCGAATGCAGTATCAGACTTACTATCACTTAGAGGGTTTTAGTTGTCATCATGTATGATCCTCTGATTAATCAGAAGTGATGTACCAATCTAACTTTAACTTACTTTCAATTTATCGACAGTTTACACCTTCATCAGGACTTATTTTCAGTACATGAAAACTACAAACAAAGCAATCCAAACTAAAGTAGAACCTCCTATGATAAACAAAACAGACCTGTAGCAGTAAGGAAATTATGGTCAACCTAGCAAACTGGAAGAATGTGATGGTGTGCCAAACATTGTCTATAATTACAATGGGCTACATATGGTACATTTTAAAAAGAGGGAGATTTTGGAATATATTATCCACTTATTATTTACAAAACAAAAATAAGTTTTTTCCTAATTGTTTTTGCAGTTTATATTAGTAACTGTGCAAAGAATGTATTTAAAAATACTTTTTCAACAGTATGTGTCTTAAACTTCAAAGTGTTTCAGGTGTCCATAAAACTGCAACGATGATAATTTCTTATAAGCTGACGATTATTAAATAACACTTATTGAAAAATCACTAAGAAATATTATTTTTTCCAGTTTTATAATCAGCTGGTTTTGATGATTACTATTCATAAAACAGATTTATAAGCACAAATTATGTTCATTGTTTATCCATAATTATACTATTCATCAATTTTGTATTAACATTATACAATTAACCGTATAAAAAAGTAATATTCATTTCAAGTGCCCAGATCTAAATGTGTAAAGTTCTGTATTTTACAACATTATAATTATAATATATTTTTGATCCATGCCAAAAAGGGTTTTGAAAGGAATGAGATTATTTTAAAAATCTTTTTCTATGAGCGTGATTAGACAACTTGATATTCATCTGCAGCTAACCATAGACTGTTATTACAGCCATAATCTATAAGAATTACCAGAAGGCAGAGTCATAAATACTTGCAAATGAAGCTCTTTAACAAATCACAGACGATATTAGATTTATTATATGAAACTCTTAAATGCAAACATAAGACATCATACTTAAATTTATTAGTATTTCCAAATCAAACATATTTTGTACTTGAACTTATGTTCTAGCTCTAATAATATTCATGATTATATAAAAAATGTGTTTTCACCACCATTTTAACAAGTATTTATAATAATATATTTTGTAATTAAAATGTTAAGTTGGTTAAATTATAGTAAATTAAGTCGAAATGGTTCAGAATTAATGTAAAGGTTATTTTATATAAATTTTAAATATTCAGTATATTGTTCGAAATTCAATATTTATTTAGATTTGTGAGATATATTATGTGCACTTTTGCGGTTTTCCATTAAAGGCTATAAATGTTATCAATGTTTAAAATTGCTCCTAAACAAATATTAGTCTGATAATAAATTAACTCTTACTTCTTTGGTTCCTTCTTCCCGGCATCGATTATGTCAATGACGATGAGAAGAGTGACCAAGAATACTCCTAGGATAACCAATCTCCGAAACCTGAAAAGTAAATTCTGTTATAATCATTTGACAGGCAAATTCCTGACCAATGTACAAAATATACAATAACTTTGTAAAGTGGTTATTTTAAATATACTGTATTTACTTCATACAGTGGTGTATACAGAAAATTATTTCGCAGGAGGCTGTTACACTGGGTGGTTTAGGAGGTGTAAAATACCCTCAAAAAATTGGGATTCGGGAATTTTCCCCCGGGAAATTATTGAGTTTTAAGACCTCATGAGAGACCCCATGAATATATTCTGGCTTAACCCATTGGCTTTGTATCACGGAACGGTTCCATGACAGCTAGTCTGGGCTCAAAATTTATATCACGGAACCGTTCCGTGACAAGTACAGCACCATCTAAATAATTTTTTTTTTAACTCCTTTTTCAACCAAATGTTAGTATAAATTAGACTAATATTGTTGTAACATATAAGAAAAACTGCAATACTACAATTAATTGAAATTTAAATGAATAATAAGTTACTATAAGAATATTAGTGTACTACAAGAGAAAAAAATCAATATTCTTGGAATTTTCAGTATTTAGAAAAAACATTTATTCTGACAAACTATGCATATATATATATATATATATATATATATATATATATATATATATATATATACACATATTCTAGTATTGCTAGGTAGAGAAATACATTTCAAATAAAATAAAAGCAACAATGGGGTATTTTATTTTATATTATTTGAGTAAAAAAAGAATTCCTTTTTAATTTAAAAAATTCCAAAACTTTTTTAGTTTGTATAGCATTATTATTTTTAAATTATGACCAAATATATCACTATCTATTTATTATTAAAGCCCATTTCATGTTAATCCAAAAAGATATAAAATATAACCAAATAACTTGAAAAATAAATTTTTTATAAACATATAACAAAACTCTTACGTTTTTAGCATTTTTAATAGGATAACTCCAGTTGAGCTGATAGTAAAAATATGTATAAGCCAATGGGTTAAAACAAATTACTAGGTGCAATTTTAATGTTTGTCTTTCAAAATTTTGGTGGGGCTTGAGCTCCCAGGTTGAATGTTTTAATGAGAATACTTTAATTCTAGGATCACAATTACTATACATTCATTCAGGTTTCCACTAACACAACTTTATTATAAAGCATATTATGATAGTAGTTTTACAGTTATATAGTACATTGTACAATAATCAGATACTGTAATTGTGAGTTTTTATTTCGAAAAAGCTTAGACTTTAAAAAAAACTCAGGACTTAGAAATTTGAATTTAGTACGAAGCACAGTATTTTCAGTGGTCACATATAGTATTTCATCCAAAATGTGCTATTACATACACTGTACTTATTGATATATACTCAAGAGTCTAGTAGACTAATCCATAGAATAACATTAACTTTTAGTGGCTTATTTGTATTTATTGAGTCAATACTTGGATACACTTGAAATGAGTGGAATTAGCATTAAAATTAAAGATATATGAATACTTAAAATACAACTCAGATAACGACAATATTTTATAACAGAGATTACTGTAAAATAATATTAATTCAATTAAAATTCCAAACATAATGTATTAGTTGATAAATAATGAATATGACACAATTACTTGAAATGAGTGAATGATATGCCTTTATTTAAGAGGCAGAATTAGGGCTATTTAGCCCTCTCTACCAGTCAACCTGAAACTTGAGCAATTCTTAGCAATTTTAATACAATAATTTTTTCTGTTTGAAAATTATAGACATAAGGTAATTAAAGAACTGGTTTTACTAGATTAAGTAAATCATAGTACAACAAGAATATTGTGCCAATTAAGTGCTTTTAAATAGTTTAGTTGGCTTCTTCAAAGCACCTTTTATTCAGCATATGCTTTTTTATATAATATGTTTGGCTTTAACTACTTCAATACTACTGAAAGCCTGTATCTTCTCTTATAATTTTTAGTTCTTAGAATAACATTAACAACACTAGAATAACACAATAACATTAAATTTTAGTGGCTTATTTGTATTTATTGAGTCAGTACTTGGATACACTTGGAATGAGTGGAATTAGCATTAAAATCCAAGATATACGAATACTTAAAATACTAATCAGATAACATCAATATTTTATAACAGAGATTATTGTAAATCAATACCAATTTAATTAAAATTCCAAACATAATATATTACTTGATAAATAATGAATTTGACACAATTACTTGAGCAATTCTTAGCAGTTTTAATACAATATATTTTGTTCAGTCTGAAAAATTATAGACATAAGGTAATTAAAGATTTGATTTTACTAGATTAAGTAAATCATTGTATAACAAGAATATTGTGCCAATTAAGTGTGTGTGTGTGTGTGTGTGTGTGTGTTTTTTTTTTTAATAATGTCAATAGTCAATAGTCAAACTACTTTATTCTGTAATATGTACAAGGTACAAAGAATAGCGTCACTACAATGAAACTAAATACTAATATTAATTTTAAAATATAAGTAAAAAAATACAATCGTAACATCTTAACAATTTATTTTCAATTCTTCTTTAAATGAATTAATTGGTTTTTGTATTGAAATATTCCTCAAAAGAATATAGAGACAAATTAGTTAAATAATCTTTGACTTCTTTTTTAAATTTTAACAGATTTGTTTCCATTATAAATTTTGTTGGTAAATTATGTAGATATCTAACACCTCTGTAATATGTTTTCTTTTTGTAAAATTCAAGATTGTGTTGATCGACATGTCTATTAAAACGGGTATTATATGTATGTTTATTGGTTTGTAGTATCGGATCAAAAACTTGTTTTACAATGTAGTTGGCTTCTTCAAAGCACCTTTTATTTAGCATGTGATTTGTTTATATAATATTTTTGGCTTTAACTATTTCAATATTATTGGAGAACCTGTGCCTTCTCTAATAATTTCTTAGTTCTTAGAGTCTGGATAAAAAATGTTCTATGAGGTTTTGAGTATATTTAGTTTATTTGAGAATGTTTAATTGCAAAACTTATTTTGCATCAAATCTTTTTCCTGTGATCAAAGACAAATTTGACACCAATCTATAACTGCTAATTATATAAAGGAATGTACTAATTCAACTATAAATTTAGAAATGAATACAACACTGTGAATAATACACTGTGGTTAGGAAGTCCAGAGCCACCATTTTAGTGTCAAAATGTTTCTGCACTCTGTAAACAGCTGTGGTGGTGCTCCTTCTACTTAGCCCGAGACCAATCATCTAATCTATTGGTCTCTGACTTTGCTCTCTTTCACTTGTTAAAATCTGCACTGTAATAGAAAATCATGTTACTTGTAAGAGACAATCTGTAAATAGGTGTTTGTCAAGAAAAATTACAAACCATTTAAAATTGACTGTCAATTTTATTGTGTTTGGAAAAGCAATAATGGAGTTAAAACTGAATAAGAAAATGGTGTTTTAATTAAAAAGTATCCATACCAATGTTCACGATGAGGAACTAAATGGTATGCCTAGACTTATCACTGTTGAACTAGCGATGAAAACTAATGTTAAAATTGTTGTTTCACGATTGTGGAATGTTTTTGAACATTTTCCATAAATTTCACTGAGTTTTGCTCATGAAATTGTGAAGAGAAAGTTAGGTTCCAAAACATTTTGGCAATAGGTGGGTTCTGAAAATCCCAAGAACAGATAAAAAATAACAGACTGCCTACAGTACTGAAACTCAAATTAGCAAAATAACATTACAAAATGAGAACAAATATACTGATAATTTCATAACTTGGGACGAGACTTGGGTGAAATGTCAGTATCACGCGAGTTTAGATAGTCATGCTGAACTGCAGGCCGGTGTAAACCAGTGGTTGAAATCGCAGGTGGCAGATTCTTTCAAATATGGTGTTAAAATCTTGTGCCAAGATAAAGTACGTTCCTTAACTTGAAGAGCAATTATAAAGACAAATAAATGAAGAATTTATCTTTCAAATGTACATAATAAAATTTATTGTTCTTCATTTTGTTAATTTTTAATTTCAGAACTTTTATTGCTTTTGGACATCCCTTGTAGTAATTCAATATGCATTTTTAGACACAAATATTCTTATTTCAACCCCTTGAATGCTATGATGAGAAAATGTTATCACCAACTGTATGTACAAGAAATGCCAGGGAACGATTTACTGCCACCATCGATTTCAGCTATCTTTATATATCTGTCTTTTATCATTTCAATTTATTAACGTCTTTGCCAAATCTCTTACTTTAACATTCTATTGTGTTTAGACAATCCTAACAATTACTACCAACTGTTAATGTATGTGTGCATTCAACCTCCAGCTTTCTTCTTGTGTTCTTGGAAACCAACATTTCTATTTGGTGTGTGTATATATTTTTATGTACGTTATATAGTAGAGAATTTATAGCATGACCGGTGACTTCGAGATGCGCCGTAGGCAAAGACGGAACTAAAGTGGTGGGGGGTGGAGTGGCTCAGTCTGTTGCCGTATTTAGCCTTGTGAACTTCGGTCTCCAGTCTTCTATACGTGCCGCCCAAAAAACATTCGCTTGTGCCAATTCACGAGTTGTAATACAATTTGTGAATTAATTGCGTTGTGCTCATTACGTTTTAAGTAAAGAGTTTGAGATGGATCATAATGTAAAAAGTAAAATTGGAGGTAGAAAGGTTATACACGGCCAAGCAAGAGAAGTACTTCCCATTTTATGAAACGGGAAGCAGAAACCAACACACTTATAAATTTGAAGAAAGTTCAACAGCGTGTCGTAGAGGCAACTGGACTTTCTGAAAGTACGCTGAGACGAATTTTGAAGGAGAAAAAAAATAAGTCCAATTGGCAATTCTTTTAGTACGCACAACAAAGTAAGAAAACGCAAACATACTAAAAGTAATCTGGACAATTTTGATTTGGGTGTAGTTCGAAGAACAATAAATAATTTTCATCGACAACGGGGTTTTGTTATGTTAACTATTGCGTGTGGATCGTTGGCGTTATTGTTATTTTAAGTATACATCATTGAATTAACTTGATACAAGATGGTAGATAAAACTGAGTTTTTTCTTATTCTACTGTGTATATTGACAAATTAGTTTAACCAGTTTTATATTAATTTTTAATTTAGCAGCTAGGCTATGTCAGTTGAAAATTTTGTAGTGTATAATTGTATCTACTATCGTAAATCCTGAAGCTTACACGGTTAGTATATGATAAATTGAATTTTAATGGCTAACAAAGCGTAACAATTACAATCCTGAACTGTTGTCGTCGTTGGAGATCAAGAATAATATAAATTCCTACTCTTTCCCAATTTATGAGAACCCTTTCTTACCACCAGGTATCTCTACTGCGAACTCATTAAGAAGGGTGAGCTACGAACACAATTTCGGCAGAACATAGTCATTGTTAAGATCACGTACATCCGGTCCCAATATTTCCAAGATTTCCTGTATTGAATTCCCCATAATAAAAGTCCGTCGCCGTAACTTCAAAAGAGTCTAGAAATGTTCAAATATTCTCAAGGTCTCCTATACTAAATTGCTCATCATAAAATACCACCGTGGTAAGAACATAAGGGTCTAGAAATGTTGGCAAACACTACAATATTCGGCTCCCGCCACCACTTTGAGACGGGAGCCGAAAACTCTCAGTAGGGTTAGTAGCACCGTATTCACTCCCCTACTTTAGATTGTGCCCCCACGCGCTCAACTCCTCCACTCCTCACACGCATCCCACCGGTCATGCTATAACTTCCCTAGAGTACAGTTCAAAATATATTGTTAGGTTTGTGTATAGGGTTTGTAATACAACAATTTAAAACATTATATGTTTGATATAAATAATAAGTGCTTTGAAAATAAAATTATTGTCAAGCTAAATTGTCCATCATCAGTGATCTGGATTCTGGTACTGTTATATGTTTTTAAATATCTGTAAAAATAGTAAACATTCCAAAAAAGTAAATACATTTCTACTTAGTACAATATGTGATTAAAAGTATTAAGAGTGTAGCCAATTAATAACACCAACATTCTGATGTATAGTATAGTAAGTTTCTAAGAAAACAACCTAGTTAAAAAAAGTATAAAGATCCTACGAAAATGGCATCACCAGATTTTGTTCTTTAAGTAGATAATTTAGGTGTCAGAACTTCCCATTGTAGAATAATTGATGGCATCCTAAAGGTAAAACAATTATTTTTGAGTATTAGAAGATTACAATCAAGATATGTTGATAAAAAATTGTTTGAATGTTGACGACCACACGTGTTCATTCCAGGTCTAAAAATACTTCATATGTCCTGGAACTAATGTAGGATGAATAACCTATGATGAAGATAACATTAGAACCAGGTGAATATGGAGAAACATTTCTATTGCTTCATGCAAATGATTGAAATATAAGGATATAATTTTAGTATGAATTGATATGACCTCTTTATTATCCGTATTTTACAATTCAATTTTATAAATGTTTACTTTATAAACACTACATTAAAACCAAATTTCACATATGTCCTAACCTGTTGAATATTACTGTCTTTAAATATTCTTTTCATTCTAGTGTTGTTTTAGTAGTTATCTTTCAACAATATTGTTTTCACCTAATGATGGAATATTTGAATATACTTTGGGATTTGAATAACTATACAAATATTTTAAGAGGCATTTTAATAAGTATTTATTAGCATCATTCAAATTATTTTGAATTAATGTACAGTCTCAACTTGTAATGGATAAACTATTCACAACAAATCACTTGAAAATTTTTCATTTAATACTGTTCACAATTTATAAATAAAATAAAACCTGTTAAATGGAGTGATTTAAAATTAATTATTTTACAAAAAAATTTGTACAAATTATTTGTTGAATATTTTTACAAAAGAATAATATGGTTTATTTTATATGAAACATGTTCACTTATTAAATAAACCAGTATATTTCCCTTATTTAAGCTTCAGGACAGTCATAAAATGTTATTAGTTATAAATGTTCAACAACAGAAAACATCTATTCGATTTATTTTATCAAGATAGAATGTTATAATATGTAAAGAAACTTTTGAAAAGTACAATTCGTGACATGATATTCATAACTATGATACCAGAAACAAAGATTAATTGGATAAGCCAATTGTTAGATTAGAAACAACTAGAAAAAGTAATTTATATATGGAAATTAAATTGTTTAATAAATTACCTGATATACCACAGTCACTTAGGCTTGTTAAATTTACAATTTACATTACTATTTGGTTAAAATATAAAGCATTTTATTCAATTGATGAGTACTTGTCTTGCAACACTAATGATTAAAATTTTAGGCCACTGGTACTTATTTATGGACAGAATTGTCCTTTTGTTTCTTATTTTTAAGATATGATATCATGCCAATAAATATAATATACATACATTAAGTATATTGATGATGTCAATTGAATTTATAAAAAAATGTCTAAAGACAAATAAACAATCTTGAATAAAGTATTCAATAAATATGAATAAACAGCAGTGATTCATTAGATATTATTCACAAACAACCATTTGTTTCAGTTTCAGTCATTCATTTAGGCATTTGAATTATTTTTAAAAGTATTCGAATTAGTCAATACATTTCTATTCAAACACCTCATCACTACTTTCACCACCATATACAAACACTTATAGAATAGAGCATTTATTTTTAATATTTGTTGTGAAAAGGAATCAAATATTTGGTAAAAATTTACACTGTTTAATCTTGATTCCAAATCCAAATTTAAGTTATTTTGGCAACACGAGAGTTCAATGCAGAAGCGAGTTTAAACAGAATGAAAATAAATTAATATATTTAAGGTGATTGGTATACATGCAGAGATGCTCATTGGTGTTGTCAACTAAATTGTTTCTTTTCCTTCTGGAACGACTAAGTAAAACATTGGTTACTAATCCAAGTTTTGGCTTAATCGCTGAAAGCAAATAATTATAATGTTATTTATTTAATACGACTGTGTATTATAACTGTGGAAAATCATGTTGTAATCAGTAAATGAATAATAAATTACTTAAATGTGAACAGAATATAATAATAAGTGGAATATAACATTTAATAAACCGCTTTTGAATAAATTGTGTTCTACATTTTATACAGTATCATCTGAATTTTTACAAACTGAAACCAGGATGAAAATTTAAATAACTTAAAATTTCAGTTACGTTACATTTAAAAATAATATGAAGATCACCATAGTTGCAAGGAACAAGATCTAAACCAAGTTTTATTCATGCTCAATTTGAAATATCGTTTATCGCCCCTTGTTCCAGACACTGGGTATAATATAAATAATCTTTATTTATATCATGCATGTAAGTACAGTAAATAGCATCATCTATAACCTAGTTACTTTAATAATTACAGTAAAGAAGGTTTTTATAACAATGCCATTGTATAATATTCTTGAAATGAATAAAATGCATTTTTAATTAAATACTGTTTTAACTTCAGTTAAATCTTCTTTCTTTTATATATTCAAAACAGAATTTGTAATCAATATTCACAATCTAAAGCAGTACTTTTAGTTAAATAGTAAAATCAAAATTGTTTAGAACTGAAGTATAAAATAGAAAGTAATACGTTTCAGGAAAATAGTGGAACAGAATAATGCAAACAAAGCATATCCACTGGCCTTATAATTCTTTAAAACACTTTTCATCATTGTGATGGGGAGAGGATCTAAAAGTCAATTAGAAAGAAGGATCATGTAGACTAACAATCTTTAAAATCACCCAGAGTACAGAATCGGAGAATTTCCATTACTAATTCAAGGTTTAATGAAATAACTAAGAAATATTTTATATTTTTAAACTGTGCTGCAATTCAATTGCTGCTGTTCATGTTACAATCAATTAGTAAACCCAATTTGGGACTTATCTCAAAGTTGGAATTAAAAAAAAAATTATATATATTAATGTGTACTAAATTTTTAACCGATTTATAAAAGATGTGTCTTGTAAAAAATTCCAGTTAAGAGAAACAATTAAAGTGTTTAAATCATAGAAATATAATTTTTATTTAAAGACAAATTGTATATTTTATCACTAGTACATAAAGAGGACAATTTAAACTGGATTCAAGGATAATACTATAATTTGAAATGAAATAAAATATAAATTCTAAATCATGACTTACCCCTTCATGTTTGTTGGTCTCAAGTCAAGACAAGAGTGAAGGTCTAAGCAGGTTTGAGCAGTTATATTCTGTTATCAAGTACTCCAATCTTGATCCTTCTTATCACAGACCCCACCCAGCTCCTTGCTCCCCTCTTTGGTTACTTTACTATCATCCAGTTCATTAAACATTACTGCCTTGTTCTCTGAGTCTTGTCCCAGCAGGAATGAGAAGCAATCCACAACCATAGTTGTTTCTTGTAACGTCCTTACAGATTTACATTGTAAAAAGAAAACTTTGAGGAAAGTGTACTGATTTTGAGTAATTTTTAAAATTAGGTTTTCATTGAAATTATTTTACCTTTGGGAAATAAAATCGTGTTCTATTAAAATCAGTGATAAACTTAAAATATTTAATTGTAAATCTACATTTTGAATGCAACTATTTTAGTAAAATAAATCTTATTTTAGTTTGATGAAAACCTTATCAGTTATAATTTAGGTATGTGAAGGAAAACTTTGCATGGGAATATTTGTCACACAATTATACAACACATTAACCTGTACTCATTCAATTCAATCAATTTGATTCATCATGAAAAGTTACAATAATCTGAGCTTTACTCTTTCAACAATTGACAGGCCATCCATAGAAAACAAGGTCATATATATTCAAATAAAAGCTGAACATGCATTTCAATTCAAGTAGTCAAAATCATTATCATTATCTTTAAGACATCTGTGTAAAATTAATAGATTCATTCTGCTCTACAAAAATTTGGACCAACATTTTCAAAAAAACTGGAAGACATTTTAAAAATAAAAGACATTGTAGATAACCTTTTTCGGATTTAATCAATCAAGTTTGTTCAGAATTTCCCCTTATGATTAAGACAAATTTGGATAAAAACAAGTAATTTGATTCAAGTCCTGATCAAATTGTATGTAGGGATACAAAATTGTGTTTGATCAATCTTGTATCAAATCTGAATCCGATTTGGTCAGTTACAAATTTTCATGGTAGTGAAGATTGGAAACCTAAAACTTCATCCGTCGTAGTTGTGAGGCAGAAAAATATGTCATTTATATCAAGAGGATATATGTTAATTCAACCACTTCATTTCTTAGCCTTGACTCATTAATTCCTGAATATTAGATAGAAAATACTTAACATTCATGAATGCTTATGTAGTTTAATAAATTGACAAATATATCTCTAATTATTAATATAAAAAATAAGAAACTAAACCCCATATTATCTTATTTGTTATATTAATTAATAAGATAACCCTATACTGTGGAGTTAATTATGTAATATCTCTAATTATATTGGTTACAGTACTTATACATATTTTTTATAGATTCTGTATTTTGTATGTCATTTATCATATAGCATTAGTAACATGCAGTAGTTATAATATGATTGCCAATTTTTCATTACTGACTAAGAATTCTGGTAAGCAGAGAGACATTGTATTCCATGGGCTCAAACGCATGTATACCTTCGTGAATGTTTATTTCGTTTTACTACTAAATGTATAGTGCCAAAATATTACACAACTTTCTTCATTTATATACTAAAAATTGCATATTGCTGTTTTCCCACTGTTTGAGAACTCAAAGCCTTAAGACTGTTTTGTCTCTATGGATACTGTATTTTATTTGCAATTATAATTAAATTTGTTCAAGAAGAACTTTTATGGCAATTGTGAGAATCAAATGTGCTAAATGATAAGAGCTAAAAATTGCCAAAGCCATGATTATTAAATTTGTCAATGTTAAAAAAATTAACATGTCCTCTGGAGATATTTTCAACATATATTAAAAATAATATATAATAAAATAAAAATTAGACTAATATGTAAGTTTTCTGGTTCACAAAGAGTATAAACATTCTTGAATTATTTCGGCCTCATAGTGTTAGTTTTGGTTTATTACCTGTTAACTGAAAAAGGCTCACCACAGAAAGGATGGAATATTACAAATATTTAATTGTGTAAGAAATGTTTTGACGCAGCGTGGGTTGTAATACTGGCTGCATAAGCCTAAGAGCTAGAAAGAAATCTGACTATCTGTAAGGTCTCAATAAAGTTTTACTCATTGTTTTACCTAAATTTGAAATTTATCCTTTCAAATCTCTTTAAACAAGAATTTTTATAAAAATACAGTTTGTGCTGTTTTGTTAAACATCCAGTACACTATAACCAATAAAACTTTCTTAGAAACTGCTAAATAATACTTTTACTTGTATTTTGACTAAAACTGATTTCTAAACTTACAAATTAAAAAGAGGAACGTTGACATTAACCAACTACAAGTGTATTTCAGATTTATTTGCAATCAGTCTATTTTTTATCATTCCAAGATTTACATAAACACTATCACTGAAAGATATTCACACAAAATCCCTTTTTTGACTTTGGTGCTCCAGAACAGATATTTTACTGGAAAATAAAATAAAAGTATTTTTAATAATCGCTTTCTTTTATACAATCATTGAATTGGAGAGAAACCAGAAATCACTAATTAACTTCATTGTGTGGGGTTGGACAAAAAGAATATTATTTACACAAGTATTTCATAGACAGTTTTTTTTTCTGTTTTGTCTGTTTAATGATTTACAAATACAATAATCATTCCGAGCACGTAAAATTTAATCCCATGATATACTGGATGATAAGATAGACAACATTATATTTAATAATGTTGGTACGTGGCTCAGTGCAAGTGGCTCAGTCAAAATGAACCACGTAACCAATTAGCGGTAATAACATAATCCGACTCTTCTCACTATTAATAAACTATTAGACTAAGCCTCGGGATCAGATCTAGCCCAATATTGTTAATAATTTTTCCAATAAAGACATTCTTAAATATTTCTTCATGATTGAATGTTATTAGAAGATTTGCAATGGATTGAGTAATATTTTTACTTTTAATTTAATAATAAAAAAATGTTTAATTTAACCATTTTTGGAGATTATCGATCGTTACATCTATGTCTGTAAGAGAATTTTTGTTTTTAGTATTTTCAACGAACAAATTCTATGAAAATCACTAATATAAATTTTTGATTGTTTTCATTAAATAGAACTTTGAAGAGTCTGTGGAGGTCAAGTCCTGTACACTGTAATTACCTTTATATGAAATTTTAACTTTTCTAAGTGGTGTGGATAAAAATATAAAACAATGGGTCATTAAAAAGTGTGACACTATCACAGTGTATCAGTGGGCTAAATTATTTCTTTTCTCTTGTAGAGTAGAAGAACCCAGAGCAAATTTGCATTGTATACGAACACAACTTCATTTTTTATGAAATCAATAAGGGAATTTATAGAAAGATAAGTTTTGGTAGTATTGTTAGTAAGTATGGGCCCAGGCATTATGATAACTTACTTCTAACCTCATTTGTAGCCAAACGACACAGTTTATAAAAACATATGAAGGATAAAATAGGTCTTTTTCATTGTTCTCTTGTAAAAAATGTCTACAAAATTTAAAAAAAAAACTTACTTACAGCAGGACTTTTTGATGTTTTGCAGGTATGAAACGTATTGTTTCTAATTTTTACATTTATATTAATAAAAAAGAAAATCAAACTATTAGACTTTCTACAATTTTTATCGTCATGCCGACATATTTCTGTAAACAAATGCAAAATTTCTGATTTTATTTCAATTGTAATTATCACCAATGGTCATAGTTCGGTTTCAACTTTTTAATGGTCCGTACATGAGAATGTCCAGTCAATTTCTTTCTTTGGTCTGTGGTTCAGCCAAATCCTGAAGTTTGGTCACCTACATAAAACATGATTATATTATTTAAGATTGGTTATTCATAATTGCGTGTGTAATTGACTTGAGAAAAATGTCACTACTCTTTAATTACTTAAAAGTGAACACGAACAAATAAAAAGTATATTCGAATGACCTGCTGTGTGTGATTTTTGATTATGGTCTTAACTGAAGTGAACAACTGGTTAAAATTGAAGGTAAGGTATCTTTTTCCTTCTTGAACCTCACAAACACTCAGTTCACAAAAGGTCTAACACATACGCATGTCACATGTCTTACCAAATTGGGGTGACTTTGCTTCAAATCTAAACAAAAAAAAAAAAAAAAAAAAAAAACAATTCACTTATCAAAAGAAGGCCATGAGGGTAATATTAAGCTTATTATCCCACTCTCATTGTGATGGACATTTCAAAAAATTAGAAATTTGAACAGTTTCATGTCTATTATGTAGAAGACTGTGCCTGTGTGTTAAGCCACGAAATTTATAATATTTTAACAATGCAAACTCCATATCACACTATATTTATACGTTTTAAGTGTTCAAAAAATTTGTCAACCTTGTCCAGTTAAATGTAGAAAAGGACTAAATAAAGAATTCATTCAGTCAACATAGGCTCAAAAACTACAAGCCTGCTCTGACTTAAAATTAGTTAAAGTTCTACTTTATAATTTGAGAGCAATAACTTCTAAATAAAATTCAGGCCCAAGCCAAAGCATTCTTTACTGATAAATGTTTTTGCAATGTGAAACAATTTTCGAACATTGTAAAAGGTGAGGTAATTTTCCCTACTTTCCGAGTGCCTTTCTCTCTTTTTAGGGCAGCTTTTACCAGCAACAGATCAGTTGCTGGCTAACTTCCTGTACGGGTCACAAAGTATCAGGTAACAACAGACTGCATTGAAACAGAGTCTGCTACCGAACAGAAATTTTCTGTAGCACAAATTGAACACGGGAAGAACTAGCTTGGAGATATGAGTGTAAGGGAGTCAGAAGATAGCAGCTAGAGCTAGCAAAGATATAATGACTGAGCCACTCACCTTGGCTTCGAGTAAAATATAAAAATCTATGTTAGCACAATCTTCGCTTGTTGTGTAAAAGCTGCTATAAATGAACCAAGAAAGCAAGTTTCACTTCATCTTGTCCTCTCTATATGTGAAATAGCCTATATATTTTAAAATTATTTGAAAATACAACACTGTATTTTCAAATAATTTCAGTAAGTATTCATTTAAATATATAGATTTTTAATTTAAGATCCCATCCGAAGGTATCTTTGCCTTGATGTGGCGGGTGGGCTTGCGTGCTCCAACGACCTCAAGAGCTATACCGGCGGTAGCGTAGCTACTGGTAGGGCCTCCCTTGCCGGACAGGTCTTCGTGAGGTAGGAGCCAGACTAAGAGAGATACCCTGGTCCTCCAGGTTGGGGGTTTGAGCGTTGGGCTGACGACCCTCCTCATAAAAAATTGTTGTTACGAATCACCAACAAAGAGTAGAAACTGGATGGAACAAAACGGATAAAGACCCGGCTTTGCTTTAAACAATTACGATTTGGTACATGGAATGTAAGAACACTGGCAGCACCAGGGGCGAGCGACATACTAGCAGAAGAATTTGCACAAGTATAACATGGATGTTGTGGCACTTCAGGAGACCCGGTGGCCCCTGGCAGGGAGAATTAACACCAAAGATTATTTTATTTATTATAGTGGCTAAAAATACCACGCAGATACCACGGTGGTGTGGGGGTGTTGCTGTAAACAAGAGAATTTCGGAGGCTGTGATACATTATGAAGCAATTAATAATAGATTGTGCAATATTAGGTTAAGGGGAAAATTTGGTAACATATCATCTAGTCAGCTTTTACGCGCCAACCGGAGAAGCAGAAGATGATGAGAGAAAAGATGACTTCTATGGTCTTCTGGACGAACTAGTGGGTAGGTTACCAAGTTTTGATATGAAGAATTATTTTAGGGGACGCAAATGCCAAAGTAGGAAGAGAAGAAGTCTGGAGACCTGCTATTGGAAAAGAGAGCCTGCACCAAGAATCAAACAACAATGGAACCAGACTGGCAAGTTTTGCAATTGCAAATGAATAATATAAAATAGTAAGCACGATGTTCCCAAAGAAAAGATATACACAAATATACATGGACATCACTCTGGTGGAACAACAAAAAACCAAATTGACCACGTGATCACAGACCAAAGGCACAAAAGCAGTATAACTGATGTTCGTTAGCATTAGGGGGAGCGGAATGTGGAACTGACCACTCATTAGTTTTAGTCAAAGTGATGTGTGTCAGCGAATAGCAATCCAGAGAAGAAAGGAAGTAAAGCAAGAAAGAAGAATAGAAAGTGGGTAGACTTGAGCTTAAGCATATTGCTGATGAATTCAAACTGAAACTGGAGAATAGATTTAAGGCCCTGGAAGACATGGAGAAAAATGAAAACGGTAGATGCCAAATGGTCTAATTTTAAGGAAGTAGTTCTGAACACAGCAGAAGAGGTATGTGGTAGTAGGAAGAAGAGAAACAAAAAAACCATGGTTTGATCAGGAATGCGAGCAAGCTCTGAAAGACCGAGTTACAAAATAGGAGATCAACTCAGCAAATAGATGTGTATATGCATGCAATAGGATACTTTCAACCAAATCTCTCTCTCACAAAACTAAAACTAGAATATACAAAACAATTATATATCCAGTGCTTTTGTACGGATCCGAAACGTGGAGGCTAAATAAGAAGGATGAGAAAAAGCTTCTAGTTTTCGAGAATAGAAATTCTACGTAAAATTTATGGGCCATCATATGAACAAGGGGTATGGAGAAGAAAACATAATAGAGAAATCAGGGAGCTCTACAATAGTAAGGATGTAATAGGAGAAATAAAGTGCAGAAGACTCCGTTGGGCAGGCCATGTTTTGAGAAGAGAAGAGGAATGCAAACTGAAGAGGGTAATGTACGGTAACCCAGAAGGAAGACGACGGCCCCGGGGGAGACCAAAAGTGAGATGGTGGAACCAGGTGAAGGCTGATATGGAGAAGATGGGCGCTTCAGAGGAAGATGCAGAGGACCGTTCAAGATGGAGGAGCTTTGTTGGTGCGGTTAAATATCACCTCCGATATAAATGGGCCTGGGAGTAAGAGTAAGAGTAAGTAAGTTACTTTAAGATAATTTAATTTTGTACAGGTTAAGCATTTTTGTTTTTTCTATTTAAAGAATAAGTTAATAATTTAACACAATTGTATAAACTATTGTAAATGTTCTGTATACCCAAACGATTATCATCTCTCACTCACGACTAAAGAACTATATAGACACAAATAATATGCCCAAAATTACTGTAAACAACGTTCCTCTTCCGTACTGTGACAAAGTGAAAAATTTGGGTCTAAATATGAACACAACTCTTGGATGGTGTGATGCTGTTGTGGGCATCTGTAAGAAGGTGTTTGCTTCAGTTCACTCACTAAAGAGGATGCAGCACTTCTTGCCAGAACATGTGAAACTTTTACTGGTAAAAACACTGATTTTTCCTCATTTTTCATATTGTAACTCTATAATCAATGATATGACTGTGGATCTGTTAACAAATTGCAGCGATGCCAAAATTACTGTTTGCGTTTTGTATTTGATCTAAGACGTGACAACCATATAACGCATATCTATATTCAAAATTTCATTCTAAAATTGGCCGATACAAGATTATTAAAAATTCTTATTTTGGTGTATTCTAGTCTTAACTCTGGAGAGCCTATATATCTGGCTGACAAATTCAAATTGATCTCTGAAACAAGCGCAAGAGAGACAAGAATGGCCTCATCAATTCTTCTTATTCCCCACCATCGAACCTCAACTTACAACAAATCATTTGTCGTTACTGTTTGTCGAGCTTGGAATTCCCTTCCTAACCATATTAAGTCAGTAGGGAGTCGAAACCGGTTTGCAGACTTACTGAAAGCTAAATTGCTAGAAACGATGTCAGCGATGGGTTAGTTGGGGTAGGTTTTGGAGGACGGATAGGGTGCTAGTGAATGTGTGTATGAATTTAATGTATGAATGTATGTGTACTAAATTCTTAAAGATACCTTTATTATATAATTTTGTTTTATTTTAAATATAGTAGTTTTATTTGACTTAAGTTGTGTACTATTATATTAGGGTTAATTGTAAGACAGGGCCTTATGGCCCTAAATTCGCCCTTTTGTATATATAATACAAATAAAGTCATTTGAATTTGAGGTTGAGTGGTAGAGAGGGCTTAATAGCCCTAACTCCTCCTCTTTAATAAAGGCATTTTTCATTTCATTTCAACACAGCTTGTTATGGTCCTAGCACCATGTTTCAAACTGTAAACAATTGTTTTAAATGGATAACATGGTTAAATACAATATAAATATATCAGAATATCACAATCTTTTCAGTAACAAATTTATACTCCATTTTTAGATATTACAAAATATTGAAAGCAATATAGTCATTAAAATTTGTAGAAGATTAAGGTGTACAAAAGTTTACGAAGCATGTACAAAAGTATAAAGCAACGCATACCAAATCTCTTGCAGGTATGTCAGTTTGTATTAGATTGATAGCAATTTGAAAGTGTCTCAAATATATCTTGTATAGCAATTTAAAAAATAGGAATATACAACCAATAACGCAAACACTTTTCTGGTAGTTTGAGCTCAAGACGCACATATGCTTAAAGTTTTAACATACTGTACTATGTCCAAATAAAGTGAAATAATGAATGTCTTTGTTGAGGACAGAGTTCGACCCAAAGGTGCTCTACATCACTTAAACCTGCCAGTGGACTTAAATTTACATTGGGAAAGTTAAGAAAGATATCACTGTTCGGATCAGTGTGTAGGTAATACTCTTGCTGAATCTAGTGCATGGCTTTCAGGGATTGATTTGTTGACCGGAATCCCTCCTATTGCAAATTATGAATGTGATTTACTCTGACGGCATTGGTTGCATATTACCATCCTGTCAAGGGTGCCTAAGAACACCTCTGGGTAATGATAAATTTGACTTGCATCCCAAATTTAACCATATCAGTTGTGTAGTATATGTATATAGTAAATAATCTAGATACAGTTAGTGTACTGAATAGGTTTAAGGCAACCAGTAGAACATATATGTTAGGTGGAAATCATTTTTCCTGATGTGCTAAAATAAGGCAAGAACAGTCCTTATCTTTAAGAAGAGATCCCGAGGTGAGATTTTATCATGCGATATCGCTGATCGCTGTTTTTGCCAAAGTTTTTGAAACCATCATACCCCAGAGACCCTGGGCTGTACAGTTTCTGAAGTGGCAAATCCACAGTTCTTGCTGTTGAACCAAAGCAATCAACCTTTGTCATGATTTCCGACCTCTCGCAGGTATTCGACTGCACATCGCATAATATTCTTCTTTCCAAATCAATAAAATATGGTCTGGGGGACAGTGCACTCAGAGAGATCAAATCCTATCCAGCAGATACAACCCTATCTTAGCTGGAACAGTGTTTGCTCTAACCCGAAAATTGTCAACCATCGAGTCCCACACGGCTCGGCTCTGTGTTGGTCTTCTACTGTTTGTAATTGCAATCAATGATCTTTTTTACAGTGTATCTGGCAAGGTGTTGTTTGCTGATGAAACCTCGCTGTTCTCTTGTCATAGAGATCTACAGTTGGCTCAGTCTGCAGTACATGATTTGTTTAAAGTTGCCCCACACTAATTGAAGGATAATGGGCTAACTTTAAATGAAACTAAAAGTCTACCTTACGACTACGTTAAGCTTCTTGGTTTTGTCTTGGACTCTAAGCTAATATGGAGTGACCATTTAAACCATATATGTATAAAATTAAATAGGGTGCTGTACGTATTTGTTGAGAAGACTTATATTTGAATTGCCATCCTGTTACTTAAGACAAGCTTTCTTTGCTTTTTTCAGAGCCATGTCTGTTATAGTATTAGGTTAAGAGGCCATGTATCTAATGCCAGTAAAATTCTATTGCAGAAGAAGGCCATGAGGGTAATTCCCATGCAGAATATAAGGATCACTACAAACCTCTTTTTGTAAATAATCAAGTTCTATATATATATATATATATATATATATATATATATATATATATATATATATATATATATATATCAGAGTATTGTGCCTGATCCTAGCACTGTGTATTTGTTTACTAAATTGATTTCAAATTTTATTTTAAACTAGCTTTAAATTTTATTTGAATTGACTTAAACTTTATTTTAATATCCATGTTGGATTGATTATCCAAGATGGCGAAAAGGAACTCTAATCCCAATTGTGCTGCGTGTAAAAGTAAAGTTTACAAAAATAGTAAAGCAGTTTACTGCAATGGAACGTGTAAGTCTTGGTTCCATATTCGATGTGTATCGATCAGTGACGAAGAATATCAAGAATATTTAGATATTGGAAATAACGGGTCTTGGTTATGCGTGAACTGTAGGCTGCCGGCAGCCAAGTGTATGGAACATTCCCGTAAACTTAAAGATGACAGTGAAGAGGTATGTTCGGGCTATTATCCTCACATGAAAGCTCCTATTGACGAAATTCACCAGTTAAGTTCAAATCAAAAAGCCTTGTGTGAACGACTTTCTCTAGTTGAAAGTGAGAATGTTAGATTAAGGTCTGCTTTGGACAATCAGGCAGAAGCCCTGAGCGACTTGATTGATGGAAAAAGTGTTAGTTGCACCACATATGCTGGCAAAGTAAAAGTGGGTAAAGATGTAATGTTAGAGCAACACAATAGAAACAACCATTTAATAAAATAAACTATTACTGAGGATAAACCTTCAAAGTGTTTGCCTATCGCAGGTGGGCTTAACTTAAGTTCAGTGATTGACCTTGCTACAAATGGCAGTACAGACAGTCTTCCAGGTCAGCAGTGCACACTGCAAACGGTGGAAAGAGCTGTAAATGGCAGTGGAGAAGAAACTAGAAGACGTTCAGACTTTCGTGTACCCAGTAGGCCTAGTGGGAATGTCGAAGATTTTCAATCTTATAAATCAAAGCGTACATCGAGCAGGGAGAAGAAAGGGTCTACATCAAATCGTAGTGGTCTAACGGGCAGTGGCAGTGCTAGTGTTGATGTTGAACATAACCTTACAACGGTGAATAACGAGAATATTTGTTTATTTCACGACTTACACCAACTACCACTAAGGATGAAGTCAAGAATTTCTTAGCGCATCGCGAATGTAATGATGTTTTGGTTGAGAAATTGAACTCAAAACACCCTGAGGAATACTCCTCTTTTAAGGTTAGCATTTCCCCAGATAAGTGGGGAACTGTATACAGATCAGAGTTTTGGCCTAAAGGTGTTTATATTAATAGATTCCACTTTAAGAAGTCTTTAAACACACAAACTTGGAAAGCCAATTCAGTGACATAACTGTGAACAGTGATGTAGGTGCAGTCACTACAAATTCTGGGAATTTAAGTGTAAAATCTCCGAGGCTAAATATTGTCAAAGTAAATAGACCTAGCCTATCTCGGAGTGTTTGTGAACTGGGCTTTGAATCTGAACAGCCTCTAAATGTCTTGTATTGGAATGTACAGTGTATTACAAACAAAATTGATTTTATAAATCTAATGGCTAAAACACATCAGTCTGATGTAATTTGTGTTAATGAACACTGGCTGAAAGAACATGAAATCAGCAACCTTGCATTGCCAGGTTATGTTGTTGCATCATATTTGTATAGAACTCTTAATTTTAATTAGAGAGAATCTAGACTTTGAAGTGTATAATAAGTCCATAATTTTTGCGGAATAAATTGACTGTGAAGTATCTGCCGTGATATTGCCTGGCTTGAACACGGTTATTGTGACATTATATCGACCACCTTCAGGTAATATAAATTCTTTCTTTGATAAACTCCATTTTGTTTTCACAAGTGTGCATGGTGTTAAATTTAACATTATTGTGGCTCCAGATTTCAATATTAATTTTCTTAACTCTGATGAATACACTGTTCAGTTGCGTGACCTTATAAGTGATTTTGGCTTGCACTTCACGGTATGTGATATCACTCGACTGAGTGGAACCAGTTCAGGGGGCTCTTGTATAGACAATCTTCTTACGCCAATTTATCCAGATCGCTGGACTGCTACAGTTATTAACACTGCGGTATCAGACCACAATGCAATTTTGTTTACTGCTCATTTGGAGTCCCATGAGGATATATCTAAACGTAGTAATATTATTAGATCTGTAAATAGTTTTAAATTAGTCCATTTTGTAAATCTTATAAACCAAATAAATTGGATTAGTGTTTACTGCTCCAAAGGGGATGTAAATAGTAAATTTAAAATATTTTTTGATCTATTTTTATCGGCATTAAATACTTCTATTCCACTTAAATATATTTCGAATAAAAGAAAAGTGTATGCTCTAAATGGTACCATGTGGGTCTTATTGAACTAAAACAAGAGTTGGATAGGCTGTATTTTTAATGACTAGCTGTTCCACTGGCTGCGAGACTATAAGGGGAAAGTACAACCAGATGAAAAAAATGTATAAATCTGAAATAAGAAAAGCTAAATTTAATTATAACAGTAGTCTTATTGATAACTCTAAAAATAAGACAAAAGCTGCATGGAATGTAGTGAATCAAACGCTTAATGTAAATAGAAAGCCTGTACTAAAACCAAATGGGCTAACTTCTGTACATTTTAATGAGTTTTTTTATCGAATCTGTTGATAATATTAGTAATAATATACCACCTAGCAATAGTGATTATCATCTGTATTTGAGAGCTGTTAGTTCAAATCAAAACAATGTTTTTAGTTTCTCTTTGGAGGAATTCACTGTGGAAAGTGTGTACACAGCGATTTGCAGCCTAAGCAACAGTACATGTCGATATATATGGAATAAATGCTCCTATTCTTAAGATAGCTGCTAAATGCATTAGTGAAGTCTTAGCTTATTTAGAGGAAAGTGCCCAAAAGCGGACCCCCATTTTGTTTTTGATTATTTAAACTTATGAAAAAAAGTGACAAAGATTTTATTAAAGCATATAATGATTGCTTATAATGTTTTGCATCTTTTAAATCTTACTTATATAAAATATCACAAACTATAAGTGAGAAAAAAAAATGATTTTCCAAAACCTTGCATTTTGGCAATTTAAAAAAAGGTTGCTAAAAGTTGCTTTGTGTTACATATCAATTAACAACAAAAAACAAAATTAAAAGCCAGTTTAAAAAAGCTACAGGAAATTTTAAAGAAATGTAATTATCTACTGACAAAAATCGCAGACGTAAATTTGTCTTTTTCTGCACCAGAACAGTCCTCATGGGCCCATTGCGAGCACATAACGCACATCACCACAGTTCGCCTTTACGGTCCTCACTAAATCTTTCGATCACAGAACATACATAAAGCATCATCACGTTTTGTTGGCGTTACTCCTAGCACAGGCGCCATTACAGACGACCCACTCGAAATGCTGCAGACGTCTTCTTCACTGCTTGATCCTTTTTTGGCGTTTTTCTCAAATTCAAGACGTTTTTTCACAAGCTCTTTTCCTTTTCTTGAAGGTCCTGCTGATCTATACCCACGACCACGATTGGTTTTGCTTCTTGCTTGATGTTCAGCTTCCTTTGCCTCTTTAGCTTTTTTTGATTTCCATCAACTGGGCTTTATAAGGCGAAGATGTAATTATCGTGGAACTGCAGGCCTTTCGCCCTCTAGTTGAGTTCTTCTTTTGATTCTTGGGATGGGAGCGATGTCAAATGGACTTGTCGTAAAAAGACGAAGAACCCTGAGATTCATCTAGTAAAGCTGGTGACAAAGCAACACACTGTCCTGTTGAAGATGTGGACGGTCTATTTGGGTCAAATTGTGCAATTACTCCGTGGTTCGTCCACATAACATTCTTCTGTTTACTTCAGAAAATATCAGATTTTCTGCAGTTTTTCTCTTTAGCACCGATTCATAAAAAGCTGAATCTCGTTTCTTGTTCGCCTCTTCAATGAATTCGGCATCTGAGAACAATTTCTTATTTAGTGGATATATTCCAGTCACTCTGAATCCATTTATGGCTATTTCAGCTGTCTGGCATTTAATGTAGGCTTTTCCAAAGAGGTCCATTACATCAAAAGCATTAAGAGCACGGTCATTTAGCCGCAACCATTGCCGAATTTCTTCACTGTAATAGACTTTGAGAGGTCCCATGAACGTTCTGTCCAATGGCTGCAGCTTATGGGAGCAATGAGGAGGCAGGGACAAAATTGTAACGAAATTGGCTTTTGCCAAATCGATAACATCAATATTCTGTGTGTGGCTGAAGTGGCCATCTAATATCAACAACACTGGTTTTTCATCTGTGGGTTTAGTAGACTCGACAAAATGTTGAAACCACTGAGTGAAGGAGTTTATTTGGACCCATCCGATGGGTGGACTGCGAATTGTGTTCCAGGTGGAGCCCCCTTTTTTAACTGCTCACTCATGTTTTTTCCTTGGAAAAATTACTAAAGGGGGAACAAATGAGCCACTAGCACTCATACAGGCAACTACAGTTATGAGGGCACCACGTTCAGCTGATGTCAAAGCAGCTACCTGTTTTTTTTGCCCCTAAGTCCAATTACTTTAGGTACTTTAGACTGTACTACAGTTATACCACTCTCGTCAACGTTGAAGATTCGGTCTGGTGTGAAATTTTGTTTGTCATAGACGGTTTCTAGAAGGTTATAAAATTTCTCTATGTTCTCTTTGCTGAACCCAAGGGCTTGCTGTAGGAACGTTCCAGTAGGTTTCCTTTCTGACAGCGTTGCTTTATGTCGCTTAAGAAAAGGCTTACCCACTTTTTACCAGCAATGTTGTCTTTAAAAGGATGGTCTAAGTTATTCTTTTCTGCCACTTGTACGGCCATTCTTCTCAAGTCGTTACGAGTCAGTCCAAATAAAGGAAGCGCCTCCATAGCAAGGCAAATATTGAACTAATTCCTTTTCGAGATCTTTCCCTAGAACTGTAGCCCTACCTCTTTTTGCTTTAGCAGCTTCCTCAGGAGTACCATATTTCATTTTTGACAACCTCATGAGGGTGGTCTTCGGTACATTAATTGCTTAGAAGCCTTCTTCCAGCCCATCTTATTTTTTTCTAACTGCGTCAATGGCCTTAGCCATTTTAGACGGACTCCACTTTCTATGTTCAACCTTCCCCATTATTCTCTTGAAATCTGAAACCAAATACCAAGAGAATAATATCGTGTAAAGACACATACACAGGTATTCAAACATGAAATATAAGGGGTCCACTTTAGGAAATTTATGGGGCCCACTTTAAGCGACTGCAACCAAATTATTTTTTTACGAAATAAATGTTTAGCGGAACATTGAAATAAGAGAAGGTTTGGTAATAAATATTAACTGTATTCCTTACGGTTTAAGAATATATATATGTTAAAAGTCTTACTTACAATAATGTAGTAGAAATGTCCAATAACGTACAACACTGTAAAAAGTTTTGTCTATCTACAAATCACGTAATGGCGGACTGACAGCCGGCAGGTGAAGCAGGTGCCGTAAGCGCTCCACCTTGTAATGGCAGAAGTCTAAACTAGTAGTTACATTTAGTTTCGATAGAGTTCAGCATCGTACAGAGCAACAAAGCCAGGGGTCCACTTTAGGGGGAGGGGTCCGCTTTTGGGCACTTTCCTCTATTTAATGAGTCTATTAGTCAGGGTGTCTTTCCTGATATTTTAAAACAAAACAAGGTTATTCCTGTTCATAAAAAAGGTGCCAAAGATGAACCAAAAAATTACAGGCCTATCTCTATTGTGCCAGCAGTGTCTAAAATACTGGAATCCTTAGTGCATACTCAACTTGTAAAATATGTACAAGGAAACTGTCTGTTATCTGCTAAACAGTTTGGCTTCAGAGCGAAACGTAGTACCATTGATGCAGTTCAAACATTAATAAATGAATGTCTAAATGGAGTTGAAAATAAAGACTGCTCAATCTTTAGATCAAATGACATGTCTAAAGATTTTGATACCGTTGCACATAGCATTCTAGTTGATAAGTTAGTTTTTTATGGTTTCACTGATGTTACTGTGAAGTTTTTTAGATCCTACTTAACAAATAGATATCAGTCAGTGTTTCTAAATGGTTCATTTTCTCCGTCTTTAAATGTTAAACATGGTGTACCACAGGGCTCAATTTTGGGTCCGACACTGTTTATTTTGTACATAAATGACCTGCCTTTTAATTTAAGTTCTGTTGGTGCTAGTAGTTACCTGTTTGCTGATGATTTGGGTGTGTATGTTAAAAAAAGAGCCTTGAAGACATGAGATCAGTCTTAAGCCAGCAAACCAGAGTAATAAATGATTGGTGCGCTGCTAACAAGCTTTGTATTAACATGGAGAAGGTTGTTGACTTACCTGTTAGTTTAAGTCACTTTAATGTTACCAGTAGTTTAAAATTTCTTGGAATTAATATTCAATCTAATTTAAAATGGGAAAATTACATAAACATCTTATCTACTCGTGTTAGCAAGGGTATATTTATACTTAGGATACTGAAAGATAGTGTAGGCACAGATACCTTATTATGTGTTTATTATGCATACATTCACAGCCTATTGTCCTATGGCACTTCCCTCTGGGGAAATTATCATGGAGCTCAGAGACTTTTTGTGTTGCAAAAAAAAGGTCCATCAGATTAATATGTGGGGTATCAGCTAGAACACATTATAAACCTCTCTTCATCCCTGCCATATATTTATGTATTGTCTGTTTTAATGTATATAAGAAACAATTTGTCTACTCTTGAGGATTACACCTCAGTACATGAACACAACAAAAGATACAGGCAACATTAAATGATGTGTTAATTTAAAAGAGGTGTTGTTATACTCTCACTCAAATAGTTTTGTATTCCAAGGGATTAAAATGTACAATAGTTTACCACAACATCTAAAGGTGTTGCCTGTAAATAAATTTAAGAATAGTATTAAGCATATTTTATTGGATGAATGTCTGTACAGTGTTCAAGAGTATTATGACATAAACGTTCTTAATTATTGACTGTTATTAATTGTTGTGACATTAATTTATTGTTGTTGTTATTGACACTTATCCTGCATTCTGTAATGTGTAATGACAAATAAGGAATCTGAATCTGTAGAAATAAATGACAATTGTGGTTAATTACCAACGAATGGTGTTCACAGTTACTCAATTAGAAATAATGCAAATCTATTTTTGCCCAGATATGGGCTTGATGAAAGCAAAAAGTGTTTTCCTGTTACAGGTATCAAGTTTTATAAAAGTTCACCTTTTATTGAACGTCTACAATACACATTCAAATTTCTAAGAATTGTTAAAAATTGGTTTACTAATAATCCATTTTGTTCGTACAGTGAATTCTTCAAGACCGGCACCGACACCGTGATTGTATTACAACCTAACCTAAGACATAGGCTAATCTGGGTAAAGTTTATAAATTTTGCATGTTCTTGCCTGCATGGTGTGATTTTACTTAAAGTGATATCTATGACTTGTCTTATTGTACATTGTACCTAATAGCTCAATAAACATCTTGAATCTTGTTCTTAATGGGCCTATATGAAGTCAGCAGGTCAATCTGGGAATAAACTGTACTTTAATGTACAAATTATTTTGTAGCATTACTCTCTTATAAAGCGTATTTCATTTATCTAATGTAACTTGTATGTGTTCTTAATTGCACTAAAAAACTGTAAAGTTCAACTGTGTCAATAAACTAGTATTGATTATTAGACTTTTATATAGGATGCCTCAAAAATTAGAGCTGGGTGTGCATCGTCTATTGGTAATTGTGGATACAGTGCCTGACGTACTAGAAACAGGCCAGAGCTAAATATCAGGGCAATTAGAACACCTCTAGCATTAGCAATGTGGTTTACTTGTGTAAGGTAGCAGGAGAACGCTGTGTAAGTTAGGTACTAAGAAGGTCTGGTAAAGGCTGATGGAAATGGGCTGGACCAAATTCCTGGCGAATTGTAATCAAACATTTATATAATGGTATAATATGTTCAGAACCAAGACCTCCTCAACAACATCAGCATAGTTAGCAGACATAGCAAGGGGCTGACTTGGAGGAATGTAAGTACCATTAAGTAACAGACGAGAAGAAGTCCTAAGTGTCATAAATATGTTTTCAATGAATTGGTCAGATCAGAGGGAGTAGAAATGCAGCGAAGAATATACTGCCACAAGCACATCACCACTTGAAGATTTGTAAATGGCATGATTAGATCAATCTTTGCGAAAGATGTTAAGATTTGAGTCCCAGTTCTTGACTTTCATTTCATTGTAAAGATTTGTTTTCGTAACTACAAAAAGAACATAAACACAGGTAGATATTGATTTTCAAATCTAAAAGCTTAGATCTTAAGCCATGCTCTTTTCATATCGGATAAATTCCAGTGTATTTATGAAGCTAATGATGTTTCCTATTACTGTACAGAATTGTATAATGAATTTACTGCTGTAAAAACTCTGAACATTTCAGATCATTGTAATAGTTGTCAATTGTTCACCTAGTGGTTCTGTTGACCTGGATCTGTTTATGTTTAACATCGAAAGAATTATTCTGGATTTGGAAAAAAATAAATGTAACTTTATAATAGGTGGAAACTAATGTAAATACTGCCAAGCATGATACTAATACAGTTAGGCTGGAAAATCATTTGAAAGCATTCGATATGTATTTTATGAATTACAACACAATAAGAGGACTGTCGTGTTTCGATAGTATAACTAACCTTGACTAGGAAGTAATTGAGAATGGTTTGAGTGACCTTTACTCAGTTTGTGCCATTGTTTGGATGACAGATCCAAATATATCTGTCAATAAGAATAATCAAACTGTTAGTGTTGGTAGACCCATCACACCAGATAAATTGTGCAATTTTATTAATTCTCTCCAAACGATTATCTGGGAGTTTGTAATAAACTCTGTCGATGACGCCGAAACAATGTTTAATGATTTTATTCAAGTTTTTAAAAATGGATTTAATTTTTGTTTCCGAAATCGATCCTCAAGGCTCGGAAAATTTGAGATTAAGTGGTAGAAAGGACTTTATAGTCCTAAATTCACCTCTAATAAAGACATTTTTCATTTCATTTCAATACGCCTACTGAACCTAAATGTTTCATCCCTGTACTCAAAGTAGTGCGGGAGAGACTAATGTTTTATCGGGACATTGCTAAGATAACAGGAAGCTTGGAGGCTAAGCTAGTCTATTGTGCCGCTAGGAAAATTTTTCGATATGGAAGTAGACAAGCAAAACTGAAAACAAGTGCTGTTTTTATTAAAGGTGCAGTGAACAAGTGTTCTGCTGCCTGAAAATTAATTATGTAAGAAAGGTCTGTAAGGTTTTGTAGTTTGGTTTAGTTTAAGATTAAGGTTGTGACATATTTTGAGCAAGGGTTGCTGTGAGAGGATTTAATAATAGGTTAGATTGGCAGTACAAATACCCTCAAATGAACCAACACATTTATTTGTGACAACATTTCATTAAATTGATTAATTGATTGCGTCAATCGACATATTAAGCACAAACCTTAATACCTTAATACTTTGAAAACATGTTTGATATTAAATTATTCATTACAATTTATTTTAAATTTAATTCATTATAACATTTACTAGTAATTTTGTAGTGTTGCAATAATAATGAGTTCATGGACTAACATGAGAAACTTTCTTTAAAATAGCTAAACATTTACATGAATTTACATTTTCGAAATTGTGAACATTTAAATAGATATGGAATTGAAAATGATTAATGAACCCTAAAATATACTAAGTTCTTAAAATTACTTACATTTTATTTCACATCACACTTATTACGCCTAGAGATATTTTTCCGCACACGAACACAAACACTCCCGAACTTCACTTTTTGAATTCCCGGCCTCCACTTCCCCCTCTCCTCCTTGTTCTTCAGTTTTGATGTTCTTCTCCCGCCAGCTCATTGACCACGCCTCTGCCAAATCTCTCCATCATAATTGGTGAGTACCAATTTTTCATATTAGCATGGCTGCCCCTTACAAATAAGGGTTTTTACAAATAAGCATTTCCGCTGCTTAAGCAAGCATTTCCTGTTTGTTCACCATCGGCGTCTGGGCGGATGTGCGTATCCAGTTACATCCGGAGGATGTTTGTATCGAATTGTAATACAAGACTTCCTTTCCAGCAACTATCTGTACATTGATTCTATGAATTTTATATTACTAATAATTACGTATGTCTTACAGGTCGGGTGGAAATATAATGACAGTTTCGGTTACCCCGGATAAATTCAATGGGTATTTCCTTGGTGTTGCGGAAAGGGCCCTCAAGAATGTTTAGACTGCCCCTTTCAATCCGATGGACATGGTCAGAAGAGCTGATGCTCCAGTGGAGGACATGTAGTGGGCATCTATTATAGTGACTCAGATTCTGCATACGGTTGGGCGAATGAAGGACAGTAAAAGTAAGGAAATTTATTCTTTATCGAATAGCCTTATAAAATCAGTAGTTACTAAATATCTTGTTACCTTTGATAGCCTGTTTCAGTGTATGTCTGAATGAAGGTGTCTTTTCCAGTAAGTTAAAGGTTGCTCGGGTCACTCCAATTTTTCAGAAGGGAGATAGGTTACTGCCCGAGAACTAAAGGCCTATTTCTAATATTCCCAAGAATATCTAGGTCTAGGGTGCCCAGTACGGCTTTAGGAATGGTCTCTCCATAGTGAATGCAGCCACTCATCTGGTTATTGGTGTACTAGATGGTTTAGATCATATGCTAAATACGGTGGTAATACTTTGTGACCTCAGTAAGGCCCCTTTGATAATTAAACACATGGTATATTGCTTGAAAATTTTTGGCACTACGTTGTAAATCACAATAATTTTGAATTGATCAGGTCTAATTTTCAGGTGGCAAATAGCAGATTATCACAGTTAATGGTCATAGCTCTCTCGGGTAGGTACCGTTGTGCACAGAGCCCCACAGAGATACGTCCTTGGACCATTACTCTTTCTTGTTATGGTAAATGACATATCTTGTAACACCGACTCTGATGTACACCACTCTGATTGGTGTTAATGCTGATATACATGACTTGGTCATATGGATGCAGTCCTCACTTAACTCTGTCTCGAGTTGGTTCCGAGCCAACTTTTTTATGCTTAATATAAATAAAACTCAGATAATGATATTTAGCTTGAGTAATGTACATAATTTTAAAGATAGTGTCAACTTACTGGGCATAATCCTATATAGTAAGTTAGTTTGGCATTAGTGTGTACATATTTTAAGTAATAAGTTATCGACAGTAATATATCTCTTGAGAAAATTAAGGGACCGAATAACTATTGAATATGTTAAGACAGCATATTTTGCATTTTTCAAAGCCTAATCTTGTATGGGCTCAGTATAAGGAGAGGCAGTTCTGGTGTAAATAGAGTTTTACTACTTCGAAAGAACGCTCTTAGAATCATACGTAAAGTTAACTCAAAAACAAGCTGTAGACCGTTATTTACAACCCAGAATATCCTGACTGTGGTAAATTTATAAATTTTTAATGTTATTATAACCATTAAGAAAAGCTTAACATTAAGAAGTGATGTCTATAAATATACAGGGTGAGTCAGAAATATGGTAAAATATTTTAAGACGTGATTGTAGAGCTAAAAATAAGAAAAAGTGTTATATAAAGGTAGGTCCGGAAACGCTCCATTACTGAGTAATGGCTGGCGAAAGATTCTGCTTTGTTTTCAGTTCACCTGGTGAAATTAAGTAATTCTGAAATGTTTTGTTCTTACATTTTAACTCAAATAAGGTGGATTTATAAGGAAAATCACCTGAAAAATCAAATAAAACCACTCTAGAGGTTGTAGTGTGAACATTTTTGAGAAAAAGTATGAAATTTGCCAAAAATGTAATAACAAAAATACCGTCTTAAATGTTTCATGTCCAATAACATTGTTAAATGACCGATAAACAAATTTTTGTCCTAATACAGATTGTAGAGACTTTAATTCTGAAAACAACCATAATAAGCAAAGTTAACTAAATGTGTAAAAAAGTTATGAAATTGACTCCTCACGTATTACACTACACAGCAAACTTTTGCTGTTTTATAACAAGGAATGAGTATCTGATTGGTAACAGCTGGTAAAAAAGAAACATATTTTTAGTTAAAAATTTTATTTTTAAATACAATAAACATATCTACAATCGCTTTAAGTCCCTCCGGAAGATTAAAGATGATGCTAAAAATGACCTCCGTTATTCAAAATGCACGTGTTCAGACGTCTTCTCATCGAGTTTTGGACCCGTTCAAAAACTCCAGGTGTCTGCTTAATGGTTTCTATTCCATTAGAAATGTTTAATCGGAGTTCTTCAATGGTATCTATTGGGGAAGAGTAAACAAATGTTTTTAAATGTCCCCAAAGGTAAAAGTCCAAAGGATTTAAGTCCGGTGATCTTGCTAGCCATGAACTGGTCCACCTCGGCCAATTCATTGATTTGTGAAACTCTCATTTAGGTGTCCATGAACAGCCAGAGAGTAGTGAGCAGGTGCCCCGTCATGCATAAACCACATGTTTTGGCGCAAATGCAGAGGTACATCATCAAGCAGGTTAGGTAGCTCGTCTCTTAAAAAGTTCAAGTACACCACGCCATTAAGCCTGGGAGGAAGCACGAATACGACTAAATGATCTGCTAAGATTCCAGCCCAAACATTTACTAAAAACTGATGTTGTGGGCGATTAGGTTTGATAGCATGAAGATTTCTGTCTGCCCAAGTGTGGTTGTTATGGAAGTTAATGATAGCTGTACTTGTGAAGTGATCCTCATCGGTAAACAAAATTGTATTTAAAAAGTTTTGATCAGCACATTTTCCCAGAAGCCATAAACAAAAAGCAACACGGGGAGCGTAGTCTTGTGGCAAAAGAGTTTGGACATGCTGGAAGTGGTATGAGTGTACTGGTACTCGTGTAGTATTCTCCGAATACTACATTGGCTGACATTAAACTGTAGTGACAATTCTCTAGTGCTCTTTTCAGGATGATCAGAAATTTCATTAAGAACCAACTATGCTGAAATGATTCAATACTAGATGATTCAACAGGCCTACATGATGCCTGCATTACTATGCTTTGAGGACTTCAAAGAACCTGTTTCAGATACGCATTGATGAATAGAGGCAAAAAATCTTGCGCTTGGACACCTGCGGTTAGGAAAGTTCTCTTGATACAGACGTCTTGCTGCAGTACTTTTGCAGCGTCCCAAACCATACATTAAATACATGTCTGCTAATTCAGAGTTTGGATACACATGAATACTACCTTCCATTTTTAATAATTGAAACACACAACACAAAATCACTAATAAAATGAATTAAAACAACTGGTTAAAATACTTAACACAAACACACAGTATCTTTACAGATTCTTGTTTTGTTCAACAATGAGGTGACAAAATAATAAATGTCCAGCTGATTATTTATTATTTAAAAATGTAAAAACAGCTGTTGTTTAAATTTTTAATTATTACCAGCTGTTACCAATCAGATACTCATTCCTTATTATAAAGAGCAAGAAGAACAAAACATTTCATCAGGTGAACTGAAAACAAAGCAGAATCTTTCGCCAGCCATTACTCAGTAATGGAGCGTTTCCGGACCTACCTTTATATAACATTTTTTCTTATTTTTAGCTCTACAGTTACGTCTTAAAATATTTTACCATATTTCTGACTTACTCTGTATATAATACCAGGAATAGAAGTTATTGATATTCCATACAAAAGGCTCACTAAATCTAAATAACTCTCAGACAATTGAGCACATTGTAAACGACTGCCCTTTGCGATTGTTTTCTGGTGGTCTGGCTGGTCTGAGTGGTTTAGAGGATGGGTCTCTAAACTGGCTCAGTAATTTGGATTTAGCTTTGTGACGGGAGATTTTAATATTATTTTTAATTTATGACTCAAGAACTTTGTTCTTACGTACTTTTTAATAATTGTAATTTTTAATTTAATTTATTTATTTATGGATAGCTGCCTTTGTCCCCCATACGATATATATATATATATACTAAATCTAAATCTAATCTGCATCGCCAAGGTATTACATTTTTAATAAACTTCCAGGCTCAACTCGGGCTTTGAAGACATCAAATTTATAAAAACAAAACTGACTGCTTTCCTACTGGCAAACCTATTCTACAGTTAAATTGAGTTTCTTGCCTTATCTTAGAGCGATTTTAACCCTTATATATAATGCTCGGAGTGTTTGCTTTTAGTATTCATCAACCCTGCATAGTTTTTACGTACTATCCTTTTTGTTTTTAGTTTTAGCCATGTTTGATTTTTTAGCCTATACTGACTAAAATTATTACATGTATGCTACTTGTTAAACGGTTATTAAAGTTGTCTATTACCATTTAAATTCTGGTAATAGATTTGAATGCCATCGATTAGTTCAGATATTGATTTTAAATTAATTTATATGTACAGTATAATGGAACATGCATTGTCTGTAACATTATAACAATTTTATATTCGTTCTCGATTAAAAACTTATTACATCATTTATTATGTATATTACTATATGATAAAATTCAAGTACTGGCTTTTAAGATTGAACTCGGGTTGAAAGTATTTAGTGGCCGTTGGATTTGAAACCTGTCCGGAAATCGTGACCCGGAAATTAATTGGTTGAGTACTTCTTGTTTGGTAATGTGACCCCCGTAGTCACTTAGTGAGTCACTAACTAAACTACCGGTTTGCAGGTTTGGAGGAGTGTTTGAGCGGGAATGGCGGAAATTAATTCTTATGGGAATAGTGAAGATTGATGTTTGGTGCTTGGTGAACGCGAAGTCCAGTTAAACGCCGCAAATAGTGAAATATTAGTTTATATGTTTTGTGACCTATATAACTTTTTGTTCGAGAACAGCTTATAAGTATAAACAATGAGAATTCACGTAGTTATATTGGTGATCCTAGCATACTATGGCTATGAAGTAAAGGCTCAGATAGTGGCTCCAACTGAATGTAAGTACTATTATCTTGTTACTTGTTATGGGTTTCATTATATCAAATAGGATTTCGGCGTCCTTCAAACTAACAAATTAGTACTAGACCTATGTATGACATGATAAAGATGCTTAGGCCTATGTAGGCTATGAGAGAGACCTAGGCCTAACTAAGTGATTATGTTTTAATATCCAAATCAGGCAATCCAGGTTTCCAAATTGGTTAATTTAGTTAGACAGATAATTATAAATGTTTAGCCACTTCATAATTTTGTTGTTTTTCAGAAGAAAAATGCCTAACCCTTCCTAAGTAGCCTACCACATACTCACTCTGTTAGTGCCACAGCTTCTTTGGTGTTTTACAGTTCTATTTTTAAAAACTATGGTATTTATTTACAATACCGTGACCATGAAAAATGGACTTTTTTTCATGGGTTGGGCATTTATAGCCAAGTATTATTATCACAGGTGCATATAAACTGGGGGGAAAGTATATTATTGTATTATATTGATGCCTTTCGGGCATTATTGCGTTAAAAATGGAAAATAACCGACAAAATTTTGTCGAACAACACTTGGAGGGTTAAGGATCAGGGGCATCACGTGATCTGGGATTCGACTTTTGCAAGCTCGAGTTAATTTTTTTTCTAAAAGAGCAAGCAGTGCGCAGCACTGCGCAGCGGGCAGGCATCGTTGACAGAATTAACGTACTTGTCAGCATCATTTCAGTAAAATTGCCAGAGATACTGTCAAAAACAGAGTTTTCAAAAAATCGTAACTCCTTTGATTTTCGTTGCCGACGAATTTTTTTCTTCACTATTGTTTTCAGGAAAAATTGTAGTTTTCAGGGGGAAAAAATGAACATACCTTTCCATGGTCACGTTATTGTAAATTGATACCAAAACTATAAAATACAATTTTGTAATAAAATTGTTCATATTATATATTATTGTATTCACAAAACAATAAGGAATAAGAGAAGTAAAACAGTATTATACTTACCCTACTTTCTGTTCAGGTATGTAGCCCTCCAAAGTAAAAAAAGTTTCAAAATTTGTTATGTCCTAGTAACATCCACTACTCAAGATTTCACTATGTATAAAAAAAAACACAGTTTCAAAATAGCCATATTATTCCTAAATTTAATAAGCTTTACAAATATAGGCTATATACTTTGCTTCTAATTAAACTATAAACCAAATTATAAAATTGAAAAAATCACAACTATATACAAAGTTTTTCAGCGTGTTCTTGGAATCAAGGCTTTGTGATGCCTTTCTTTTTCTGCCAGGCCTAAGGAGTCTCCAGAAATGTTCTAATAAGTGGAAACACACTTGTAATACAGCCCAGGCACCAAAATCGCTTCGGCCTTTTTTGTTTTTGCTTTCGCAAACTGTGCACTTGCGTAATTTATTCCCCGGAAGGTGGGCGAGGAAATGATTATACCGCCGACATCACCTCCTGGACCTGGAGCAGCTGGTGGTTCTTCTACTGGCTGTGCCAAAGAGTCAATTATTCCAACCAAACAGTCCATTTTTGAAAGACGTTGATCATTGTTTTGACGGTGGAGAACATAGGAATTAAAAAGAATGTTCCAAATTATCACGATCCATGTTTGTAAAATCACGCAACACAGCAGTCAGCTGTTAGCAGTACGCAGTTGTAACATATTGTCAAAACAAAGTATGACGTAATACACTGCCTCCACAGTTATGGGGTAGGGTACGATAAGTGGACCCGGTTTTTTATATCGAATAATGTAATCATCGATACCTACAACAGTAATATTCGCATCTCAAATCTTAGACTATCAATAAATATAAAAGTATCTGTTGTCTGCAATAACAAACATATGTTTTAAATTAAAATGTGAATTTAACCCTTTAAGTGGCGGCCATTTGTGGTCTCAGTGGCAGGCCGTTTTCGGGTAAATTGCCGTGATCGTTAAACTTATTTTTAGAAAATATTGTATAAATGATAACCTAGCAACATTATATATTTTTGTTTTCCTTATGAACTATAGAATAAGAATAATTATGATATTTGGTTCCTTATTTTTATTTTCAGATGAATATCATTGTAGGTGTGTAAAGATTTTCTTTTAGAAAAAATAATTTTTAAGTTCTACTGTCCGTTACTTTGAAACTACTGGAGCTACAAAATAATGTCATATTTACAGAATATACACAATTTTATTCTAAACAAATTACTACCTATGCATTTTTTCTATTTACAAGAACAAAAAAAGTTAGAAGGGAAAAACTAAATCAATGTACAAACTGTTTTTTTTGTTTGGTTTTTTTTTTTTTTTTACTCCGAATCACTATATAGTCACTAGTCACTAGGGCTTGTATTTTCCTCCCAGTAGTGTAGGGCCTATAATAGTGGCTTAGTTTGTCAAAGCACAGTATATTTCGTAAATATAAAACAGGAATTGTCTTATCGCAAACCCCTCCCCATCCTCAGACAGAGGTCAAAGTCGAGCGGTCTAGTAGATAACGTGATTACAGAATCTCACCGCCCGTTCAGCTGGTGCGCCGCATTCTTGTACTTTTGTGTTTTACTGTGTGTGTAACAGATTAGTGATGGGTGACACTATGAGAATTTCGGATTTACCCAGGAGCGAAGAAGGGACCATTCGTTTTTTACAAGATCTTGACTAGTTGCCTAAATCTAAAATATTCGTGGCGGTCGGCAGTTGCGGCTGAAGGCGGAAATCCACTACACTCACTCATCCTTCATATTGCTGCATTCTGGGCGTCACAGGAAACCCATTAACAATTAATAATCGTTGTAAGTTTGTAATTGAAGAGTTGCTTTTTCGTTCTATAATGTTTTTTTTCTATAAATTTATATGTTTGTGTTCCTCATACTGGTGTGGTCAGTATAATCCCAAGGTACCCCAACATTTTCCATGATGAACGAATAACCTAAACATTTACCGGTAACACAAACAACGCGATAAACAATAATATACTCACAATAACAGTACGCAAAGTCGTCAAACAAAACAGTGACGAGACGAGTAGACAGCTGTTCTCTCGTCTGCCGCCAGGTCAAACGAAAACTGTTGGATTCATTTAGGCCAGCAAATATTAGTAACATGAATACACACTATACTATATGATATATATAGGAAATTTCATGGAGAATACGATAGTTCAAACTAGGCCTAAAAATAATGGATGGTTGCGGAGCAACAGCCTTAAATGGGAAGCGACGGCTGCGACGGCGCTTGCCACTTCGCGGCGGCGTGAATCATACGTCTCAGACGGCGCTTGCCACTTATAGGGTTAATATTAACAGTGATCAAACAAATTATTATAACCAAAAACATGTCTTATCATCTTTTAAAGCAATGTTGTGTAGTTTTTTAAAATTGACTGCCATTCTTAATAATCAAATACTACTTATGTAAAGTTGAAATATTACCTTACGTGTATTATTTGAAAGTGCTTACAGCTGTTGACATAGATTATTTAAGTTAAGTGTTCAAAATAATTAATTAGTATCGATTGATTATATTGATTGTTATGATTAAGTAATATTGTTTGCCAATTTCGATATAAAAAACCGGGTCCGCTTATCGTACCCTACCCAAATTATGCATTGTCACGATTATGTGTACTACAAATCTTCATCTTTCAAATGATACCGAATTTGTCTATTTTAGCTGCCATTTTAATATGAATAAATTCAAACAAAACAAGCGCTTTTATATACTTATGGGCGCGACTTTGGCCGTCATAATAGGCATTAATTATTCGCGGCCGTGACGAAAAGCGCTCGGAGGGTTAAAAGTAAATGAAATTAAACCTTAAACAATTAGGCTACATTTAGGAAACCCTGAAGATAAAAAATAACTTGTAGCTTAAAAGGATCTAGCCTAGTTATTAAACAGGCTGACAAGAACTGGAGTTGTTGGTGGTAAGGAATAAAAACAACCCTTGTAATTGTAGTGCATCTTAATTAATCTCCACAATGGCGCACCACTACTGCTTATGTTCATTCTGATACAATAATAGCAATTTAGTATACCTTTAAGTGAGACCACGACACATTTTAAATTAACACGTTGACGACATCGGCCCATTTCTGTACTCTTTTTAGTTGCCGTTGAATTTTTCAATAATAATGCTGAAATTTTTGCATAAATGTTGACAATCCTGTTATTCCCTTCTCTTATAGACCTCCTTAGTTTGTTACCTTCCCCACCCAGAAACCCCCATTCCTCCTGGTACCTAGATTGATTGTATTAATTGATATGTAGGCCTAACTTATACTTTAATTTTAATACTTGTGCAATAATCTATATGGTTTACAACTGCTTAAAAATTATTTTTATAAATGATGGAACTATTTTAAGAAATTGTTAAGTGGTTTTAGATGGTTTTAGTTCTGTGACTAAAGTAATCACTATCCTAGATCATTGCCACCAATCCTTCCTCGATCTAGAAAATTTTTAAAAGCACCAGCTATTTTTATTTTTGAATATGTATAATGTATATGAAAACTAAAGACTCTTCGAACAATCCACATCAGCATGCATCAATACAAGATATTAGAAGACAATACAAGATATTTAGACTATATTGGCCAAACTTTTTTTCAAATCATACAATCATCAATCAGACAAACAGAGTACTACAATATTCAAAGCATGTTTTCCAACTGTGTCCATGTAACTCACTCTGAAGAATTTTACTAATAGCATTCAAGCACTAACACAATCTGCCTTGTGTTCCCCAGATTCTTTCCCTGATAAAGTTCCTACCCTGCTTCATCCCAGTCACTCTTCCTTGTGGGAGGGCTGTGACACACCCGCTTACACGGAAAAAACCAGAAGACGTTCTTGTAAGTTCAATGTCATGTATAGTTTATTATACATACTTATTAGTTACTCAAATATCTTCCATTGAAGAACAGAATAATGTGTAACTGAATTATTGGTAGCCTACTAATTTGACTCACTTCATAATTTTTGTTATTATTTAGGGTAGGGTAAGTTTTTTTCTAGTTCCATGAACAAAATAATGTTTTGACTGTTATTTTCATATTTTGCAGTAATTGTTTTGGTTAGTTTTCTCAGTATTTAAGGTATCAGAATATGAAGAAATAATTATCAGTAAGTCTTTCCTCACTTTTTTTATTGAACATTGTTATCCTTAACCTCTTGTAAGTACTTTCCACACACAAACAAATAAATTAATCATGCAAAGTGGGACTAGTAAACGATCAAATTACATACTATTGAACATAGGTAGGCCAACAACAGTGTAAACTGCCTGTAGATTCCATCCTATGGAGAAGTCATCCTTACCTACGTCCTTCAATAAACTAATCTCATGTGTTAGAAAATATAATTTGCTCTATGGAGAATGTATTTATTCACATGGCTAACACCAATAAATGAGGTAAACCAACGGTTCTTACCTTTCCTATTTATAGTAGTTGGCCTATATCATTGATATAGCCTATTTGTGAAAAAATGTAGAGTTTAAAAATGAGGGTATTATACATTGAAGTTGATGATGTAGCCTATGTATAGTGTGTATGCCCAATTTCACGAAAATCAGTTCATACGTTTTTCTGATAACGGGACCTTTGATAACAGAGATTTTCAACCTTTCAGGCTTTTTTCCTTTCTTAGTGCAATGAAATTTGGTTAAACCTCCCCTCTATCATCATCACCTTATGTGGTCAACACAGTAGTAAGATTTAAATTTGTATTTGTAAGCTAGGGTGGATTTTAGATTGGCATGTTTTAAAACTAAATAAATTATGTATCAAACATTTAATATTACTTCAAATTCATTTTTGAATTGTTTTTGTCTACTCTCATTGCTGTCAGTAAGTTATTATTTTAAAATAAAGCCATGTAAGACAGACCAAAAATAAATTGTATACAAATTTACAAGAGATAGTTAACTATTATATCAGTCATTTTTTAACTTAGTGAGAAAGTTAACACTGTTAGTTTTTAAATATCTAATTATAGCAGTGACAAAACACATCGCAGGTCACTTTCTACGTTCATTTTTGCTTGATATTTTTACTTTAGATAAGACAATGTTGAAAATTCGGAGTCGGAGAGGTGTTTGGATGACAATTGTACTGACAAATTTGCAGCTTCCAAAGCAACTTGCGGGTAAACAGGAAGATAACAACCAAAAATATCCAATGCTCATTTTCTTGAATTCCGACTTTCTTTGAGAATCACATTTTATGTCGATTGCTTGTTTCTGAATTTGATCAGGAAGTACATGCATATTGATTTAAAATGAATCCCTTGTCATCTTAAATTGCCAGTCTGTGTCCTAACATCTGGAAAATAGTGTTGCAATTTAAGTTTTAAGTTATACTAAATGCTGTAATACCAAGTTTAAGAATTCATTGATAAGTTGCAGTGGTAGATGTATCTTCAACAACTTTCTCTTTTTCGGTTGAAAAACTTTCAGTACAATAGATTCAATAGTTCAGGCTGTATGGCATCATTACTCAAAACAGCATTGTAAAGAATGCACTGAGGTAAATAATGACCATTTTTAATGGAAATAAATCCATATTTAATATAATGATAACTATACAGTCTTTTATTTTGCAGTGATCTGGGCATTTTTAGACCTACTGCAACACGTGATATGGGTATGTTTTTTTAATGGTAGCCCAAACCCACGTTCTTTTGGCAATGTTTTCATTATCTACCCTACAACAGATACGGGATGCCATTAGTGACCTGTCATGTTATGTAGTAGAGACCTTCTGAAAGAGCGGTTGGTCACCCTGATGCTGTTTAAACAACTGTGTACTACGTTTGTAAATAAGCCTTGAGGTGAATAAACAAAATGGTCAATACTTTACGGTAGGCACTTAGAAATATAGTAATGAGTATTTTCATTATGTTACAGCGGTTATGCTACAGCAAGAGGTATCGTTCAATTGCTGTAACCAGTACCCCTATTCGGAAAGACGAGACTTGCCGATGACCTACTGTTATGAGAAAACGTCTAAGGCTTTTGACAGAATTTTCAGGACCACCTATGTAAGTAGTTTTTAGTTTAGGAATTAGTATCCTTTGCTTAAGACACAAGGATAAAGGGTCTAAAAAAGTGAGGATTATCATGGATTCCGGAACAGTATATACCAGGGGTCACCAAATGGCGGACTGCAGTCCGGATGTAGACCACCAACCTATTTTGTATGTCTTTTATGTTAATTGTACCTATGTAACTTTGAGTACATTATTTGATTTTTCTCACGCTTTATACTACCGTCGTCGTTTTGCCAACGGATCTCCAAGATCGTCAGTCGTCGTGGTGGTAATTGGTGTGTGTGGTGTGTTATGGGAGAGGAGTACGCACTGACGTCAGTGCCTTGCCTCAGTAGGTCAGTGTTTTGTTTTTGTGTTGAGAGGTGGACGTTAACACCACGTGCGTTGAATTCGTTTGCCTGGCTTCGCTACGAATTAAGGTACTGTACCTGTTACTTTTTTACAATGAAACCGAAAATAAGAAAGGTGGAAGTCGTAAATAGACAGTTTTTGCCAGAATGGACTGATTTGTATTGTTTCAAGCTGCCAAATAGTGTTGGAGTTGTACCGATGTGCTTGATTTTTTAATAAACAGTTACGTTAGTTAAAAGCTCGAATATAAAATGACTTAAAGACCAAACCCAAATCGTTTGTCCACAATTTTCCACTTGGCAGTAACCTGCATCAATCTAAAATTACGAGTTTTCGTCAATCTACATATCTTCGACTCAAACCATGAGTCGTTCAATGACTGAGCAGGAGAAATCTGGTGAGTCTTCTTTACATATTTTTTAAACTCTTGCTAAGCATAAGAAACCATTCTTAGATGCTGACATAATGCACGCTCGAGGCAGGCAATGTTTTGTTTGATAACAGAAAAGATGTGACGGATTTGGTTATGTGCGAGTACTCACTCAAGAAACACACGTTATGGCAGAAGAAAATTATTGTGATGTGAAAGGGCAGATAAATAATTCCGACTATTATGTCTTGGCTATGGACGAATCTTGTGACATTACCGGTATAGCACATTTGGTTATATTTATACATTTCTTGGATTTGAGAAACTTTTGTTGAGGTCCTATTGGTTATTTTGACGTAAATAGGAAGAACCTGGGGAGAAGACATGATCGAAGCTCATGACTGATAAAATAAGATAATGGATTATTTTGTTAAATACGAGTTAGATTTAAAAAAGCTTTTATCGATATCTACCGATGGTGCACCAGCGATTGTTGGGTCCAAAAAAGAACTAGGCTTCACCTATTGAGAACCAATGCAAAGTTTAATGAAAATTTGATTTCCAACTACTGTATTCATCAAAGTGTCCTTTGCTGAAAAATCAGTCGTAATCTTGATAAAATAATGCAAGATGTGATAAAAATAATAAATTTTCTTCGTGTGAAATCAGCACTGATCATAGTGAATTGAAAATATCTCTTGACGAAGTGGACTCTCAATAGGACGATTTGTTGTTGCATAATAATGTGAAATGGCTAAGCAAAGGCAGCGTTTTACAAAGATTCCTCACGATTTTGGAAGACAAGAAAACATTTCTTTTCAACATTGATCAGATACCAGCCAACACTTACTTTGTTTTCTTAGCGATAAAGAAAATGGAATTTCCATTGTTTTCTTAGCAGATATTTTAAAACACACCTATGAACTGAACCTTAAACTTCAGGGCAAAAAAAGCTTGTATGGGAATTCCTGACAGAAGTAAACATAGATCTGGAGCCAATACCAAACGTTCATTAAGGATATTAAATTGGAATTTGAAAACAGATTCACAGATTTTAAGAAAATTGAGAATGTCATCGACATGCTCAGTAAAATTTACTCTCAGGATCCTACTGTTGAATGGAGAAATGAAGCTGCAAATATTTTTTCGGGAGTAATAAAGCTGCTCTCCAGATGGAAATCATTCATTTTCAAGAAAATAAATTTTTAAAACATTAAAAAGAGGAAGTTTCTTGTCAATAGTTTTGGATAAAATTTATTTGTGTTAATACATATCCAGAGTTAAAAGAATTAGCCTTAAAACTTCTTGTTTGTAAAGCATCATTTTCTAAGATAAACTTTATTAAAAATAATTTCCGGAGCAGACTTACTACGAACATCTCCAACATTCAATAGCAATAGCCTGCACAAACAAGTCCAAACTTTGGACGGATAGTTCAAGGCAAAAAATTTTGTTTTTCTCATTAATATTGTAAAAAGACCCCTGTTACTTATTTTTGTTTATAATGTTAGTTTATTATTGATAAAAAAAATTCGGTTTTATTTATTCATTGATATTGTATCTGTACATATTTAAGTAGTACAGTTTATTATTTTAGTTGTTAAGTCCATAAGACACGGAGTATTTTCCTTCCGAACTGTGATGGTCACGTTATTAAAAAGTACCCCTAATGAAAGTAATTGGTGACCCCTGCTGCTATATATTCTATCCGGAAGACAGAGGCTTCTGAAGTATTATTAAGGACCTTATATAAAGCACAAATATTTACACTATGGTTATATGAGCTTAAATATTTATATGACTTTAAAATTTACTGTATAAAAATCCAAACCAACAATAAAAAAATTATTTTGATCACAATGCCATAAACAAAAATTACCTTACTTTCTCAATTCATAAGACCACTTAATTTGAGAAAAGTCTTTACAGGAATTTATATATAGTTTTTTTCAATTGAAAGAGCTAATAGACAATACCATTAAAGAGTGTTGCACAAATTCATAGAAGAAAGCTCTTATAGTGAAAATAAAATGATGCATCATTTAAGCAATTAAAAATGGATAACATGTTAACGGACATTTGCCATTGTTGTATGATACCAAAATATAGCACTATGTTTCAAGGATTGGAATCTCATTTTTTCAGGTGCCAAAAGTCTTGACATATGATTAAGCTAGTGTAAAGGATTAAAATTAAAGTATAGCGATGAATTTGCTATATTAACTAAGACTAGAACCAGTTTACATTTATAAAATTGTCATTCATCTGTAATTAACAGTTCTGTTGTTAGTTCCATACAACTAGAAGAAATTGTGTGAAAAAGAAAAGTTTTAGTTTTTTATTTATACTAAAGTTATGTTTAATTGTACAACAATTGCATTATACATGTAAGCTTGGAAATATAGTGCCAAAAAAAGACGTATCGCACGTGGTTAATAAAAAAAATTTGTTCACAAATGATCAAAATTGTAACTTGCCACAAAAGTCAAACTGTATCAGCTTGCTTATTCGGATTCATATTACTAATAATTCAATTGACATTGTTGAAATAGTTTAAAAGTATATCCTTCAAATACAAAAATATCTATTTACTAATATTTTCCACTTTTACTTGGACATTTTCATTCATTCCTCAATACTACGATATTGCTATCTGTTGTATGATATTACTTTTAGTGACTACAACATCTACAGTAAGACGATTACAATAAAAAATAATTTTGAAACACCCTGTTTACTATAAAACTTGTATGTATGTATCTGTTCTTATTTCATTTTGTTTTATTTATATAATCATGGTATTTGTAGGTTGCCTTGAACATAACTCCGCAAACTTACACTCTATTCGAAGGAGGAAATGCAGAGGAGGTTTGGTCACAGTACCTAACCCACAAAAGCTCTTGGTATCCTACTTTCTTGAACTGGCGAAGAAACAACATCTACTTAAATCCGTTCAATGACTCTTGCATTGGAATTTTGACCTATGATGACTATTCCGTAAGGCTTGAGATTCTATGTAAGTATACTGAATAAATCATAGTTGTAACTGGGCATTACTACCCTAATTTATAAATAGATGGTTTTTTTATAACTGTAATTATAAGGGAAATATTTGACTAGTAGCTGAAATCTTACATATTTGCTCTACACAATATTCCATTACCAGTCTTAAAGATCTATAGTCTCTATATTTTTTGACGTGACAACGTCTTAAATTAGGTTGCGGCTCGGAGTCACTCATGAAAAAGTGTAACGCCCGGTAACGTTACGATGCCCGTCCAGTGGGTCCGCCGCACGGGATCCGCACGGGATAAAGCAGATAACTGTGGGTCCGCCGCACGGGATAAAGCAGATAACTATGTTTATTCGTGAAAATGTGGAGTGCTTAGATTCGTCATTTACAACAACTACAACAATAAAGGTAAATAATTGTACACTGATATTTCATTATCGTAAACTATGATTGATTGATTAATTGTTAGATTGACACAAAAGTTGAGAAACTGAGTTTATAGGTTATGTCATACTATTGACAAATGTTGATAGTGTTAAGTAAATTATTAGTTTAAATCACTCTGCAATCAATCGTAATTCAGTCGATTGAGAAGAAACAGCGCGTATTGCTAGTCAAACATTTAAAATAACAAATTATAACCTCTAACCTGTCATAACAGTGCGACCAAACAAACGAACTAAACCGACCAATCACCACGCGCGGAGTTAGAATTTAACTGTGTTTAGCAAGAATTTAAAATTCCAATTTTAGTAAATGTTTTATTCAACTTTACCATTTACAATAACAAATTTTAATTAATTTCAAATTATGTACAATGTTTTAGTAAACAAAATATATTTCTATAGTTAAAATTTGTGCAATTCTTATTTTCATTCAATTCCTTGTTCCTATTGTGCAATTTAATAATATTCATATCAATAAATATTCTACCGAGAAAAAGACGTTGTCACGTAAAATCTTCACCCGTAAAACCGACTTTACAGGCAACCATAATTTTTTTTTAAAGGATTAACTGTTAATTTTATGTTAAGTAATTTTACAATGTTTTTCCAAACGTTTTTAGTTAGAATTACCTGGAACTTTATGTACATAATATGTGAAATGGCCCAGGCACTGATATTTGTTTTTAAGTAATAAAAATAATGTGCAAATGCTGTAACAAATCTAAGAGAATGGTCGGAAATGGGACATTTTTAAATGCTACCGATTCACTGAGTTGAAGTTGAACAAAACCAAAACCCAAACCACATTTGATGTAAAGAAAAGAGATAGTATCTACTACGGAGTAGTGACTACTCCTCAAGTCCAGATTTTTTAAGTCACACAGGAAGCAGATCCTTTTTCCTGTCAGAGTCAGTTTGAACGTGATATTACCATGTTTATGTATGTCAGAGAGCCAAACAATATGGTATACAAAAGATAGTAAGAAACTGTAAACAAATTTTAAGATTTTAAAGTGAAACTGTTAATTTTTGAAACTTTGTACCAGAATATGACAGGGACAATGAGCCACTTCTGCCTTTTCTGCTAATTAATGCCTGGCCATGCAAACGATGAAGAGATGTCTTTGTCACTTGAAGTGGTTTCACATTGCAGATGAAGTTCTGTCTAGTTGAAACTCCTTTCATTCAACTGTTTTTGTTTAATTCATAATTTAATTTCTTGGCAATGTCCACACTAATTGATAGATGTCCCTGCCTTTTCGAAAATATAGGATTTTTCATTTCATTATAAATGTTCTAAAAAACTTTTTAGCTCAATCATTGAACCTAAATTAAACAACGTTCGAACAGCCCATGGACTTCTAATTAGTTGAAATCAAAAGTGTAATGTGTAAACTAATGTAAATTACAAAAAAGGTTTGTCCTATTAGCCTATTCAGTTTTTCCATTGCTTGGACAATGTTTAAGAAATTAACTAACTAGTTATATATCACATTAAATATTTTGACAGATTTTTAGTTTGACATCCTAGTGTAGAAAATTTGCTGATGCATGATTTTCATTATCAACTGTTGTTAACCCGGCTCTAAGGAAAAGTAATTAATGCTTATTAATATGTCTAAGAGACAACTCTTAAAAGGTACTTATGCACTATACCGACCCCACGTATTTTTTTATAAATCAGGTAGAGTAAGGTTATGTTATGTTAAATTACTATCGTAACAAAACCTAATCTAACCTAGGTCAGGAGACTAGGTAGTGGACATGCAGAGCGGACTCCCAAATCAGCATAGAGACGACAATGGAGCCACTGTCCAGCGCCTGGCGCGCCTTTAACTGCCTGACAGACGCCTGATAAGCCGCCGGCACATACCGCGCAGCGACAGTACAGTCACTTTATATGCTGATTTGGGAGCTCCTGTCTACAGAGGAAGAAGCCGTGGGCTTTTTCCAATCGCGAGGTCTGCTGCCCCTGACGATATTATGCGAAGGAGGACATTCTATGAAGTTTTATTTCGGCGAACAATACCCTTTTTGGAAATGCAATATCAGACTGAGCAAGAAGAAAGTTGGGTTTCGTGTCGGTATGTTACACTTATGGCTGTTATTCTGGAGCATATTGAACCAGGTAGTACGATTATGTCTGACTGCTGGGAAGGATACAAAACCGGTGAACTGGAAAGTGCTGGATTTGTACATTTCTCGGTCAACCACAGCCACAACTTCGTACATCCCGAAACTGGGGCCAATACGCAGCGTGTAGAAAGAATGTGGGGTAGTGCGAAGTGGCGCAATAAGGTCCAAAGGGGAACTGCTTGGCATCATCTGGATACATACTTGGCAGAATACATGTGGCGAGCAGCAGTAGCGGAAACCAGAGGCGATAGGTTTGATGCGTTGCTAGTGGACATCGTGGCCTTCTGGGATGACGCCAGTACACAGTAACCATTTTTCTCTCGGTTTTATTGTTGTATATACATTCATATTCATGCTACACATGTTTTTATCCTCTTAACTGTGCCCAATTTGTAAACAAATAGGTGGGGTCCGTAGAGTGCATAAGTACGTACCTCTTAAAGTGTTTGATATAGCAGATAGAATAAAATAATTTGATAAACTAAATTTAGAGTTGTACGTAGAATAATATATCATGTATTGGCCAATATAATATTTTTCTTGTGGCACACCTTGTTTTACCTGTGAACTATTAACTAGAATAACTATTAAATATTATTACACTGTGCAGATCTTGATGGTACCAGATTTTCCCTTCTTATCCTTGGAGTCATCGCAGTGTTCTTCGCCTCCAGATTGGCCCGACAACCGATATTCTTCTACATCGTTGGAGTATCTTCTGGAGTTCTTGGGTCCGTCCTCTTCATTGCATACTTCCTGCTACGTCTCCTCCCGATGCGGGTAAGTTAGTGTAGTTTATTGATTGGTTTATAGTGTGAGAGAATTATTCATTACTTATGTTATCATTTTAAAAGAAATTGAAGATAGTCACGTAATTTTCTAAGGTTATACAGTGTTGGTACAATCCTACGTATTTGACATATGTTATTTATTTAACACGCAAGTTCTAAACGTTGAAACTGATCGTATGGCAGTGGAGTGGAGAACTTTCTGACACTGTGGCCTGGAATTTGCTGTGCTCTGCCCTGTCAGTGTATCACAGCGCCCTGCTTTGTATGTTATTACATGTACTTGTGTTGCATTTTACTGTGATTCAACACCCTGAGCAGAGTTAACGTCACGAATTTACGGTTGACACTCATAAGCTAAAGAGTGGTTTAGGAAGTTCAAAGATTTTAAAGCATTCGAGTGGAGAGTGACCTGGCAGATGTTTTGATCATGTTTGTGCAGCATCAATGAAAACTGTCGATTTACTGTACAGAAGTTAAAATTAGATCTTTGTATTTCAAAACCTTGCAGTTTGTGACATTTTACTTCTGAAAATGAATCACGTTTCTGAATTTCTGGCCTATGCAGGCATGACCAATTCCAGGTCTCTTTCCACTGAAATACGGCCATCATAAATACTCTAAATCACTATCTTATTTGAGTATTACTCATAGACTCAGTGTCAATATTATATATCACTCTGGAGCAAAATGATCAAGTTTCTCTAAACTCTGCTCAAGATTTCAGTCATAAAAATATAACACTAGCCCATGTAATAATAATAATAATTGGCCAGCAAATAGAAGGGAGGTTGGGTGCTTATCGGACAAACTTCGTTCATTACTACACACTGTACAGAAGTTGGGGGTAGTAGCTTAGCTGGGGGTTTTATTACACCACCTCATCATTTAATACATCCCATGCCAGTAGTTTTTCAGAAAGTATTTAATACATCCCATGCCAGTAGTTTTTCAGAAAGTATTTAATACTTCCTATGCCAGTAGTTTTTCAGAAAGTAGTAGTTGCCAAAAGAGTTAAAGCACATTGCAAGGGGTTATATACTTCAGCCTAAATTTTAAATTTTTAACATAATTAAATAATTTTTTTGTGTTGTTTCGCTCGATAAAAGTTCATTATAGCCTGCATATACAAACATTGCTAGTATAAATATAAATATGTATACAAAATGTTCTTTCCATAAAGAAACATTTTTTAACTTTATTGTGATTTGTTTGAAAGTGTAAAGCATTTGGTGCACAATCAACACCTATAAATTTAATCAAAACTTAATAATCAATTAGATAACAAAATCTGAAAATTATACCTCTTGTGGTAGTATTTTGTTTTCTAATCATGTTGTACATAAAAGCTGCTGGAAGAAATTAATAGCACTGTTACATATACAGGGTTAATAAAAAGTCTGGAGACCCCCGACTAATATTGTAACGGCTCACACGAGAAAAACTAAACTCGTCACACATTTATGTTATATTATGAGGTACTTTTTGGGCATAATTATTGCTTCATTCACAAACCCAAAATGGGGGATTTTGGGGGCAGCTCAAAAGTTTTAAATGTAAAGCCCCATCAAGTGACCTGCCATTTTCTAGTCCCTAATAAAAGAAAACAAACAACGCAAACTAGAGGTCTCTATCTTAACCCAGTAAAAAATGACTGCCAATTGAAAATTTTATAAGTAACTTTTGGGGCAGCTAAAAACTGTCACTTTTAAGCACCACTCAGTTGATCTCTCATTTGTTAAGTATTCATAAAAGGTACAAACTAGGAAAAGTGGAGAATTCTAATGAAACCATATTTTTTATTGTTCCCTATAAAGGAAAAGAAGAGATATTTTAATAAGAATTTTCTAACATTGTTATTTTTTAAGCAGATACTCTGTCATTACTTACCAGCTTAACGTTTCACAAGAAGTGTTCAAATTGCTTCCCCTCAGCGGCTTGACAATGCGCAAGTGTGGTGTAAACATGTGATACAACTCGCTGCAATGTTTGTTGAGGAATCCCATGTATTTCCTGTACAACTCGATTTCTCAGATCATCAATATCTCGTGGCTTTGTTTTGTACACTCTGTCTTTTGTCTTTGACATAACCCCACATGAAGTAGTCGAGTAGTGAAAGGTCTGGTAATCTGGCGGGCCACTGAATAAACCCACGTCTACCTATCCATTGATTTGGGAAAACATTATACAAGTAGTGGCGGACTTGCCGGCTATAATATGGAGGTGCTCCGTCTTGGAACCAAACTTGTTCAAAATCATCTCTGGATGCCTGGATTGCTGGAATTATTTGTTGTTGGAGCATACCTAAGTACACATCACCAGTAAGGTTCCCTTCAATGAAGAATGGTCCAATTTGTCCTCCCACCATACCTACCCAAACGTTAATTTTTTCGGGATGTTGAGTGTGTTGTTCTTGCACCCAGTAAGGATTAACATCACTCCAGAGACGAGAATTGTGTCTATTTACTTCCCCGTTTAGCATGAAGGCTGCTTCGTCACTGAATACAATATTATTTAAGTTTAATGTCTGGTTATCTATTTTGCTCATCATTTCATCACAATATTGTACCCTTCGATCGAAGTCATCTTCGTTCAGCTCGTGTACAAGATGAATTTTGTATGGCTTGTATTTATTTTCATGTAAAATCTTACAAACGGAGGTACTTTGGGATTATACCGACCACACCCAGACATGAATCGTTATTTAACATTTTGCTTCTACTGATTACTAGATTAGCGTAGAAGACTATTTCGTCAGTATAAAACAGGAATTGTCTTATCGCAAACCCCTCCCCATCCTCAGACAGAGGTCAAAGTCGAGCGTCTAGTAGATAACGTGATTGCAGAGCCTCGCCACCCCGTTCAGCTGGTGCATCGCTTTGTTGTACTTTCGTGTTTTACCTCTACATTTCTCCAAACACAAAAATTTAACAAAAACAAACATTTACCAAACTAAACTCTTTATTAAAAAAACACTCAAAACTTGTTTTTATTCTTGATCACATTCCGCCACCCAAAATGCGAGTGCCTCCGGCCATCAGCGCGGGCTTCGACAGCACCTTCGGTGCTGCCCCGCGCTGATGTCGACGAAAGAAAAACATCCCTCGAGATAGTACCTATCAGTAAAATATCAAATTCTAGAGGGGCTAATCAGAAATATAAATTGAATTGAAATGGAAAGGCAATTATGTACCGTGCAAATCACGTGATGCCGCGCGGCCTGCCGTAATCAGGATTCTCGAGAAAGATAAGATAACAGCGACAACAATACCGATCACAATACCTGGAAATGCTTGTAAGTTTGTAATTTTGTAATTGAAGAGTTGTTTTTTCGTTCTATCATGTTTGTTTCTATAAATTTCTATTTTTGTGTTCTTCATACTGGTGTGGTCGGTATAATCCCAAAGTACCCAAACGGATCCCTGAGAAATCCCCACTTCTCTTGACAAAGCAGTTGTTGACACATGCAGGTTTTCAACAACAGACATCAACACCTCCAGACAATGGTCTTCAGTTCTTCCTGATATCGGTCTTCCAGACTTAGGCCGATTCTTCACTGAGCCTGTTTCTTCAAAACGTTTAATTGTTTTTTCAACAGCAGATTTTGATATAGGGTTTCTATCAGGAAATGTTTCATTAAATAAATGTCTCACTTGTTCATATGATCGAATTCTATCACCATATCCACGCATCATTAACAATGTAATACGTTCCTGTTCGCTTAGCTCCATGAAAAAATTAAGGAATAATGTGACTCAAGTTAGTACGGCAAGACACTGGTATTGAAAACATGAAACAATGATAAGACTAGTGTAAACAACAGATAATTCGGGACAAAGTTAATAACTAGTGGAATGTAGTCCTCCTGCAGTTAGGAATTCCCAATATTTCTTTAAACTTTTGTTATTTGCTAGGTTTGATATTTAAACCCATACTTTGTTTTGAGATTGTTTTGCCTTTTAATACCTAACAAATGAGAGATCAACTGAGTAGTGCTTAAAGTGACAGTTTTTAGCTGCCCCAAAATTTAGTTATTCCTATGTTGTAAGTAGTTTATTCTGGCTTATACAATTTTCAATTGGAATTCATTTTTAACTGGGTTAAGATAGAGACCTCTAGTTTGTGTTGTTTGTTTTCTATTATCAGGGGCTTGAAAATGACAGGTCACTTGATGGGGCTTTACATTTAAAATTTTTTAGCTGCCTCCAAAATCCCCCATTTTGGGTTTGTGAATGAAGTAGTAATTACGCTAAAAAAGTACCTCATAATATAACATAAATGTGTGGCGAGTTTAGTTTTTCTCGTGTGAGCCGTTACAATATTAGTCGGGGGTCTCCAGACTTTTTATTAACCCTGTATATACATTCGTAAATAGTTAAAAGAATTGGAAATGAAATCAGGATCTTCATCAGTATCTTGCGCTAAATCACTACTTCACAAAAAGAATCAGAACCTACATTCTTTTCAGCTGATTTATGAAATTTTTCAACAAATTTATCACTAAGCTCCGCATCCACAACATTCATTTCCTGTTCCATCTAATATTTTCACTACCTGGTGACGTGTCACAGCCTTGTTTACTCATTTAAAATTTCAAACATTAGTAATAAAATGAAATATTCTTCTGAGAACAAGATAATAATATGAACCTAGTAGCACAGTGAGTGATGATTCTGCCTGATAGTGCTGGTAGTGCTGATGTCAAAAAAATGCAATAAGTAAAACAGTAAACGCAACTGTTCTGACAAAACCCATATAGCTTATGATCTAACAATTTTACTGACAAATTGTTGAATTTCGAGTATGATTATTTCATTAGCAGATAATCTTTAATATAAACATATTGTGGGTTTTGGCCATTTTCATAGAAATTATTGATGTCTATATATAAGTTATGTCAGCGTGCAAAGGGTTAATATTGTAATTTTAGATTAAACTAAATCTGTGGTTAACGATTTTTATTTGCGAATACGTTTGTTTATATATGGTAAAAAGGTAACTAAATGCTTTTTTGACCAAAAATGTGGATTTCATATCAACACTGATGATGAGCTTTACACAAATGTCTTTGTTGAATTAATATTTATGTGGAATGGACCATTTCCGATACTAGATGCCTCAATACTCACAATAATTAATTATAATATTAATGTTTATAATGTAACAAAATTCTGTTAACAAAAAAGATTTACTAGCGAACATATTTTATTGTGATAACATCTTTTATTTAAGCAGAGCCGAACATGGTGGATCATACCGCTGTTGTTACATTTCTAGTTAGCGTTCCATTATTGTATTTACTATTAGGCCTATGGTCCAATTATAAAGATTAGTTCACTTTTTAAAACATAGTTTGCAGTTATCTATTTTTGGATTGTTACGCATATTTGAAATGGCATTATAGTTATTTTACAATTGGTCTATATCCTCAGTTACAAATAACAAAGGAACCGACGTGGAATTCAGAATCAAGACCACAGTTTTGTATAGAAATCTGAATAAAATTTGTTGGTATCTGCTTATCTGCTATATTATATACATACTTATATATATATGTTATATAGTTTGGCCCATTTCAAAGATAGTGACAGATTTCATTAGCTTACTTTTTGTTACAGAAAACATTGGCAGTGGGTCTGTTAACCAGCGGAACGTCGTTTATCTACTATGGATTTTGGTTACTAGAAAAGCAGATAAAGGACATTTATGTACACGCACATCGAGTACTGTGTTGGGTATGTGGTGTTCTCAGCACTAATCAGCTTCTTGGTCTGTTTTCGATTTGGTCCAGTAGTGGATCGTCGGAGCATCAAGATAATAAAGTGGATCCTACAGGTGAGTTTTACTTGTAAGTTAACCCTTTTTCTGCCATTGTTTACTTAAAACACCATTTCTTAAAAGTTCAAATAATGATCAGCTACCACCGTTTTTCCAATTTATTTGAACATTATGAATTATTAGATTTATTTCTAATGGGTCTTAGCAGGTGATGATGGAGGCACTACTGATTTACTTGATATTCATTAAAGAAATAGGGCAGATAATTGAGTTTGGGTCAGTGTTAAATAATTAATTAGCAGTTACAACACTGGATCATAATTATATCTTAACAAAAATCACAGCTGGCCGTAATAGCGGGGCTCGACCGGGCGATCGATACTTGTGTTAAACCACGGCAAACTGCATCAGTTTGGTACACTCCCTAACGAGACTGAAGTATTCTCATGAGAATCAACCACCCTTAACGGTTGAAATTAGGTTCCAGAAATCAGAAATCTTCATAGCCCTATTAATTTTTATCCAAAAATAGAACAAGAGGTCAGAGAATTACAGTATGGTTATGATATGAAATTTACAATACATTGTGACATAAAAAACTAATTCATTACAAGTACATGTAAGTTTTTTTATTTTAAATAAGAGTGTTGGTTTCAATCTTGAACTCATAACTCTTCTTCTTAAGATTTTGAAGTCACAAGTTTAGAAGTCTTGTGGAAACATATTGACTAGTCTTGCTCCAATATAGGAGAGTTTCTTGGAGAAAAGTATAGTTCTGTGCATCAGTAAGGAGAAGTCATTGCCATGTTGCGTGTGATGGTCATGTTTCATTGTGAAACAGTATGAGTGAAGACTAATGTAGATAGGCACCGATTTGAGAATGCTAAGGGTCTGAAAGGCTTCTTAACAGGTATCCCTAGGTCAAAGGTCAGCCAGGACCTGCACAGCCTGCTTTTGTAGGACTAAGAACTTCTGTTCTTCTTCAACCGTAACAGACGTGTATTTAAGTGGACACAGATTTACTTAGGCTACATTGGGTTAGGTTAAGGTGAATTGTTTGTTATATAATATTTAAATAGTAGTAATGAACATATTAACACATCAAGAGTAATTTAACTTTAAAATAATAGAAGGCATTTTGACACATTGGGCCAAATAAAAGAACTTCCTACAGACAAATTTTTTTAAATGCTGTTCCAACTCTTAATTTAGTTTCTGTTACTTTCAGACTGAAGTCGTTATGAATTCCAGGAAGACCTTAAAAGAATTACCCGATTTCTCAACAACAAAAATCTTGTCTAATGATTAATAGATACTAGGTTAAATCTACATTAGGAATGCCACATCTATACTGGAATTACACAGATAGTGGCCATGCTGAACAGGGTATGTTCATAGCCTTGAAGTTCAGTGAACTACTTTGTGATATGCGAATCTATACAGGGATTATACAGATAGTGATCTTGAGATCCTTCTCTGAATTTGTTATGTTTATGTATATAGCCACATCACATACGACATCTTATTGTGGGGTAATTTTCATGTTGCTAAATGGCTTTTTGTCCTACAGAAGATATAACTAAAAATAATTAGTGGTTTAAATTGGAATACTCAATGTTGGCCACTAGTCTAAAGGGTTCAAGGGGTTTTTTTTTAGGGTAGGCTATCTGATAAATCAACAGTCTTATACCTTTACGTACCTAACAGACCTTGGACATTTAGCATCAATATTTATTTATAGTAGTAAATAATATTTGAAATCTTTGCAGACCTTTGGGTTGCTGTTGATATACTTGAGCATCAGCATGGAAGAATACTCACTGCCATTCATCATCTGCATCCTGATTGGGTATATAATGCCACCCAGGTGTACCAAAGCGGTACTCAAGGAATTGAGATATTTTTGGTAAGTATGTAGATCATACAATGGCATTTTTAGTGCAATATTGAAGTACAACATTAGTCTTTGACAAGGAATCAACATTTTTAGTGGCGATTAGGACAAAGCTAAGAAGAGTAAATTGGTAATTAATTATTTTTCAAGTAATTAAGTTTCACCTAGTTTGAGAGTTTCCTTCAAATTTTGAACAACTTTAAACTTGTGTGTTATGTGTGTGCCTGCTCATTACACATAGAAGTGGTTTTAAAAATGTATGCCTAAAGAACTGACCACTCAGTCAAATCGTCGGATCATTAACTTTTTGAAAGTTGTATTCAACTACAGATATGTTATAAAAATTGTATTTAATTAAAGTGAGAATGGTATTTGTCTTGGAAGTGCTGAAGTTCGAGCAGTCCAAGACCATCAGACTGCACAGTTAGAAAGCGCAGATTCATACTCTGTCTGTGATCATAGCACTTTTTATCAGTAACATAGACTTTTTACTGTTTCAACTCTCTCCCTTACTCTGTTTGATAAGATCCCTGCGTAGGCCAGTGGGCCAGTGGACCATGAGGATGAAGCAGACTAAGGCTTAAAAAATGGGATCGGTCTCTCATTTAAAAAAAAATATTTATACATTTTCCTGCACAACATGCTTCAAATAATAAGTTACTTTCTTTGAAAGTTACCGAATTTTAAATACGAGGATTTTTTCTATTGTCAACTGTCTTCGGACCCACATGGAGAAAAGTTTCCGATATCCGAGGATTTCTGTACTGTTTTCGTGTAGAGATTTGGGGAAATATTGCAAAAAGTTAATCCAAAGCCAAATTGCGATCATCACAGAGCACATTTTCATTTTTTATCAAATATTTCAGTCTCAATTGAAGGTCTTCCGCTCCTCTGATCATCATGCACAGATGTGCAGCCGTTAAACTCGTGACACCACTTGAACACGCTTGTATGATTCATAGCGTTGTCACCATACGTAGTTTTTACCTCATAAACCTTAACTGGAGTTTTACCCTTCCAAATAATATAATGGGTGACACCTCATATTTCGCATTTGGCAGGAGATTGGTTTGACTTTTTCACAAAACTTGTCGCATCAATGGTTCTGAATGTACTGACCTCGAACGGGTCTCATTGCAGACGGGAGGAATCAGGCAACACGGCAGTGTAGCAAACATGTCAAAAGAAAATCCCTTCAGCCGTGAGAGCCTCTTAATTTACGTATACTCATACACTTCTCATTTACGTCTAGTTTTGTGAACCAGATGGTACAATGTCCCTTACAGAATAGGAATACATAATCCAAAAGATCTAGTGCCTAAAAGTTATATTTTTACATATCATTTATAGGTTATATCATTACAGCTATTGTTAACATTTGTTAACAAGTGGTTTTGTTGACTAGGAGGCAATGGAGACTGCAGCGACAGATGGCAAACCCTCCACCCCTGCTTACCGAAGAGCAGTACATGCTACAAGGACATGAAGTAACAACGCGAGAGCTAAAAAAGCTTCGTGAATTCTGTACCGGACCCAATTTCCATCAATGGCAAAGAGTCGTAGGACTCAATAATCCGCCCAAGTAGGTAGCTCTCTTACTACTTTTTTTTCAGCAATTGAATGGTTCTTTCAAATACAAAACTTCTTTATTCATAAGACAGTACAGGTATTGTACATAGAATAGTGTCAAAATTATTGTGTCAGATAATGTACAGATTTATAGAATAATACAAAATATAGTGTCAGTTATCTAATATAAAATTAGTCTTAATCTATGGTAATAATGTATTAACTGTAGATAATGCATTTTTAAATTGTTAGTTAGCATTTTATTTAGTTAATATTGTCTTATTTATTTATATGTTAAGTGTATCAAAATATTAAAGTTATTTATTTTTTGCTAATGTAACTATATTAAATATGACTAATTAAGTTAAAGAAAGTTAAGTAAGTATTATACACGGCTCAAAAAACTCTTCCAGGCTATAGAAGGCTCTTTTTATTAGATACTGCTTCAGAAGGACTTTAAATTTATTTAAATGTGGCTCTGATTGAATACTAGAAGGCAGATTATTATAAAATTTTGCACCCATGTACGAGGGTTTTTTGCAATAAATTGTAATTTATGTTTTTCTAAGCACAACTTCTTTTTGTTTCTTGTGGAATATTGATGATGGTGTCCTAGTTTTAAATGGTTATCAATTGTTTCTTTTATGCTTACAACAGTTTCAAAAACGTAAAGACTGTACACAGTTAGTATTCCTAATGTAGAAAAATGCTGTTTAACTGAATAACTATGGCCCAATCCTAAAATGACTCTTATGGCCTGTTTTTGAGTCTTTAAAATAGAGTCCATATTTTTACTTGTAGTCCCACCATAAAGACTAATGCCAAATGAAATTATTGAATGTACGTATGCAAAATAAATTACTTTCAGTGTTTCTGAGCTGCATATCAAGAACATTTTGTGAAGGGCATACAAACCAGATGATATTCTTGGCAATATCATTGTTACATGATTTGTCCAACTTAGGTGTTGGTATATTACCAAACCTAAAAATGTTGAGCTACTGACCTGTGATATGATTTGGTCATCTAATTTTATTATTGGGTTATATGATTTTCCTTGTTGAGTAGAGAAAGTGATAAAATTAGTTTTATTTGGGTTAATATGAAGGTTGTTCTTTTTAAAGTAACTACTCATGGTGGAAATATTTAAACTAGATAGAATTTCAATTTCTTCTTTGGAGCTGGCCGATATTTTTAAATTTGCATCATTTGCATAGAAAAACCACTTGACTGTTTCCCTCTAGTTGTGGTACACCTTTATGGTAACAGATGAAAAGAATTGGACCCGAGATTGAGTCCTGGTGAACACCAAATTTAGTAGTCTTGACTGTTGAATTATGTTAAGTTCTTTGTGAAATGAATACAAACTATGAAAGAGTAGACTCTTAGTTATTGTTAACTAACATGTATACCTACACGGTGTTGTGTGTAGACTTATAAGTGCTGTTGACATTACAAAACAGAGAGTGTTATATGCTTAGTTTTGGAAGAGTATAAATTAGAATTGAATACAAAATTAGAATTTACTTTTTCTTTTCCCTCTTATAGTAGTTTTCTAGAACAGTCGTTAGGTCAAGAGCAGGCTCTGCTTGAGGCCATCTAGTTTTAGCTGCATAAGGACAATGTTAAACCTGAAACACCTTATTTTTAATTTTTGAATTATTTGAGATGTCTCATTTTAAAGGCATGAGTAATATGCATACAAATGCTTTTAATATTTTCAGTATTTTTATTGGTTATAAAAAACCAATTTCACATTTTTTTGTACTTAATTATTTTAATATTAATACATAGAAAAACTAAAATACGCTTGGATGTGTGTTGATTATATCATGTAACATAATTCTGTCATTATAAATAAAAGCGTAGAAGTGTTTTTGTAGAGTAGTACTCAAGGTCTTTTCGCTACAGCCGGCTCTTAAAAAGAAAGAGGTACAAAGCAACAGTGCTGTGTTAACAATCTAGTGGTCATGACCATCAGGGCCAGGAATAGTGGTTCATACTAGGTCTAGATTTTGTGGTGCAAAGGTTGTAGGATGGAAAATCTAAAACAAGCATACATAGTAAGTAGCCTTTAACAGAAGTAGGAACTTTGAGTTAGATAACCAACTTCTGATATATCAGAAGTCGGTAATAGTATTGAATATGGCAAACTTCCTGATATATTGGAACTTTCGTAATAAGTGTTTTTCATTTATACATTGACACATTTTGATAGAATTTTCATGTAAAAAGTCTAAATAGATAACCAAAGTAACGACATATAATGATTTTGTAAATAGTATTAGACTTTTCGTTTGTTTATTCTATGTCTGTTTACATGTATTATCGCCCGTCTGCTTCATCCAAGGTCAAACTACACGCCAGTCGTTGCTTCTCGGGAGTAAACAAACGGACAGTTGCTAAGACGTGTTTACATTGTAAATAGCGCTATTTACACTGTTTCTTATTTTTTTATTTCGTTTGACTTATGTAAAGAATAATGACTGTTCGTTTTGTTCAATTTACGTTCTAGTGAACTTGATAGACTTCTTAGAAGTGAGTTGGATGAGAGTGAGGAGAGGTAATTTCCCCAGTGGATGGCTTGTTTGTTGACAATTCTAATGGAGATCCATCATGGGAACCTATCGAATCAAATCATCAACATCCGGTAGGCGTATTAATTTCATTCCTAGCAGTGATGGCGATGAGAATGATGTTGAGACCGACCAAAGTCGTGTTAGAAATAGGCCAGTAGGTAAGCCTACCAAGGGAGGTAGAGAGAAAGCTAGAGGCAGGCCTAGGGGTTGGCAATGATCGTGTTCCAGACATTTTTGTTGAAGAGGATGATGACTGGAATTAAATTGAAGAATGGGATGAGATATCCCAGGATAGTTAACATACAATTATGTACTCTGAACTACCTGGACCCAAGCACTGTCCTCCACCAAATTCTAGGCCTATAGCCTATTTCAATTTATATTTTTTAGCATAGTTTTGTTGGAGCTAATGGTAAAAGAGACTAATAGTTATGCCCAACAATATATGAACAAAAATCAGTATATATCTGTCATTGAAGAAGTCAGCCTACGTTGGATTGCAAGAAAAACAAATGTAGGTCACATTGTGCAAGGAAGAAAACACAATTAAAAAAATGGAAAGAATTTTAAAACTGTCAGGAAATAAGGAAAGATGTGCTGTTTGCAGCAAAAAGAGCCTTACAAAGTGGTGGAAAGATGAAAAAAAATCTAGAAGTGTGAAAGAGGATTGCATGGCATATAATGTGTGCTAAATTTAACGCAAATTAATTTTTTAAATTTTGTAAATAATTTGTTTTTTGTCAGTGAACTGAACTGTAAAAGTAGGCCTAACTGGAAAACATTTGGTTTAGTTTACATGAGTCCAATTTTATCCATCTGTTGTTGGAAAACGCAGTAATTAGGATATTTACTAAATGTATATAATATTCCTAATTGAGAGTTTTCTTGAGTCATACTTTTTGTAGTTGTATATATACATATTCACTGTTAGAATACATATGGCTTTATGCCTCAACATTTTTTTATCACTGGCCAGGAGTGGTTTAAAACGATGTTTTTTTTCTTCAATTTCAAATTTACAATACTTATTATAAGTATGAAAAATTCGTACTAATATGTTGTTTGCATGAAAATGACAATATTCTGGTAGCTCATTTTATAATACAACATAAAAAACAGGTAAAGGATATGATTTGTAGTTCCTAAAATAAAACAATTTCCCAACAAATCCCATAAAAATAGCTTGGTATTTCTTGTTTACTTCTTATAATATAGACTGGTATCCAAAGGGTTACACTATTCTGGATTATTGCTACTACCAATATAACTAACATAATAGCATATTCTAATGTAGTTAAGTTGGTGTTTGTAAAAGGATCTTCGAATATTTTTCTTATTTTTTGATTTTCTTTGTTTGAATAGTTGTTTTCTTGACAATCTCTAAAGAGTTATTTAAAACAATTTAATTCATTTATAATAGTATTTACAGTGTATTAGCAAACGAAATTTAACAAACTATATTTCTAAGGAAACTAGTATTCGACAGTTCAATAAGATTAAATTTTGGTATCATCACCAACTTTACTTATATTGCTGCACAATAACTTACCTTGCATTATTGCCTTTCCTTTCTTTTACCTGTTCTGAGGAAACCATGAGAAACTGGAAAATATCAGTGTTAATTAAATGTGTGATTTTTTCATTTTTGTGTTTAGGCGAATTTTGTTGGTCGAATCAATTTGTCTTACTCATTGGCTACCATTTTGTTGGTCGAATCAATCTGTCTTACTTATTGACTACCATTTTGTTGGTCGAATCAATCTGTTTTACTCATTGACTACCAATTAAAAGTAAAATATTTTTGCCCGTCAGGTACCGAATTAATTAGTCATTTTCCAATGGAAATCATTGTTGTGGATGCTTAGGGTTAATTACAAATATTAAACCAGCATATAACATGATAAAATGTTATTGTATTTTACTATCTTATATTTAAGTGTTGAGTTGCCCAGCTATAATCGGACTTATGCCAGATCTACCACTAAAAATAAAATAATGTGATTCATTAGCTTATCTTGGCCACTCCAAGTTTAAAGGTTAGGCCTTTTCTTCTCCGCCACTTTCACTAAAAATTTCATCATGTAAGTTACCATCACTCACTTCATTTTTACTTTCATTGTGTACTTTCACCACAAAGTTACTAAAACTCTCAGAAAAGACAACGTCACTTCAGACACTAACTAATCAAAACAATTAAAGAATTAAATGGTAAACAATTGATTTCAAGGGTGTTGGCCAGCTTCGAAATTGAACATGTTATATTTTAATAAACCACCGATAATACAATAGTACAGACAAATGCCAAAATAATCGATATCGGAAATATTAGTCAACTCCAAAATTATGAAGGCAGTGCCTGTCATCGGTAATTACGCTGATTGCTAACTGATGATGGGCAATATATGTCATCTTTCATCTCTCCATCTTATCTTATTTTTGAGGAAATTGAGATATGAGATTCTAATGTTTTATCAAATGCTTCATTTTGTTGTCCTCTTTTCAATGAGGTACTATAAGACTGTTCCTATCTCAAGATTATTCATGAAATTCGGATTGACAATCAGAAAGGTATGAGTGGTTGAAAAGGAGTTTTTGGAACACTTGGGAGATTGTATTGATCCATTGAATTGTTTCAGGTTTGTTGACTTCATCAATGGGGACAGTCATATCTCATTAGAAGAAAGACTCCAGCACGATGCTGAATACTTGAATATGTCAGACGATGAAGTGGCGGATAGTCTGGAGGACGAAGAGGAATTTGAAGGTTTTTAAAGAAAAAGATCACAAGGAAGATGGAAAAAAACACTAAACTTTGGACTGTAGAGAATTCATTTTAAAAGTGACTTTTATCTTATTTTACTAGGCCAGTGTTTTACAAATGTTATAAATTTTGAAAAATGCATATTTGAATTTTAAGTAACAGTTTTAAACAATTTTGAAATTATGTATGAGCATTTGACTTAATTAGTTTGAATTACGGATTAATATTAAACATAGAGAATATATCATTCACACCTAGGGAAGTCAAGCGATATGCAACTAAGCGAAATTAATGAAATTATACTTTTAATTAACCCATTGCGGATCACTGAAGTTGCAAAAGCAATTTGATTCTGATTTTACCTCCAAATAGTTCTAATCATGTCTTGTAGGCAGCGTGAGAACCATTACTGGTCCACTGAGTATTTTGAACAACAATCTTTCTCTAGTTTTCTCAAACACGCTTTTAAATATTCTATACATTGTAGTTGTATATAGAAATTGAACAATCAACTAAATTTACTCTCTACTATGTAGAGCTACTGATCTATTTTTTCCTTTAGATGTTTTTATAACAGCGAATAGATTCATATTTTACAGTATTGGTTGCATAAGTGTTTAGACAAAAATATGTCTTATCTTAATGTATAAGACCAGGTCGTTCGATACTGCATGGTATTACTGTCCCACTGCCAACGCACAACTTATTTCGCACCCGGACAAAAAAATAGATCTGCAATGGGTTAAGTTGTATTGGCTCTTTCAAGGCGATTTGTCAGACTTAATATTTCAATGCAATTATTTCTTAAACAGTCATATCATTTAATAAACAGTAAAATATTTATGAGACAAAATTTTCAAGTAATAAATAAATAATATAATCATAAAAATCAATATTAGCTCCTAGCATAAACTACTAGCGTGATCTTGGTTCAACAAAGTGAACCCACACCTGGAGCCACTAAAAAGAAATAACGCTAAAAACATTAAGAATGAATGTTACCGTGCTAAGTGTTTGTTCGTAGCATAACTATTGGCCGGTAACCCACTCCTCTGAAGCCAGTAACATTCTGCCCTGTTGCATATTTTTCTATACGACTTCTATATATTCTCTATGGTTACAAAAAATGAATTCTCACACTTTTGCCAGCATTTTTTTATTTGCTGTTTCTATTTTAGTCATTAGTACAGGGCTTGCAACTAGTCCAGGCTTTGAAAAAAAAAACAAATTATTTATTTCTAGAAATTAATAACTATAATACATTGATACTTTCATAAAATAACCGGTAACAATTTTCAAATAACTTTTAAATATAGTTTTAATAATTTACTTAAGTATTTTGCTCTGTTACAAGCCCTGTAAAATTTTTTTGTGATAGTAAAACTAAGTGTTAAGGTAAAGACATCACTTGACATTTCACTGATTCGTCCTCCCTAAGATAGTATTTTCTATTCTCTAAGACTGATGCAGCATAGGTGTTGGTAGACCCTAGGCCGAACCCTTGCTGACCAAACCTTGACCTGTTATAGCTAAAGTATTTTGGAAAAGATACGAATTGATTTTTACAGATTCGTCTTCCCTAAGTATGTTCTATTCATGTAAGACTGAGCAGCGCTAGTTTTGGTGGGCCCTACGCCGGAACCGTTGCTGACTTTACTTTGACCTGTTCTAGCTAGACTACCTGTATAATGATTTTACTTTGTAAAGGAATGCCTTAGTGTTCCATAGTATTACGCTTTACTAAGCTTGCATGGCATGTACATTTTGTCCTCTGAAGAAGTCGGTACAGTCAGGGTCATCATTTGGTAAACAGTATTCTACTTAAAACTCCATTCTGACTCCAGACTATTGAAGGCTGTTGTGATGGCTGTTGTAGATTAGATCCAAACTTTGTATCCACGTCGCAATAGACTTCTGCTTAGATAGTACGTGGCAAACATCAAACAATCAAATTGTTCTATCCACCGTGAATAGATCTATTGCGATAGGGGTAAAATGTTGGGATCTAATCAGTTGACATAGCTTTGAAACCCAATAGCTTCATATATGTGTATATAGTTTGTATATAAGAAAGTTCAGAATATATTTTATGAAACAGACTACTTAAGTTAATGAAAAGAGTACTTAGTCACAATTGTAAAGAACTGAAAAGTGCAATTATTAATACACTGCTGATTTAAGTTCCAGTGATATATATATATAGTGCCATAAAAAATGTGATATTTAAAAAAAAAGTCTTTTTGAACTGTTAAGCAATTTAACGATTTATTAAGTTTAAAGAACTATTGTTATGTTAGGTTTGATACCTACACCTGATTAGTTGTAGATTTAGATAGTATAGTGTGTTTTTAATAGCTTAGTGTAGTAATTTTTGTGTTATTTAAAGCTTTCATATGGTTCTAAGAACTTTAAACGAACTAACTTAAAAACAGAGTACTTACATGGAAAATTATAACTATTTACACAGAAAATAAAATTTAGTATGTTTTTGTAACCTGGTCGTAATGAGATGTTCAAAACGAAATCCGTGAATAACTTTTCCCTCTCAAAGTAATAATCTTGAATGAAAGAATATTGGTGTGAGTTGTTTACTTTTAACAGTTGCCTCTTCAACCTCAAGTGGTTCAACTTTTATCTCCACTTCACATGTGTGAACTCATTACTTCACATATGTTTTCAAATACCTATGAAGACTTTGTAATATGTCTATTCTCCTTTTCACCTAAGAATCTCAATTTTAATATCACAACCATTAAGATATAGCTCTGTTTTAAAAATGTAGAGTACTTAAAATAGTTTTATTTAGGTCCAAGACCTTTTTAATCTGATTTATGTGAGCTTAGGCATCCTGTACTTTAATATAAGAATTCTTGTACTATATTGTTTTATGACTTGTTTTATTTGAGCTAAACATACTCTCCTTTTCACCTAAGAATTCCATTTTTAATATCACAACCATTAAGATATAGCTCTGTTTTAAAAATGTAGAGTACTTAAAATAGTTTTATTTAGGTCCAAGACCTTTTTAACCTGATTTATGTGAGCTTAGGCATCCTGTACTTTAATATAAGAATTCTTGTATTATATTGTTTTATGACTTGTTTTATTTGAGCTAAACATACTCTCCTTTTCACCTAAGAATTCCATTTTTAATATCACAACCATTAAGATATAGCTCTGTTTTAAAAATGTAGAGTACTTAAAATAGTTTTATTTAGGTCCAAGACCTTTTTAATCTGATTTATGTGAGCTTAGGCATCCTGTACTTTAATATAAGAATTCTTGTACTATATTGTTTTATGACTTGTTTTATTTGAGCTAAACATACTCTCCTTTTCACCTAAGAATTTCATTTTTAATATCACAACCATTAAGATATAGCTCTGTTTTAAAAATGTAGAGTACTTAAAATAGTTTTATTTAGGTCCAAGACCTTTTTAACCTGATTTATGTGAGCTTAGGCATCCTGTGCTTTAATATAAGAATTCTTGTATTATATTGTTTTATTTGAGCTAAACATACTCTCCTTTTCACCTAAGAATTCCATTTTTAATATCACAACCATTAAGATATAGCTCTGTTTTAAAAATGTAGAGTACTTAAAATAGTTTTATTTAGGTCCAAGACCTTTTTAACCTGATTTATGTGAGCTTAGGCATCCTGTACTTTAATATAAGAATTCTTGTATTATATTGTTTTATGACTTGTTTTATTTGAGCTAAACATACTCTCCTTTTCACCTAAGAATTCCTTTTTTAATATCACAACCATTAAGATATAGCTCTGTTTTAAAAATGTAGAGTACTTAAAATAGTTTTATTTAGGTCCAAGACCTTTTTAACCTGATTTATGTGAGCTTAGGCATCCTGTACTTTAATATAAGAATTCTTGTATTATATTGTTTTATGACTTGTTTTATTTGAGCTAAACATACTCTCCTTTTCACCTAAGAATTCCTTTTTTAATATCACAACCATTAAGATATAGCTCCGTTTTAAAATTGTAGAGTACTTAAAATAGTTTTATTTAGGTCCAAGACCTTTTTAATCTGATTTATGTGAGCTTAGGCATCCTGTACTTTAATATAAGAATTCTTGTATTATATTGTTTTATGACTTGTTTTATTTGAGCTAAACATACTCTCCTTTTCACCTAAGAATTTCATTTTTAATATCACAACCATTAAGATATAGCTCTGTTTTAAAAATGTAGAGTACTTAAAATAGTTTTATTTAGGTCCAAGACCTTTTTAACCTGATTTATGTGAGGTTAGGCTCCATGTACTTTAATATAAGAATTCTTGTATTATATTGTTTTATGACTTGTTTTATTTGAGCTAAACATACTCTCCTTTTCACCTAAGAATTCCTTTTTTAATATCACAACCATTAAGATATAGCTCTGTTTTAAAAATGTAGAGTACTTAAAATAGTTTTATTTAGGTCCAAGACCTTTTTAACCTGATTTATGTGAGCTTAGGCACCATGTACTTTAATATAAGAATTCTTGTATTATATTGTTTTATTTGAACTAAACATACATCTAGTATTAAATTGTTAGATTTAAATACATGTGATTACACAATAAGACCTCATGTGTTCTTCTTACGTAGATTTTGTATTTGAGTTAAACATACATTGAGTAAGTTTCAAATTATAAGATTTCTCTGCTAGCTCAAATGCCTGTAGTTATAACAGAAACTCGTCTCTTTTATATTGTGTGATTCATCTCATTTTAATTAGACATAGGTTGTATTTCACTATTTTTATGTTCGTTTAAGTGCCTATTTGGAAATTATGTCTCACCTATTGTTTGACATTATATGCTCAAAGATTGATTTATTGCATGAATGTTTCCTGTGTTCATACAAAACTTTCAGTATTTTGAATTTAAGTGTCTTAAGTGTATTATAAATTTGTTCATTGTTCCAAAGAAATATTATTTTCATAAAACAAATGTTATATAACAGTTGTTAGTTTTTTGTTATTACACTCAGCACTTTTGAGTAAGTTATGTATTTTGTCATGGTTTTTCAATTTCTTAATAAAAATGTTTGCAAAATTAAATTTTTATTGATTTCCCTTTTGTTATCACAATTTTCTTAGTTACATTCTAAGTGTTATTATTGTGTAGAGAATCGTTCGATAAAAAAATTGCACTTATAACGTAAGTTAGTACTAAGGTTTTTGTTGGGTTCCAGGATGGGTGAGTGCAAATTTATTTATCATGGTGGACTTTACCCTACATCTTGCTGGATTGTACTTTGACCTGCAGGAATTGCTTATTTACTCTCTTTGGCTAGAATGGGGTACTTTTTCTGTGGTAAAATAAAAATTCATGATCTGGCCGATTTTGGTTGTGTAATCCAAGACAACAGATCATGTGATTACTTTGAGTGATATAACCTCACTTTTTTTAATGGAAGCATTAAATTCTCTTCGCTATCTTACTTATTCTCTTCCTTGATAGACTTTTTCAGTTCTGTAGTAAACTCGCTCTCTTTAAGAGAGCAAGGTACACTGTATTTTGCAGAAACTCACTTATATCTTCTTTGTTTGAAGTTTGTTTTTGACGATGGAATGATTGTGAAGGTAACAGGATTTTTCCAGACATTTGCCATTGTTCAGTGATACAAAAAAATCAGTACCACTATGTTTCGAGATCTGCAATCTGATCTCTTCAGGTAAATAACTGACCTAACACATAATGTTAACACAGGTTTTTTATTTTAACCTAGTTTGTAATTATGTGTTAGGTTAGTTTTTCACCTGAAGAAGAGATCAGATTGCAGATCATAATTAATTATGATTACTGACTTAATGCTTGGTAAACATTTAGGTATGATTTGCTTGTTTTAACCTACATTTTAGTTACATGTTAGGTTAGTTATTCACCTGAGAAAGAGATTGTATTTCAGATATCGAAACATAGTGTTACTGACTTTTTTGTGTATCACTTGAACGATCGCAAATGTCCGGAAAAAATCCTGTTTCCTTCACTTATCTCTTGTATAACTTTATTAACCTCTGGACCGACATTTCTTTTTACTTTTTTTTTTCAAATTTCTGTTCTCAACTGATAACAACTTGCTCTCTTGTCTGTGGACAGGGACGTTTTACACATTTATATAGTGCAAAAATTCTTGGTCTAGAGTAGGCTATGCCTTTACAATGTTATTCTCTGCAAAGCATTTCACCACGTTCAGAATCAATAAAATTAACCAATAAACTAGTATAACAGAATAGAATTATGCAACAATGCACTTGACAGAAACATTCTGTCCTAGTTCATGTTGGCCAGCATTCTTAAGTTTCCAAAGTTAGCAGCTAATGCTAGAGGAAATTCAAGGCAAACAGTGAACTTGAAATATTTTATGTGGTGATTAATATTGTTGCAAACTGGAATGCCAATGTAGATCAGGTTTTGTATATAAGTTTTAGTTAAATTCCTGAAGAGTTAGTACTCCCTTTTCCTGTTGAGGTATGGCCAACAAGCCCTTACATGCATTGTGTTTCAGACAGGTCTCTTGTAGCTCAGTTAGAGGTCTTGATGTAAGTTACCGCGATTCACTGCAAAGTTGACATTTAATTTCTAAGATGTAAAACAATCATATACACACTTTCTTTGTGATTATATTCAGTTGAAATGTATATTTCTTATTTGGTACCTACCTGTAAAAATCGTGATCTGGGATTTATAGAACATAATATAGTTCAGTATAAATTCTTTGAACTCTTAGAGCTATTATCATTTTTTAACTTATATGCGGTTTAACTATTAGTTATTTAGACCAAAATGATGCTCTCATTTCACACCTGGAAAGAAAACGTGTATTTTATACACAATTTTATACCTGCCATTTTTTGTTTTGTTTGGGTGTATTGTGGTATGGTATCTGTAATTTCACTCCATATTTTTTTAAATAAAACCCTGAATTACAGAAACTGCATAAATGATAACAAACTTTTTTTGATGCGTGTACAAAATATGTGTAATTTCACCAGTGATATGTAAATAATACACTGCTATGTGAGACGCTACTAGATTGTATGAACTTGTACATACATGAATAAAGAGAATTTCAAAAGATTGTCGAGACCTTTGTAGGAGAAAATAGGTCTGCCTATGAGGTTAAGATCAGGTTTAAAATCTAAATTTTGTTATATGTGCATCTGATAATGTCTGGTTAAAAACTAGTTTTTCATCACTCATTTCCCCCAGAATTGTTCATACACACCCGTAAAAGGGAGGGGGAGCGTGTTTGGGGGCTGCAAACGCCCCATTGATATATATATATATATTCAAGGTGAATTTTACCTTGCATTTAGCTAAAAGTATACCCGTAGCCGAACCATGTATCATAGTTTAGTTGTATTTTCATTTATGTTAATATTTTAATCATAATAGCTGACATATAGCTAAAGTCAAAGACTTGTGCTTAGTAATTTTTTTTTCTGAATGACGAGTCCATAGGGGTTTACAAATATAATACAGCCATTGTTGATTCCACACTCACCGCGCAGATGACAGAGAGCAAGTACCATGAACGCCTCCAGTCATCAGTTTGAACGGCTAATTTGTAAGAAGGGGTCATTGTCAACATAATTCTCATCGCTTTTGTTGTTGGCGCTAGTGACTTGTGTTATTAATGAATGCTGATTAGTGATAGTAGTAAAAAGAATTCAAAAAGCAAACCCTTAAGTTTACTGATTTTTTTATTTTAAAATATTTTATTTCTTAAAAAATATTATTAGATTTTCTTAGCTGATACAGTCAACTTTCTCCAGTATTTTAAAAACTAAAATTGTCTGAAGCACATACGAAATTAGATGCTTATTAAAACATGTTTTATAGTTGACCAGCCTATGAAAATAAAATGATGAACCATCAATCCTTTGTCAGTGAACTTCAGGTATATTGGAAGTTATGTAATAACCTATTTATATTACAACACATTTTAGCCAAATGTTCACAAAGTCCACAACCAAATTAAAGAAATATTGTGTTAAATAGTACGTGATTTGAAATTGGTTAGTTTTTAATGTTTTATTTTCCACACTAGAATATGTTGTTTACCTATATCAATTCCATGAATATAATATTAATGAATGATAATAACGAAATATTATAAAGTAAATGTCAAGCTCATATTAAAATAAACTCGAGAACTTTATGGAAACACTAAAATGCCTTTCCACCAGTAAAATCATAATTTGAGATAGTTTAATAATTTTGGACCAAAGTAAAAATATAATTTTTATAAATGTGTATGTTAAATTCCTCAGATTTAACTAGTTTTAGTTTCTATTGCTGGAGCTATGTCCTAGAATTTTAAACAAATTGTTATTTAAAACAAAATTAATGGAATGATTAATTAAATATGACAGTGTTAATATGCTATCTGACAGAAACTATTCTCGGAAACTCTTGTGGTCTCCTAATGACCAGCAAGTCCACATGGAACAAAAATTCTAATATAATTCTGAATAAAACAAAATCTCCAGAGAATTTATACCTTATCTCAGCCTCGAGACTGAAATATTTCACGTTAAGCTATTGAGTTTCTACGTCAAAAGTCTTATTAATCAATCAATCAACATTTTTTATTACCATAAAATAAAGATCATTGACAAAGTCTCACTACAGTTTTCATTATAAATTTAGCCAAGTCAGTTATAAATCTTAAATTATCTATATGTTATGTTACGCAAACATAAACTACAATACCCAAATACAGCCAGTGGCATTGGGAATTTAAAGTAAAAAGTTCTCTAATCGGAAGAACTTGTCCAGTGCATAAAATGGGTTATCTAACAGCCATAAGTAATATTTATTCAAAAATATTTTTTTATTGTACTTTAGAACTAAGGGTAACAAATGGTTGTACACCCTCAGTGCAATAACAGAATGGCTTTCAAGAGTTTTGCTCAATCTATTAAGATGCAGTATTTTTATTCCTGGTATTGTGGGAGTGTTTTATACTGCTAGGCTTTACTAATTGAGGATTTTGAAAGATATATTTCATAAGATCAAAAAGATACAGGTTTATTATTGTCTGAATTTTACAAATAGTAAAAAGAGGTTTACAATGTTCAAGTGGCTCTGAGTTAGTGATAATTCTTATAGACTATTTTTGAAGGATAAGAATGTTATTAATTTTACTTGCATTGCCCCACACTACTAGTCCATATCTTATAATGGATTGAAAAAAGGCAAAATAAGCCGTTCTCACATAATTTGTATTAACACAGAATGTAAGCCATCTGAGAAGATAAATTACTCTAGAAAACTTAGTTGAAAGGTAATTAATATGATCCTAATTTAAATTTCTGTCGATAAAGAATCCCAAAAATTTAGCATGAATAGAATAGAATAGTTTTTATTGAATAAGCCATAGGCAGTACAATCGTCAATACACTTTGAAATAATTACTTGATATTAAAGTATGAAAATTGGTTTTGGGTTGTCAATGTTCATCAAAGTTTGTGTTTTTAAAGTCTGACACACAATAAAGTTCCTCTTCCAACAGAATATCTTTTAGCTTGTTTTTTAGGTTCTTTTGTGGTAGACATTTTATCCTGGTCTGGTAGCAGGTTGAGCAATCGTACTCCAATTTGGAAGGGGTCATTTGTCTGTGTCTTGGTGAGTCGGGAATGGGTCTTCTAAATTATTTTTTTGTCTTGTGTTGTATCTATGTATTTCACTCCTGCTTGTCAAAAGTGACGTGTTTTCTTTTATATGGGTCATCAGGGTCAAAGTGTTTCAGGGAGAGAAGAGTAAGTATTTTAAGAGCGCTCTCTTAAAACAGCCACGACATGACTCTCTATGACTTAAACCATACAGAATGCGTATTGGAGTCTTTTGGATCGTAAATATAGTGTCTTAATAAGGTGAAGATCCTCAGGCCAGTATACAGTATGACAATCTGCTAAAGAAGCAGTCAAAGTAAACTGTTCGTGACACATCATAGGAGGTGGATCGGGCCAGGCTACGAAACATAAAATTGTATTTTGAAAGCTTCTTGCCTATGTCGTCTATATGACCGCACCAGGAAAAATGATTATCTAGAGTCACTCCTAAGAATTTCACTCTGCTATTGCTATTGTATGCCTCAGAAAAATTAATATGAAGATTTTGGGTTTTATCAGAATTTAGCTTGAGGCCATTTACGGAGTACCAGTTTGTTATTATTTTTTCAACTTGCTTAATGTGATTTTTGAGATTTTCGTCCTGTCTTGCATCAGTTCGGACAGTTATATCATCAGCAAAGAGGTATGCAGATATTGATAAAAAGCTGAGGTGGTATGGTATAGGTTGTTTATAAACAATAAAAATAGGATCGGCCCCAAGATCGATCCTTGTTTCACGTCTCGTGTAATATATTGTGGATTTGATAGGTTACCTTCATACTCCACTACCTGTTGCCACCCTTGGAGATAGTCTTTAATGAAAGCGATAGCCTTTTGACTGAAACCATAGTATTCCAACTTTGCAAGTAATATATTGTGAGGGACTAAATCAAAGGCTTTTGACAGGTCGAAGAGGCTCAATAATACTTTATACCGATTTTCCAGTCCCTGGAGCACATCTCTTACTAAGTCCACTGTGGCTGAGCATGTGCTTTTGCCTTTTCTAAATCCATACTGGTGGTCATTTAGTAGATTATGCAATTCAAGAAATGACAGTATTTGGCGTAGCAAGATTGACTCTATGACTTTGGCCAATATTGGTATTTACAGACAGGGTGATAGTCTTCATACAAGGCCATTTTACCTTTTTTAGGAATGGGTGTGATTTTCCCCATGTTTAAGATGGAGGGAAACACCCCTTCATTAAAGCAAAGGTTTATTATATACATTAAAGTTTCGTCAATCACATTTGTTGTCTTTTACTACTCCTGGTGTCAATTCAAAATGATCATTGGCCTTTGAGTTATTCGAACCAGTCAGAGTTGCAAATATCTCTTCTACTGCTGATTCTTTAAGATTAAAACTTGTTGATGGTGTGGTTGAATGCTGTAAGTAGTTCAGATATTACATCCGGGGATTGTCACCCTAATATTTTGTGATGTAAAAATGGAGGCAAATGCAATATTGAAGCCATATGGTCTGGGCCTAAAGTCACCATTTGGGGTGGACTTGGAGACCAAACGCAAACCAAGCTCCTCTTTTACCATGTCCCATGAAGTTTTGGCTATGTTGTTAGAGGCAGATATTCTGTTGTTGTTGAATGCCTTTTTTGCTTCATCCACTGCTCTTCTGTAGGTTGCTCTTACTTCAATACTGCGTGTTTTGACTCCAAGAATTCCTGTGTCTCTGGCCCAGTCTCTCAAAAAATAGCAATGGTCGAAGCTGATAAAGACCTTCAGAAAACTTTTTTTTTCTTTGTATCTCTTTGTTTGCTTATTTTCCAAAGGCAGTGTGTATCTAAGTCCGTGCTCACTACATTTACAAACTGAGTGGTTGCTAGGTCTGCCTCCTTGATTTCATACACTGAAGTCTATGTAATTTTCCTAATAATTGACCTAATATAATCTTTAAGCTGGGTGACATTTTTATTTCTTAAAACACGGAACATTACTGTTGACATTCTTGGATTTAAATCTACTGAGAAAGCAAATTCCTGGGTGGTGTGGTCTGATAGTTGTATGTCACCAATGTAACTACTGAACCAATCCCTGTGGAAGTTAGTTATAATATTGTACAATATAAAATGGTTTACCATACAATGGTATTTGAGTATAATCTTTAATGGTGTACGAAACCATATGACTCTAGCACATTGCAAAAGAATCATTTTTGGTTATGTTGTTTATTGTTAAGGCTGGAGTCTATTTCAAGGTGGACATTAAAGTCCCCCATAATGACCACTGTTGTCTTTTGAGGCAACAACTGTTCCAGTTGTTGTCAAAAGTAAGGGAACTGCATGAATTAAACTATGCACAAAAATAGCTGAGCCTCCTCGCGATTTGTCTGTTATACTAAATGAGAATATTAGTTTAAAGCCTTGAGGTGTATTAAATGTAATCTCGTCATGAGCACACCAGTGTTCTGTAAAGCCAAATGCTATAATATTTCTTTGAAATACTGCTAATTCCTTGAATATTTGAGCGGAATATCACTGAGTTGTGTTTTCCGTTACTGCTGTATATTACCCTATTTTGTTGAGAGATACTTAACTGTCCAGATCCTGCTTCAGGTTGAGTTATTTATTGTGGTTTGCTAACTTGGCCTTGTCTTAAAAAGAGTTATGGTGATGTCCATTTGAATGAACTACAATCTGATAATTTTTTGTTTGTGTAGGTGGTGGTAGACAATAGACAATAGACAATTTCTTTATTGACATATTCAGTTGAGAATAGTACATTGCGTCATATAGTACAGATCATATTTCTATTTAAATTAAATTATTTAAGAATTCATTTTCTGAATAAAATGGTCTTTCTTGTAGCCAGTTGGTCAGTGCATTTTTAAGACGTTTTGGTGGTTCTTTTCTTAGAGGTTCTGGAAGTTTATTGAAGTAAAGAGCTCCTTTGTATGACGGCTTCTTTTCAGTGAGACTCGGGTGGTGGACTGGAAGAGTAAAGTTTAAGGCATTACGAGTGTGATGGTGGTAGAAGTCTCTGTTTCTGGTTTGTCCTGAGTTGACAGCATGCAGGATCACTTCTTGAATGTAGAGGTTTACTATGGTGAGGATTTTCAGTTGTTTGAATGCTTCACGGCAGCTTTCTTGAAACTGGAGTCCTGCTAGGTATCTTATTGCTCGCTTTTGCTGTTTGAGGACTCTCTCCAAGTTGCATTTGGTAGCACCTCCCCACACAGCTATGCCGTATCTGAGATGTGACTCAAACAATGAAAAGTAAGCAATTTTAGCTGAATCTTTGCTGCTGATTTGTTTTATTCTGCGTATTACATAGATGCTGGTGCTTAGTTTTTTGCAAAGCTGTTCGATGTGTGGTTTCCAGGTTAAGTGTTCATCAATTAGTATACCAAGGTATTTTGTTTGATTTTTTGATTCTAGGTTGGGGGTTGGAAAATTTGTGTTTTTGTGTTTTGTAGAAAAATTTATTTGGACGGTTTTACTATTGTTTAATACCAAATTGTTTGAATAGCAGTACTCTTTAGTTGTGTTTAAAGTGGTGATTAGGTTTTCAGAAAGTTCTTGACTACTTTTGTTGGCTATTGTAATGACAGTGTCATCTGCATACATAACTGTGTGACAGAGGCGCCCCAAGCAATTGGGTAGATCGTTAGTGAGAAGCAGGAATAAGACTGGACCCAGTACCGATCCTTGTGGCACTCCCAGCTGTACATTAGTAACTTGTGATTGGGCTTTTTGTAATAAGTTGTTCTTGGTGTAGTGAATTTCTACTAACTGTTTCCTGTCATTTAGGTAACTCCAGAACCAGTCTACTGCCTTTCCTTTTATACCCAAGTTCTTTAGTTTTTTAATGAGTACTTTGTGGTTTAGACAGTCAAATGCTTTTGTAAAGTCAATGAATAGATTGGTAGCAATGCAGCCTTCTTCTAATTGGTCTATGAAATGTTCTACAAGTTGTATCAGGGCCGTGGCTGTGGATCGACCTTTTATAAATCCATGTTGATTATTAGTTAAGAGGTTATTGTGTTCAAGGTGTTCCATTAGTCTTTTCAAAACAACTTTTTCAATGATTTTTGAAAATGTAGATATTAGTGAAATGGGTCTGTAGCTGCTCATGTCAGTGGTGGGTCCTTTTTTATATTTTGGGTATACTTTGGCTATTTTTAGTTTGATAGGAAAAATTCCCTGTTGTAGTGATCTGTTTACAATGTGAGTAAGGGGACCGGATAATTCTTTTTTACAGGTTTTAGCTAATTTTGATGAGATTTCGTCTGTGCCAGAAGAGGTTTTTGGTTTTAAAGAATCTATTGCCTTCTCTATTTCATTTATTGTTGTCTGTTTAAATTGGAAAGAATTGTTTATAAATGGTGGTGGATCCTGTTGTGTGGGGTTCGTAATATTTAAGTGATTGTTTTGGAGGGTTGTATGTGCTATGGAGGAGAAATAGTTGTTAAGGCAATTTGCTATTTCTATGGGGTCATGTATTATTTTACCCTCTTTGTGGAGATAAATTTGATTGTTTGAATTATGTCTGGCTGTCTTTTCATTATTTATTATCTGCCAGAGGGCCTTAGGTTTGTTTTCGGCATTGCTTATATGTGCTGCCATAGATTCTTTTCTGAGGGTTTTAAGCTTCACGTCATAATCCTTTTTCCTGTTTGCTGTCTCTGTTTTGTCCACAGTGAGTCCGGTGCATTGTTCTTTTTCTAAGGCTTGAATGTACCTATCTTTAAGTCTTGTACACTCGTTGTCCCAGATCTGTTTCTTGTAGCTTTTATTCTTAAATGTCTTCAAAGGGCAGAAGCTGTCAAGAGCTGTTTGGATGATATTATTAAATATGTTAAAGGCTGTATCTGTGTTTTCTGTTTGATAGACAGTGTCCCATTTTTGTCTAGCTAGGGTTGATTTGAAACTTTCCATTGAGTTGCTGTTGAAAATTCTCTTCTTTTTTTTGTTTCGGTAAAGCTATTTTTTTAGTTTTTTAATAGTAGCTGATTGTCCTGTGTGATCGGAAAGGCCGTTCGAGATAACTGAAGTTTTTATTAGATTTGGGCTTATGTTTGTGCAGATCCAGTCTATTGATTTTGATGTTTCATGTGTAATTCTTGTGGGTGGGAGTTGTATCCTTGTAATGTTAAATGAAGTAAGAAGTTCCTCTAGTTGAGTTTTGTCATTGCTTGCTTTTAAATTGTCAACATTTATGTCTCCCATGATTACTATTTGTCTTGTGTGTGTTAAGGGCTTTGTCTAATTCTTCTGTCAGGATGTCAATAGCTTGTTCTACTTTTGCACTCGGTGGTCTATAAACTCCTAGCACATTTATTGTTTCCTTCTTTTTGAGTTTGATTTCAAAAAGGGCTGTCTCACAGATAAGTTCTGTATCTTCTTTACTAGTTTCAATCATCTTTATACAGTTTTCAAGGCCTTGTTTAGCATAACCTACTACACCTCCTTTGATGTGTTTTTTTCTTGAAAAGCCTCCAACAAGAGAATAGCCTTCTATGCTTGTCTTCTCTAAGTTTTCTTGTGAAAGTCCATGTTCTGTTAATATTAAGAAATCTGGTTTACTGTCGCTCAGGAAATGATTTAACCTGTCAATTTTGTTTGATAGCCAGTTAATGTTTTGATGAAGGAATGTGAGTTTGTTGAGCTTAATATTTAGATTTTTTGATGTGGCTGTTGTTATGGTTGCTCTTTTCCCTTCAAGAGAACTTCTAAAAAAGAGTTATTGTTCTGTGTTTCTTCAGAGTTGTCATAATATGAAATCGTTGTGATTGTTTCAGGGCAAGTGCTATTTGAATTAGGTGGACAATGTAGAACATCTTGTCTTGTAGTTTTCTCAGTTAGCTTCTCAATGTGTTTGTTATAAAAGTCTGCTATAGTTTCACCAGGGGCAAGTTTAGTGGCTGTGATGGGAGGTGACATTGTCGCTTTGAGTTTTTCCTTACAGGGTTCAGACTGTTGTAAGACATTTCCAACTTTTATTGTTTTGAGTGTCTTGATTTCTTCTGTTTCTTGGTGGGGTAGGTTTATTGGTGTATGTCTTATTGGGTTAAAAGGAGGTTCAATGGTACAAGCAGCTCGATACTTTAATGCTTGAAGTGAGACACTAAAAACATTTGTTTTCAAGCTTTGTTTGTGTTTTTCAGAGCCATCTCTTCCTTGGATTCGTGTTGCAGTCTGGTTATTTGTCAAAATTTGGTGGTTCAGTTTTTGTCTGGTTCCAGGGGTTAGGTTGTTGTTGGTTGCCTCAAAAGTTGTCGAAGGGTGGTGGTTCAGTTTTTGTCTTCTGGTTTGTCTGGTTCCAGGGGTTAGGTTGTTGTTGGTTGCCTCAAAAGTTGTCGAAGGGTGGTGGTTCAGTTTTTGTCTTCTGGTTTGTCTGGCTCCAAGGGTTAGGTTGTTGTCGGTTGTCACAGTAGTTGTCAAAGGGTGGTGGTTCAGTTTTTGTCTGCTGGTTTGTCTGGTTCCAGGAGTTATGTTGTTCTCGGTTGTCTCAGGAGTTGTCAAAGGGTATTGGTTCAGTTTTGGTCTACTGGTTTGTCTGGCTCCAGGAGTTAGGTTGTTATCGGTTGTCTCAGAAGTTGTCAATAGATAATGGTTCAGGTCTGAAATGCCTCCAGGGGTTGCAGTGGTCTTGTGGTTTGTGGAGCTGGGTAAGTTTTCGAGTATTCTTAGCCTAATTTTTATTTGTTCAATTTCAACTAACAGATGAGTGTTGCTCTCAGTAGATGGAATAGTGTTGCTTGTTTGTGTTCCAGCGTCCTCTGTAATTTTGTTTGGTTCCTTGACATTACTTAATGGTTCCAATTTTTGTAGTTTAAAGGTTTCTATTAGTTTTTGTTGCTCCTTTATTGTTTTTTCACATTTTTTTATTGTTTCCTCTTTTTTTTATCATGGTCTTCAAAAGTTACACTAAGCTGGTTCCTTAATTTCCTCTCCATTTCAAGTTGGTGTTCAGCTTCTTTTAGCTCTTTGACAAGGACACTTATTTTACTAATAAGTGTTTGATTTTCTTTATGAAGCTTATCAGCTTGATCTTGATAAATTATTTCATTGGAGTTTTTTATCTCAAGGATTTTTTGAGCCAGCTTTGAATTTTCAAGTATTTGATTTTGGAGATCGAGCCTTAGTTTATTATTTTCAATAAGTAAGACATTTCCCAACTCTGCAGCTAAAGTAAGGGAAGTTTCCAAATCGGGTTCCTCATTGCTTAGGCTTTTTATTTTCTCTTGGATGTCAGCAAGTGTGTCAGAGCTTTGATGGGAGGTTGTAGATGATTCTGCTTCCACTAAATCATCATTTAAATAGCTGCCTTTGCACTTAAAAGCTAGCTCGGCTTCTTTTAGTGCTAAATTAAAATTTTGATTTTTAAAATGTTCTACTAATGGGATGCCATAGGAGTGAATGTTTTCTTGATAGGGTGCTAAATTTGTAAATTTTACTACTGCTGTTTTGCCATCTCCAAGAAAAAGAATTTTGTATCTAGTTTCCTTATTCTCATGTGTAATTATTTCTAGTATTTTAGCAGGCCAGTGACGAAACCCTTTAATCTTTCCAAAAACTATGTCACCTATATGGTAGGTATTCATTTTGGTGTGATACAGTCTTGAGATAAATATTTAAAGAAAAGAGATGTTCATTTGAAGTTAATTTGATTTCTTGGTAGTCAACTCCTTGTCAACCAAAGGTGACAGTACAGTATTAATCTACTGCAGTCAGCTGGAAAAGTTGGTGTAGTTCGGCGCTGCTGACATAGTATGTAGGTCAGCGGCTTGTCACGTATGGTGTGGCACCAGTGAGATTGTCTTAGCAGTGATGAGTTTCAATCAACAGTTGTTGTAAACAGTGACTTATACAAGCAACCTGCGCATTGGCAGTTCCTGTGACGTCACTGACAGTTAGTTCTCCCCTTATTAGCATTGTATATTGAGTTAAATATTTCTGTAATAATTATTCAAATATTCTTTGAATTTGCCTTAAATATTATTATGATAATTTTTTTTAGGCTCTTAGTTGTGTTTGATTGTCTTGGTTAATGAGTTTAAGCCACTGAGTAAGGCTTGTGTAGCAGTGTGTCTTGTTTCTTGGAAGCTTTCTTGTGTTTAAGGTGTTAAAGTCTTGGTTTCTCTTTCTAAAGTGTACTTACAGTGGAGAAGTATGTTTTGTAGAGTAGCCAGGTAGGTATTTGTTGGTTTTTACCACCTAAACTTCACTAAAAAGAGGGAGCACTATCACAGTATATGATGAATGTCCGCAATCTTGGATTGGAATTCTTCTTGGATTTGGAATTCCATCTTGGTAGAGAAAATATATCATTAGCGGTGTACACAACTATTTCCTTTTCCTGTGTAGTTGTAGCATTGTTTCATAAGGTCCTTATAAAACTCTATATTTTTCATGAAAAAGGCTTCATAAGTTTCATCCCTGCCTTTCGGTTTTGCGTTTATGGGTGATCCTCTTGTCACAATCAGCATCGACTCATTAGACTGCTTTAAAGATAGATCGATTAAGAGTTTACAGATTTTCTTAAACTGAACAGGATATTTTGAGTTTTGGATACATTTAAATGAAAACCATTGTTTTTAAACCAGCTTGAAGCTTCCGGTAAAGTATTTTGTGTTAGAATGTTCAGTTCTTTAAGAATAACGAAGGACCTAATATGGATCCCTGGGGGACGTCATACGTGACATTTACTTCCTGAGACTAGTTACAATCGTTATAAACCTTTTGCTGGAAAGGTAAATTATTTTTTCTAAAACCGAATTGCATAGAATTTAGAAGGTTATTTGTTTCAAAATAATTAGATATTTGCTTATAAACCAGAATATCAAGTAGTTTACCAACAACCGGAACTATACAGATGTGGCGATAACTTTCAGGTTTATTTTTTGAACCCATCTTAAACACTGGTGAAACTTGAAATTTTAAGTTCTTCAGGAAAATAGCTCTCATTTAAACAGAGATTAAAGCATATAATAAGAGGAACAGAAATACCTGGAATAATTTTCTTTAAGACATTATTGGACATGTTGTATATGTCACTACTGTCAGAGTTGCTTAGGTTTTTAACATATTTGATTATATCCTCGTGTCTGATATGTGTCCATTCAAAGGTTTCTGGTGGTAGTTTAATGTTAGATTTTTGTAAGCATTCTTTTGCAACACAAGAGGAATTTCCCAAAGCGTCTTTCATTTCTGAGACAGAGTTAATGAAAAAATGATTAAAAATATCAGGGAATAATTTTCCACCCAGCTTTACACTTATTATTGCTTTTATTTATATAATTTTCATTATGTTAGCGCTTAGCTGAAGCAATAGCTTCTCTGTACTTGTTTTTCAGTGCTAAAAAGTGCTGTCTTAACATCATTTTTTGATATACTGTGGTAATACAAAACATTTGCCTTCATTTTAGCCAAATCGTGGTTATACCATTCATTTTTAATATTTTTTTTATTTGTTTAAATCAGATTTTGTCAGTATTTTAAAATATAATATAGTGTTATTAAGCTCAGTCCAAATTTTGTTGAAAAGTAGGTGTGAACTACGGTTGTTTTGGTAAATTGAATTATCACAGTCATAAGAGGCCAATTTTGTGCTAAAGTCATTCAGTGAGCGTTTAGGAAGAACAGTTTTCAGGCTAATAGTCATATCTAACTGACTTTATTGGTTTTTGAAATTGGTGATACTCCCCACATTCACAAGAATAACATCGTGATCTGAGAAGGGAAAATCTATAACTTGGCAGCTAGGATAACCTAAACAAATTCTGTTATTTGTAAAGACATTGTTCAGGCAATTAAAATCTCTTGTAGAGCTGCAATCCAGGTAATAATAATTGTATTGTCTTAACAAATTTTGGAGAACAAGAGCAGTTTTACATCAGATTTGTATTTAGATTGCCTCCCATCACTATAGTGTACTTGCTCCAATTTGTAAAGTAGTTCAATAAATCTTCTAAAGATCTTTGGGATCGCCCGATGTTGAGTGATATATAGACACCACTATGATGCTTAATTCATCTATGAAGTAAGCGGACACTTAAATATGGAATTCAGAGCAGAAACAAATTATATCACAGGCTCTTGACTCTAATGAGTTGTGAACAAACATGAGTGGGCCCCTCTAATATGATTATTTATACTGTATGCACTAGCACAATGATATCCAGATGGAAAGGCAAACAGTGCTCCATGATGCAAACCAATTTAGGGTTATTTAAATTGTATAAAAAACTTTCCAAAGTTGTTATTTTATAAATTAATAAGGCTTTGAATATTAAGAAAGAATACTTTTAAATTATTCTCATGCTGATATGGATAATTTGGACTGATCATTTAAGATTCTATGTAATTTTTGTTTTGTTTTCCATTAGTTCTAAAAATCTTGATTCCCCAATGATGTGATAAAGAAACTCTTGGCTGTCAATTTCCATGTTACCTATGTTATTGACACTTGTGACAGTATAATGATTTAAATTTAACTCCTTGATCAAATAACAACTGTTCATGGATCCGTTTTCTATTGAGGAGGAGTCTAATTTGGCACTATTAACTATATTGGCATATGAAAGAGCACTTAGATCACTGGCACAGTTACTCTGCTTTAGCGCCTCACTGAATGTGAGGACGCCCGGCACAACTTTAGTCCCATCACACAAACTTGATGACTTAGAGCCTGTCGGTAGTTGGTCAGCGACTGGTAACATCTCAGTTGTAGATGGATTGGCCTCTGCTTCCTCCATGTCCGCCTGCGCTGCCATCAGGTTGCTGTTGACCAAAAGGACACTAACATCACAATAGGGTGAAGAACTTGCACCAGATCTTGTGCAGATTAGGTGCTTCAACTGTGGAACGAGATCGTCATGAGTAATTCCATTTTTAAGCTTTTGATTTGGTCTTTGGGCATGTTACAATAGTTATTCTAGCATTAGTACTGTGCTGAAATTCAGTGGTGTTAGTACTTGAAAACAGTATCATAATTACTTTTGGTTGGTTTACCAAAATATCTGTCTTTGGCAATTAAACTAAACACAGATGCACCGTTTATATTCTCTTGTAAGGCTAAGTGGTTGGTGAGGCACTGACATGTTGGGCCTCCCAAAATGATTTCTAAACATGATTGCTACACCAGCAGTCATTTGATGAGGACTATTGAAGTCACCTGAGATGCTGTGAACAAAACCTACTTTTTTGTCATGTTTGCGTAGTTTGATTACATCTGCCATGTGTGCCTCAATTATATTGATAGGGCTGTCAGCTACATATGACAATATTGCTGTTTTTGAGGCCGTATCACTGCTCCCTTGTTGTAATGGCCCAAATGTCTTCTTCACAAAGTCTACAATCATATGTGCCAGTCTCTTTTTTCCTCTGTGGTTTAAGTTCATCCCATGGTTTGTAAAATGGTTTTTTTCAAATAATTATAGGTCAATGATGTCATCGTTATTTATTCTAGAGCCAATTTCTCTAATGTAATTGTTAACTAGAGCAATGTCATAATGTACTGCATCATGAGGACTGATGTCATAGCGGGGCGGAATCGTTGTGACACGGACTGGCCTTGAACAACTTAGAACTTTCAACTCACCTTCCATTTTTTGGTAAATAAGTTGAGGAGATTTTTTGAGGAAGTCATTAGTACCAGCAAGTAGAATGAGAGGCCTGTTATGCGATTTTGTGGCTTGAATGTAAACATATTTAGTATCAGCGCCGGGTCTGACTAATCCATCAACAGACACACTTCTGTTACTACATGAGCCCACAAGTTCTGGGAGCCCCCTTCCCTTGGCTATCAGCAATAAGTTCAATCTTAACTTGTTCACACAAATGAGGTTTGAGAGAAGCCCCTGTTTGTCCCTCTTGTATTCCTATATTTTTATTGATTTGTTTTAGGTTTTTCTAAATTATCCTTGTACTTGTTTCCATTTTTGTTTTGATGAAGGACATTAAGTCTGTTAGACACAGATATGCAAGATTTGTTTTCTCTTTAATATTTTATTAGATTAGAATATTTAGAATTGTTTACCTCCTGCCATTCTTCTCTAGGTGTGTTTTTATTAATGTCTTGATAAGATGAAGACTTATTACTGGTTTCAACATCTATAGGCTGAGGTTGGATGGATGTGGGTACAGAGGGTTTAAACATCATATTACAAATCATCTGTGATGTTAACATTAGATGTTGATGGTTGTGCCACATATATGCTAGCTGGGCTCGCTTAGTCAAGATGTCCGCTGTTTAATCATGCACGGTAGCCTACTTCCGGGCTCACCCAAGGTATTAAGGAAGCCAAGGACTATTAGTTGTAGCACGATGTCAGTAAACAGCGTTAGATAAATGCCACAGTCAAAGGTGTTTGTCTGTTGTGGCACTCCCACAACTTGTATGGAACTTTCATAGATTAAATAAGAAGTCACTGCTTTTTAAACAAATAAAGAATCTGTGGAAATTGTTGAGAGCTTTTGACAGAACCCAGATTGCGATGAACATATTTTATAATTAGTTTCAAGAAAGTAGTACAGTAGAGCAAGGAACTTCATTAATGTACTATAGTATAGTAATGCTGAATAGATTTTACATCATACACAAATGTACCATTTATCCAATATGTTTCAAAAATTTGAGTAATCAATATTAGCCTCAATCTAAAATATTAAATTTTTTTAGGATTAAACTACAGGGTGGCACATATGTCAGTTTCCCCAGAAGAGAAATTTAAAGGCGTTATAGGTTTAACTGAATAAAACACTTTTAGGCAAGAAAACAAATTCATTATATGAAATTACTTACATATTACCATACTATGTTATAGCAGTTGTTCGAAATGTCCACCTTGATTTTGTATACACTTCATACAACGACTGAGAACAGAATCAAACATTTTTAGCAATAAAGGTTTATGGTTATTAACAAGTTAAAATGCATTTCTAATTAGGTTTCTGAGTCCTTCAAGATTTTGGGGTTTTGAAGCATACACAGTCTCCTTCATAATACCCCACAGTGAAAAATCACATGGGGTAAAGTCTGGCGAGCGCGCAGGCCAATCAATTGCACCGCGGTGACCAATCCATTAATTAAATGTGTTATTTAAAAATCTCGAACTTGGATACAGAAATGTGCTGGGCACCATCTTGTTGCCAGATGAGCGAATGAATATTGAAAACAGGATTGTTTCTGAGCTTGGGAACTACTACTTCTTGCAGCAACCGTAAGTAACTTTCTGAGTTAACATTTCCTTGAAGAAAATAAGGATCAATCAGTGCAGTACTCGAAATACCTCCCCATACCATAACACCAGACACATTGAGTTCTGCTTGGATTACGTTATGAGGATTAACATCCGACCAGTATACACAGTTATGCCGATTAATGAGTCGATTTATTTGAAACATACCTCATCACAACACAAAATTGATCGCAAGAAATTTGGATCAGCCTCTGGGCATATAATTATTGTCATTACTTTACACTAGCCACTGGAACAGACAACAATGAACTTACTCCGTGTTGCTGCCAACTTCACCATTCTTACCAACCTATCGAAACAAAATTATCCCAATTTATGGTGAAACTGAAATATGCGTCACCCTGTAGCTTTATTGATCTCAAGCCTGTACTCAGACCAGTTTTTCAGACAATTTTACCGGGCCCACCACATATTCATTTGAAGGGACCGCGTCAACAGACGAGCGGTGGTGGGATATGAAGGGAAACGCCAAAGCTGAGTATGGCCCTGACTAATCTCCAAATCAGTTGGGAAAACATCCTGAGTGTTTGATGATTTGAACAAAACAGTCAAGTAAGGGAATAACTCAAATACATTATTTGTCTAAGTAGGAAGATAAAATAAATCAGTTGTACTACCTTCACTGAGAGAGCTAAATGTATCCAGAGATGAAAATAACTGGATTTTGTGGAAGGAAAATTGAATTAAATATATTTATAATGGGGAAGTTTAAAGATTTGGAATGAGCAGTGGTAAGGTTGGTCTGCTTACTGGAAAAAAAGGATTTATATTTTAATATAGCAGAGTTGTCGATAACGTTAGTATTTAAAACTATAGAAATTTCTTGGAGATCACATGTGATAATCTCATTGAGTTTCAAACCACTCATCTCACATTTAGAAGATAAAGTTTATAAATTAAAATTGGTGATAATATTCCAGGTAGCCCAAAAGGGTTGCTGCCGGCAACAATCAAGCCTCTTACATGGTCGACTGTTACTGCAGCAATAAGTTTCATGTTCAATCTTTTTTTGTTTATAATAACTATTTAATTCTGGCGTGCCATTGATCTTTAAAATATAAGCATCTCGAAGTTCTTGTCTGTTAGTCTAATTTTATGATTAAATAACTTAGACTTCTTGTACACTGATATTGATTTGTGAATAAGAGGGAACACTTTGCTTCAATAGTCTCTTAGAGTAATCCAAAATAAACGAACTGCCTTACAACATCTCTTTTATTAAATACTTAATTCAAATTTTCATATACAGTATTTTTAAATAGTTTTCTTAGTAAAACTATCACATTTTTCAGGTTTACAGTACTTGCTTTTAAGAAACTGCCAAAGAAAAGGCTAATTTGTTATGTGAATGATGTAAACAATGTTGTTTATACCGTGCCTCTCCTGATAGATCTCAAGTTGATGCCTGTGTTAGTTTGTCTAAAACTGTAACCAAACAGAATATATAATATGGCATTAGAGTCTTTGTTATTACTAAAACATGATATAAAAATCACCAACATATAAGTTCTTTTTGTTAATCTATATTTGTGTATATTCATTAATTATTATGATAGTTATTTAATGATAGGTTCTGTCTTACTTTATATATGAATAAAAAATCTGGATGATGAAAGTAAGAAAATAATGTGCTTTGTAAATAATATTTAATTTGAAGTTCATATTTTCTACGTCTATTTGTTCATCGCCGAGCGTCTATGCACAATGCACAACAAACAATAACTAATTTCATGCCTCAACATTTATGAAATTGTATAGCAGTGAATATATCCTCTATAAAATCCTCCATACATGTCAATTTATATCCCAATGTTTTTATCAGGGATGGCATGGTTTGAAATTTAAAAAATTTCAATGTAAAGTGTATATTATTTAAGTAATACAAATATGCATCTATATTTGCAAAATATTTATCCTGGAAGCCCATTTTACCATGTATAACTATTCTTTGTTTGAAGTTTATTTTAAGTTTTTGAAGTTGTTTGAAGTTTATAAATTCTAGGTAAAAGGTGGAGGATGTGTTTTATAGTTTTGAAAGAAAGAAAATATATTTATTTCTAGCCAAAAAAGACACATCAAAATCCATATTATCTACGTCTAGAAACAATCTTTGCATGGGTCATAACCTATGCACGAGAAATGAGTCCGATCAGTCAACGTTCAGTTAATTAATTGATAGACTATATAAAAAATAATTAATAAGTTTAAACATTCTTTGTTTTTAAAATGGAATTAACAGAAGCAATATATCTGGCTGTACAGACTGTGGCTCTACCTATAGCAAGGTACAAAAATGTAGTAAAATTATAATCCATTAAGTGCCTAAATAGTTTTGCCCTGCATTTCCAAATAGCAAACATTCCACGCATGTTGATTTCAAAACAGGCACAATCGCAAAGTTTATCTAGTACCACCTAATTTACGGTATATCCATCCTTCATATCCCACACATGCCTACATACACCCCCCACCTACACACAGACACAAACTACTGAGATACCGTACGTAAATATCCCAGCAGTTAGGTTGGCCTGTAAGTGGACTTAAAGACATTCTCAATCCATGTTCTGACCTAATTTTACCAGCCAATTATTAACTGCTGTCTTAAATGAATATTAATTACATGGACCAGGAGCTTTCATTTGGTGGGGTAGTTTTGAGAAAACAATATTATCTATATAAAAAGTGTCTGTAAAATTTATAGATTATTGGTGTTATAATACCCGAGTTAATCTGTGTTCTTGATTTTTAAAAATATATAAGATTATTGTTCTTGCATATAACTGAGTTATATTAAAAACCTTGAACTCATTTAATAATTGTTCAGGTGGGCAACTACTTGGTTTTTGTAATACCGCTTTCATAATGGCTTTCTGTGAAGTATGTAATGGTAGAAGAATAGTTTTATATACTGCGCCCCAAGTAATAATACCAAATTGTAATAATGATTGTACATATGCGTGATAAACTGTTTACATTAAAACTTGTGTTAATATTTTATGAAGAACTGAAAATATATAAATAAACTTTCTCAATCTGTTCTTTAACAATTGCACATGAGCTGTCCACTTAAGTCTACTATCAAATATTACACCAGGGTACTTGTAATCTGACACTCTTTCAACAGTGTCGCAGCCACAATCATTCTGGCCTGCACAAGTATGGAGTTTCAGAGTAAGGTTCACAGGATCTCGTCAGCTCTCAGTGATATTGTCATGCACCTGGTTTTATGTAAATTAACTGTGAGCTGATTTTGGTCAAACCATCGCTTAACAGTGAGCAGCCCCCGCTCCATATGTTTCCCTTCAGCTGGATCCCTCGAACAACAAGGCTGTGTCATCTGCATATAGAAAGATCTGGACAGCTAGTAGGTCCAATTATACCAATATTGTTTATATAGATTAGAAACAAAGTAAGATATGAAATATCTCAGTTCTTAGTATATAGCCATGTTCTGAGCATCTGTTATTATCTTTATCATAGCGTTGTTTCCTTGAAATTCTTTTGTGTTATCAGGCGGTCTCTAATAGTTTATATTTTCGCACAAGCTTTAACTGTTTTCGCAGAGCATATAACAAGAGTTTTCAGCAGAAGTTACCCAGCATGGATCACTTCTGGCTGGTTTATACCTTCTAGTTGAACCTACCACTGGGCACAGCAAAAACCGATGTGTCACTTAAATCTGAGCAACCCTATGGATGTCCAGGAGCGGCACATCACTAACCGCAAATGTTGAGATTCTGGTGTGCAAGGGCAACTCGAGTCTACTATGGGAGATGACTGTTGGAGTTGGTGGGGTTTGTTCCCTAACCTCAGAGGTTCTTGCTAGCCTCAACAGGGGTGTGCCACCCCTTGCCTGCTTTGACTGGAGAGGCTGGTTCAGAGCTGGCCTTCCCTTCTTCTGGGAGAAGATGACTGAGATTAGTGCCCTTAAATTCTTCCTCATGGATCTCGATAAGAGGCGGCCCCTACCCCCAACCTTACCCATCCAGAATATCCTGTCACTCTGGAAGCAGTGCAAAGGTCCTTATAGGACTAGGTGCAATTTATAAGCTTCTTGTCCTAAGAGAACAAAAAAGAAAAGAGTTGTCAGCCGGCTCTCAAGCTTATAATTTTTAATATTGTCAGCATCTAACATATTCTAGGGGGTGTTCCCATACCCCAGATTGACAGGAAGGTGCAGAAGATTTGTAGTGGTAACTCTCTCTTTTGATCACCCTAGATACACCTATGTACACCTACTTGTTTTCTAGAACATCAATGAAACATGGTAGCATAGCTTTAACCTCCCCTGCTTCGATTTATATGTGTGAACTTTGAATTGTATTTACTATGTCAACTCATAGTAAAGTTGCATAGATGACAACACAAACATTTTGAATTGAGTTATTCACTCTAGATGTCAAATAAGCATGTAGCATTGTCAGAATTGTCATGTTATGAAAATAACAAAAAGTCACTGAGGTCTGATTAGTTGCTCAAAATATGGTTTATATATTATGGCTGTATTGTCCACCTCGTAGGGCAAAGTGGGCGAAATCCAGCTGCAACACTTTTAAGTTGCAAGAACCCCTTGATAGGCATTTATTTTCTTTCTAAATTTTTTATTGTACCAATAAGACCCTTTACGGTTACAGATTCACTATACCTCTCAAGAAAGTAAAGGGGAACAAACTGTCCTCTAGAATTAAATTCAAGCTGAAGGCTGCATAGTGTAAACTGTTAGTGGCTGATGTCTGTGATCAGACCAATAACAGTTACAGTAGGTACCAGTTTATAAGAAAGGTGATAGGCAGGATGCTAATAGCTATCGACCTATTTCGCTCATTCCTGTAATATCTAAGGTGATTGAAAGTGCAATAAAAAGTCAACTAGAGTGTTATTTTGAAGCTAACAAAATGTTATCCCCATCTCAATATGGGTTTAGGAAAAAAACTATTAAGGCTGTGGAAGATGTTGTATCACATGTAATGAGTGGTTTTGAGGCCAAAAAAGAAACATCTGCTGTGCTATTAGACCTAAGTAAAGCTTTTGATGTTGTTCCTCATAATGTTCTTATTAAAAAACTACAATCTTATAACATTAAGGGAAAAGAATTATTGTTAATGGAGACATATCTGACTGATAGATATCAATTTGTAAAAATTTCTGAAGAAAAATCTGATATTTTAAGAGTTTTAAGTGGGGTACCTCAGGGCTCTGTCCTAGGCCCTTTTCTGTTTGTGATATTTGTCAATGATCTACCTGCTTTTATCCCTGATAAATGTATTTTTTATGCAGATGACACAACACTGTTAACTTCAAGCACTAATTCTGAAACTAACTGTATTGTTAAAAACTATATGGTTGAGAGATCTAACCTATGGTTCTGTGCCAATGAATTGTCTGTAAATAGTAGTAAAACAGAGGAAATTGTATTTAGTTTATGTAACTTAGATGATAAGACTGTGAAATTGTTAGGAATTACATTAGACTGTAAATTGGGCTGGCATCATCACACAAGTAACTTGTGTACTCGCTTATCTAGAGTAGTGTTCCTACTAAGTAAGCTAAAACAGTACACAAATGACAGTTTAGTCATAAATGCATACTATGCCTTTTTCCACTCGCACATATTGTATGGCCTAATCCTGTGGGGAAACGCCCCTGGTGCAAAGGAGGTTTTTAAATGGCAAAAGCGAGCAATCAGATGTGTTTCAGGTATTGGCTTTCTGGATAGCTGTAGATCACATTTTACAGAGCTAGGCATACTTACTGTTCCCTCAATGTATATTCTCCAATGTCTGATCTATGTTAAAGAACATTTGGATGAATATAACCTAAGAGGTAGTTGCCATGAGCATAACACTAGAAATAAGGGCCTAATTGATTGTAAATATGTTAGACTAAGTAAAACACAACACAGTTATGGTTACATTGGGGTCAAACTGTTTAATAAGTTACCATTAGCTGCTAGGAATGTTACTGTACATAATTTTAAAAAAGTTTTACAAAATTGGTTAAAAATTAAAGCCTTTTATTGTGTTGAGGACTGGGAAACTGCTGACATGAGTGACCTTAAGTTTTAACAATTGTACATAGCCTACCATTCTAGTCTAATATTTTATATGTTTTATGTTGTAGGCCTTTTATATTTATATTTATATTTAAATTTTTAGCATAGAGTATATTTTATGTTCCTATTTGACAATACAATGTTTACAATGTTGTATGTTGTTTAATGACAATAAAGAATTGATTGATTGATTGATCAATTTTTGCAGACCTTTAAATTTATCTCTCAAATTTGTGTTAAGCCAGTAAAACACTGACCTCTGAGGAAGTGACAGACCACGATGAGCAATAAGCTTTTACAATAATGGAGAGGGGTTTACCTTCGGTATTTACCAATGTATAAACTCTCACTAAGAAACCTTGCAACACACTTACATTGCCATTCACTGTTCGAACAAAAAGTTGTTCTCGGTTAGATATTTCATGTCTTGCCAACGATAATAGAAAAGTATTATGGTTTTCTGTAGTCATGGGGCTCAAGATAGATTGGCCATTTCATGTAATATCCAATTATCCATTTGTTCAGTTCAGGCTGATCATCTTTTAAAATTTACAATTGTCTGAAATATCTTCATGACCTTAATATGAGAGCCTGACAACACATCAGTTTTACTGTTGAAAAAACTACACATAAATGTGTTGTGTAAAGCTTTTACTGTCGAAAAGTTCGTTCAACAATACTTCCATATTTTGTTTACATGCAACTTTTAATACATTTTCTTTACGACCATGATTATTTTTGTGAGTACAAAACTTTTATAGCGTATTTTTCAGTTTTACTATTGGAAGCGTACAAAAGGTTCTTTTTTCACGGCATGAACCTTCAGCTTCTTTATACATTGTCAAACACTTTTTCAACTGAAAAATTCTACTAAATGTAACTACATGTTGTAAACCTTCATTATTTAAGTCATTGGTAGTTAAAAATTGAATAGAAAAAAATAATGTATTTTCATTGTTATTTAAACAACAAAAACACACACATTGTTTGTTTTGTTTGTTACTGATATAGGAATTAATTTCTAAAGCTGTTAAAACTTCAAACACTACATGGACTTGAGTTGATTTAAAATGTTAACCACTTTTAGGTAAACCTTCACTTCAAAAACATATTGGTGGGGTTTAGTCACATGCTATTGTATTCCATAGGCACATTCATATAATACTCACTGATGTAAATTCAGTAAAAAGGAACAATAACAAAAATTATATTTTTTACTATGGTATGAACTGTTAATACCAAAGACATTATTCCTGTAATTGTTGTATTGCATGTTTGTCTATGTCGATTAGTTTAGCTCATTGTTATAATATTTATAACTGTTCTGTTAACTAAGTATTATTTATGCCTAATTTTACTCATTGTATAAAATATCTACATAAGACAAGACACATATGTCAGAGAAATATTTCTCGTTAATTTATTGTTATTTGTACAGTTTACTAAGATATCGTTATTTATTTACTAATTAAATCAAGCGTACTTCTCTAGACTTTTGTTATCATCAGGGACAATTTTTTGTTCAGTTTAAAACTCCTTCAATAATATATTTTTGATTAGTTCACACTTTAATGCATATATTAAATATTAAGTAATTAATTGGTTGAAGGTAATCTGAACTTTACATAAAACCGACGACTGCATTCTTGTTACTGGTGTTGCATTAATACTGTGCCAGTATAACTCATTGATAATACATCAAGTTAAGCACTCAGTTAAGTACTCATACAATGCTTACCAATTTAATAGTAATACATATTTTACTGGTTCTAGTAGTAATCTCCATTATACTATATGGATTAATTTATAACTCGTTCAATAAATGAAAATAGTGGACATAAAAAACACAATTGATGAACTGTAAACACCAACAACACAACGATGTAAATACGACGATCTAGTATATCTGGCACACTATGTCTACTAATGAAAAGAACATTTGGTTGTGTTTAATTATCTGAGTTGAAATTAGAAATGAACTTATTTACTCAGTTACTTTGTTGTTATGCATGACTATTATGGAAAATTTGCTAAGAACTGTCAGATTGAGAGTTGTTGTATTTGTATCTTTTATTCTCTGCACTGAATATAAACATAACTAAAAGTATAGCTTTACAACATAATAACCTAATTTGTATGATATTTAATATTAATATATGTTATTAAGGGCAGTACTGTAGTTATCAAGATAATGTTATTTACCCAGAAAATTGAATATCCAAATTCCCACATAAACAGTTGAATACTTCCAATGACATTAACACTTAACAAAGATATAACAAAGACACACAATTAGCCAGCATGTGATTCATGTGTATGGGAAACTAAGTTATAAAGTAAGAATGACTACATTTGATATAAATAATTTCTAGAAAATAAATAAATTAGAATAGTTACAACAAGTGTAATGGACACATTTATACCATCTCAATTCACCCCGACCCATCTTTATGTGCACGACATAACTGTTGGTTGTTGCCCAATGCACGGAAATGAATCGTATTTCAAAATTTGTTTGAATTGTATGTAATGTTTGTCTACCTCTTCCGATAACTCAACATCTTTATTGATTATTACACAAACGGATAGAAATGGGTAATAACTTATAAGACTAATGAGTCACTTAGTTGACCGAGTCCTTTGACTATTCACCATAGTCAATACCACTGAACTATTCACCCAGTTTATTCACTTTTTTCAACTTTTCAGGTTTATCTTAAAAATGAATTTATAGAATTTTCTAAATATTTGATAATATTATGAAAATGATGTATTACATTTAATTATAGTAAGAATAGACTGAATATTTTTAAATCACTCCAAATTAATAATTCAATGGTGTATGTATATGATACACCAATGTTCACCACAATAAATAAAAAAATACTACACTATGTATTTGAAAGATAATTGAATGTAAATAAGTGTCTTAATTGTAGTAGAATATAGTTATAAAGGTTCCTGCTGACAAGTACTGTACTTGGCGGGGCCTCAGTAATGTTATTATTTCTTGAATAAATTCAATTCATTCACACACAATACACTTACAATTATACTCATCAGCGGGAACATTTATAACTATATTCTTCTACAATATATATACTGTTACATTCTTAGGACTGCCAAAGTAGAATTGAATGCACGTTTTGTTCAAAATTATAAAACATGGGCCACTCAATTTACCAATACCAATGTATTCCATAGTTCTATTGGGAATTCATATAAACTTTATAAAATATTTTAATAAAATAAAATAAAATATTCATTATAAAATATTTCACACCAGCTTTTTGTGTAATTGGGGGTTGGAACAGTTAACATTTGAGAAAAATAAATACAGATACGACCATCATGATGCAAGGTACAGAGCATCTCTGTTTACACAACTTGATTTAAGGACTGAATGTGCTTCTATAACTAAGTAGATGAAGTAGGCCTGTAATTTTGTGTCGGTTTCAGTTGTCTTCAAATACTGGGGGTTTTAGGAAAAGTCCCACAAACAGGATGTTCTGATGTGGAACCAACATTTTGTTAGTAGTACAGCGGCTTGGCTAAGCCAAGAGTCTTGTACTACTGATTGTTGGTTGTGGGGTTGACACAGAGCTGTTGTGTGACACAGCGGTTCTGTTAGTAGTACAGCGGCTTGGCTAAGCTAAGAGTCTTGTAGAACTGATTGTTGGTTGTGGGGTTGACGCAGAGCTGTTGTGTGACACAGCGGTTCTGTTAGTAGTACAGCGGCTTGGCTAAGCCAAGAGTCTTGTAGAACTGATTGTTGGTTGTGGGGTTGACGCAGAGCTGATGTGTGAACCAGCGTTTCTGTTGTTAGTAGTACAGCGGCTTGGCTAAGCCAAGAGTCTTGTAGAACTGATTGTTGGTTGTGGGGTTGACGCAGAGCTGTTGTGTGACACAGCGGTTCTGTTAGTAGTACAGCGGCTTGGCTAAGCCAAGAGTCTTGTAGAACTGATTGTTGGTTGTGGGGTTGATGCAGAGCTGCTGTGTGACACAGCGGTTCTGTTAGTAGTACAGCGGCTTGGCTAAGCCAAGAGTCTTGTAGAACTGATTGTTGGTTGTGGGGTTGACGCAGAGCTGATGTGGAACCAACGTTTCTGTTGTTAGTAGTACAGCGGCTTGGCTAAGCCAAGAGTCTTGTACTACTGATTGTTGGTTGTGGGGTTGACACAGAGCTGTTGTGTGACACAGCGGTTCTGTTAGTAGTACAGCGGCTTGGCTAAGCCAAGAGTCTTGTAGAACTGATTGTTGGTTGTGGGGTTGATGCAGAGCTGCTGTGTGACACAGCGGTTCTGTTAGTAGTACAGCGGCTTGGCTAAGCCAAGAGTCTTGTAGAACTGATTGTTGGTTGTGGGGTTGACACAGAGCTGTTGTGTGACACAGCGGTTCTGTTAGTAGTACAGCGGCTTGGCTAAGCCAAGAGTCTTGTAGAACTGATTGTTGGTTGTGGGGTTGACGCAGAGCTGTTGTGTGACACAGCGGTTCTGTTAGTAGTACAGCGGCTTGGCTAAGCCAAGAGTCTTGTAGAACTGATTGTTGGTTGTGGGGTTGATGCAGAGCTGATGTGTGACACAGCGGTTCTGTTAGTAGTACAGCGGCTTGGCTAAGCCAAGAGTCTTGTACAACTGATTGTTGGTTGTGGGGTTGACGCAGAGCTGTTGTGTGACACAGCGGTTCTGTTAGTAGTACAGCGGCTTGGCTAAGCCAAGTCTTGTAGAACTGATTGTTGGTTGTGAGGTTGACACAGAGCTGTTGTGTGACACAGCAGTGGTTCTGTTAGTAGTACAGCGGCTTGGCTAAGCCAAGAGTCTTGTAGAACTGATTGTTGGTTGTGGGGTTGACACAGAGCTGTTGTGTGACACAGCGGTTCTGTTAGTAGTACAGCGGCTTGGCTAAGCCAAGAGTCTTGTAGAACTGATTGTTGGTTGTGGGGTTGACGCAGAGCTGTTGTGTGACACAGTGGTTCTGTTAGTAGTACAGCGGCTTGGCTAAGCCAAGAATCTTGTAGAACTGATTGTTGGTTGTGGGGTTGACGCAGAGCTGTTGTGTGACACAGTGGTTCTGTTAGTAGTACAGCGGCTTGGCTAAGCCAAGAATCTTGTAGAACTGATTGTTGGTTGTGGGGTTGATGCAGAGCTGTTGTGTGACACAGCGGTTCTGTAGCTTCTGCGGTAGCACGTAGTAATCTATATCTGGCAGAGAACTGGACCCCACGATCTCCTCTACCTTGCGGAGACAGGACAGACCGAGGGGGTGGCAGTTCGGCGACAACCCGTAGACGTATGGGCTTGGATCACCACTATCTAGAACACGAAAAAATACATTTCTGAAGAATCTGCTGAAGTATCCTTATACTACATCCTTCTTAAAGGGAGCCGGTTTGTTGTTTGGGTCAAAAATTCAATTTTTGGTTTTTGTAATTTTTTTGTTCCATGCATCTTTAACAAGACAAATATTATTAAATTCTGATTAGGTTTTATTTTATAAGCAAAGCACTGCATAGAATATTTTAAAAGGTAAGTTCAGTATGAACAATATCTGCATTTTATCTTTAATGCGTTTTCCTGAAAAATAGTGTTTATTAACCTTAAAAACATTTTTCTCATTAATCACCAAAAATATCCGCAGGTTTCATTTCTTACTAACAGCTCTTTAAAATGAACTGAGGTAAAATGTATTTTGTATAAAAAATTACACAGAGCTTAAACATATAAATTTTTTGGATATTTTATGTATATTTTAGAAAGTTGTTACAAATTTGGGTGTTTTGGTATATTGGAAAATCTTCAATTTATTTTGTTGTCACTTAAATAAGAAACACAAATTTAGAAAAAAGTTACATTTCATATAGTTCATGAAAAAAATGTTCCTTAAGTTGGTCAATTTAGCATTGAGAAAAGATTATCCGACTCCCCTTAAATCAACATCATAACAGATAACGAATGGTTATTGTTACTGAAGATGACAGAATTCCAAAAGGAACAATATAGTTATTTTTATACAACTCTAAAATAAAAGAGTATAAGAAAAATAGAAGTTATTTTAAATATACGTTTCTTTCCTAAATAGTACCAAAATGTACGTACTTTTCATAAGAAATCTTGGGTGTGCATAAGCATGTGTATTGTTTTGTAGTACTCATGTAAAAGGACGTACAAGGTTTGTTACTGATCTCATTTGCTTTTAGAAATGTTCTTTGTAGTTTACTAATGCTTCTGGACACATTGATGTTTTTGAAATATTTTATTTTAAATTATTTTTATCTAACGATTGTAGACAAATCAAGTGTTAAAGTTGTAAAGTTCTTATTAAAATTCAATATCTGCTAGGCTATTAGACAGTTCAAGAAATGTCATAAACATCAGCTTTATACAATTTCTTGAGCAAAACTATGATTTCACAAAAAACTAATGAAACCATAGGGATTGGATAACACCCACACTTTATATAGACTTTTCCAGAAATCATTCGTTGTGTGGAAATGACAGAATATAATACAATTAAAAAGTATAAATAAGGAATAAACTGTATAAAAATGTAAAATCACTCTCAGGTTTAGGCATCATAAAATCCCTTACGGAAACGGTCACATAAAAAATTAATTAATTTATCAAACTATAATTCTTCAAGCACTCGATAAAACATTCAAAATGTATTAAACAAATAAACAATAGTATGAATAAATAAAAAATTATTGAGATCTACCATATTACTTACCTCCAAAGTTATCGTACTTCATGACCAGATATGTATCACAGCCGGCGTATCCAAAAATTACGTTGGTAAGTGTCACGTATGGATCTGAAAACATCATCATTCATATATAATAAACAGTTTCCCTGGAATGAGATGTTTATATAGCACGTTCTAACACTAAATAAAGATTTTTTCAGGAACTATTATTATTATTAAGTTACATAGCAAAAATGTAATTACCTGTTTATTAAAATAAATCTTTTCATTCTACTACATTTAATTTTAAACCAAAGAATACTAGTCTCTCTTGAACCATTTTAATTTTTTACCTGCAATATAGTATTAATTTGTAACAGTATCTAGAAACCTAATACGGGTTTAAGTGATCTATTTTAATTTTGAAAGAGACAATTTTAAAAGAACTATACTAAATTAAGTGTATGTTTCCTTTCTTATAAGGAGCTTTGTGTTTGTAATAGTCATTAATAAAATAAAAATTAGACCATGTAGAGGCCAAAATGTCATTAATGTACTGCTTTTTGATAAGGTTCAAGTAATTAATTGGTAATTATAAAAATGCCAGATTTGCAGGAATTATTTAGTTTGTATTTTCTATATCTTTTCTTGACAGTACTTGTACTTCTTTTAAAGGTTCACTTTTACAAGATAGCTGCCATTGGCCAGCAGTGATTGAGAAAATCTTAATCAAGGATCCCCAAAAATCAGTATATTATAATGTTATATTTTTTGGCGATAAAAAAACTGCCAATGTAAAGGAAAATGACATTTACCCATACTGGGAAAATCTAGAAGCCTACGGTAAGTTTAAGGCAGATAATCATAAAAATAAAAAATTTAACGCCGCCTTGAAAGAGGCTGAATTAGCCTACAATGACAAATCAAACAACTGCCCCAAACATAAATCAGCTGAAAGCGATACCGCATACCAAAAAAGACAGCTGTCGGCCCTAGAAGTGGCAGAGTCTAAAATACAGGAACATGAAATGCTGAATGATCATGACTTAGAGACTTCGCTTAGTCTTGCGGCAGAAGTTGGAAACGCTCTCCTTTCAGAAAATAGTAAGTTAAAGGAAGACCTCTACATAATGACAATTAAAAACTCCCAACTGGCAAGAAGAATTTCGGACTCTGGTATTTCTGGCTTAAATATACACCAAGCAGAAATTGAAAAACTTAAAGAGGAAAAAGAAGTCCTACTAAATAGAAATTCTGTACTAGTGGATACAATAAATCAAATTGAAGCCCAACTTGCCAAGGAAAAGGAGCTCCGTTCAAAACTTGAATGTATATTCGAAGAACATGATAAAGAAAAAGAACATATAATATCTAGTAATAATATGGAAATTGCTAGACTAAAAGAAGTAATAAAACAAATTAAAACACCAAATGAAAATAAAATAAGTGATAGGAACTCAAGTTCAACAGCGGAATGTGCGACAAATGATGCAGAAACACAAACCAACATAGACTCCTTACCTTCACAGGGATCACTTCTGCTTCAGTTGGTGGAATTGAGAGTTCGTCTGGACGAGATGAAAAGAAAAACAACTGAACCTGTTCAAAATTGCACATCTGTCACCCTACACCTGGATAATCTAAACAAGCGTCAAGACCACGTAGAGCAGCAGTTAAGGATAATCCAAGACTGCCTATACAACCGAGGAAACTCTGAACCTACTGGACCTCTAATCGAGACATCAAACGGAATACCACTGCCATCCTCCAAACCTCACCCCCCATCTACGAAGAAAAGAGGAAAAAAGAACAGAAATCTTTTTTCAGTTTATCACTACAGGTAGCAAAGCAAAAAGAGCTCCTGGGTGAAAAACTTAAAAATATAAAATTAAATCTGACCCGCCCCCACCCCAGAACAGAAGAAGCCACTGTCAATGTACCGGATGTTGACAACAATGCTGGCAACATGAACACTGTCCCACGCCATTTGAGACTTGGAGATTCTCTTTCACCTGCATCTACGGACACAACTCGAGAGAATTTTACCCTTGAGACAGAGACGAGTCTATCTATTCCTCGACCTACAGTCCGGCGCAGAAGGCCTCCAATGCTTGCTGTAATACGGGACCAAGGAGAGAGCATGGAAGATTTTCTCTCCAGATACATAAACAACCCCACAGAGCAGGACAATGACATTCAGAACAAAAGCAACCCATCCATAGACTCAACCACTGATGCAGATAATGCCATTTTTCAAGGTTTCTTTACATCAGAATACTCATCTCAGAGGAAGCAAGGCAACAAACGTTTTTTAGCATTAGGCCCCCCTTACAAAGACAGGTGGAAGCAAGAAACAAAGGGAAGAATAATAATCAACTTGTCTCTGAAAAGACAACTATACTTCACCAGAATGTAGACCGCATTGGAAACAAGATAGAACGCTTGAACTGTCTTCAAGCCAGGTTGATAGTCATAAACCTGACATTCTCGTTATCACAGAACATGGGCTAGACTGCGACTCCATCTCAAATGTTCATCTTATAAGCTATAAGCTAATAGTAGCTTTCAGCAGGACCAATCACAAAAAAGGCGGCGTCGCCATTTACAGCCACGACTCAATTGTTAACCCCCTGGAGAGTCTACACATTGAACAGTCTAGCAGAGAACTCCTTTTGGAGTTGTCAGGCATAAATATCTCCCTAACTAATGGAGGAAATCTTCTCATTTTGGGTGCCTATCGACCACCAGATGCCCCCCTCGAAGATGCACTGGCGCTACTGTCGGATGTGCTTGAGACACTACCTTGTAACAACAGTGGGATCTGCATAGTGGGAGACTTAAATGTTGATCACCTGAAAGATTCAAGAGATAAATCATCCTTAAATGAGCTTTTAGCTTCCTTTGGTATACATAGGTTACCTCTCTCCGCCACTAGAATAACAAGTACGTCACAGTCTTCCATCGACCTAGTGTGCTCAAGTCTCGACCAAGATCTGGTAAAAGTGGATATAGTTGATGAACACCTGTCCGACCATACTGGTCAAATATGTACTATAAATGTACCATCGTTGAAAAGTACATCGACTGTCTCTACTCGACGCCAGTTCAACTGCAATACAATGTTCACCTTTAAAGAGACGATCACTTATCAGTCCTGGGATGGAGTGCTTACGGAGGAGAATGCAGACATTGCTTACTCCAAATTCATCACTCTGATGGTCTCCAATTTGGATTTTGCTTGTCCATACAAGACATATCGCAATAAATCTGTAAAACATAAAATAATTGCCTATGACAGAGAGGTGAGCGAAAAGAAGAACGCCTATATTGTAGCACGTGACAGATTTATTCTGAATGGAAGACCGGAAGACAAAGCAGATGCGGCTCATAAGAAAAAACTTTACGACCTCAAGCTTAGATCATTGAGGCAGTCAGCCAGCGAGAAATTCATCTCTGAATCTGCAAACAAGAATAAAGCCATCTGGACAATAATAGATGCTGAAAGAAAAACATTAAAAAACTTAACTGACTCAATATCTTCACTAAAAATAGCCAATGGAACTACTTGCAATTTACACACCATTTCTGAACATTTAAACAACTACTTCATCAATGTCGCCGAAGAAACCCTGATAAAAAATAATCCCCCAAAAAGGCATACACCTATTGATAATACTTTTACTGTTGACGATCATCTCAGGGTCTTCGCTCCAACTACGATGAACGAAATCCGGACAATCATCAGAGCAACTAAATCATCTTCTTCAGCTGGTGTGGATGATATGTCTTCAAGGCTCATGAAATCTTGCGGGGAGGAACTGCTGGTTCCTTTGACTGACGTAATAAATAAGTCTCTGGCACAAGGTGTGTTTCCATCTAAAATGAAGACCTCAAAAGTATATCCCCTCCATAAAAAAGGGCGAAAAGATGAAATCAAGAATTACAGACCTATCTCGTTGGTTTCCACCTTCTCAAAAGTCCTGGAGAGAGTTGTCTTAAGTAGACTCAGAGCTCATCTTCAGCGGAACAACATGAACCTTGAAGGACAGCATGGCTTCGTTCCGGGCCGCTCGACAGCAACAGCTCTTGGAGATATCATTGAATGTATGATTAACGATTTGGATGCTGGGAAAACAATTATTAGTACATCACTTGACTTAAGCAAGGCATTCGACTGCCTTGACCACAAGATGACTCTAGGCAAACTCGAACATCTTGGAGTTGTCGGAATAGCACACTCTTGGTTTAAAAGCTACCTAAGCAGTCGAATGCAGCTTGTGGAGCTGAAAGGAACCGCCAATGGTATTACAACTTTGATCAGATCAAAGCCACTGAATGTTAAGAGAGGAGTCCCCCAGGGCTCGGTCTTGGGTCCAGTGCTATTTGCCTTGTTCACAGCCGATCTTCCAAACCATGTCAGCCGGTATAGCAAGGCCATCATGTTTGCCGATGACACCATGCTCCTGACTAGCGACAAGGCGGCAGAAGCACTGGAAGTGAACAACTTCATTGCTGTGAGCTCAGCACAAGACTACTGCATCAACAACGATCTGGTCTTCAATGAAGAAAAAACTACACAGTTGATTATGGGAAAGCTCAAAAATAAGGTCACTGGTCCTCCTAACATTCAAACCCTAACTTCAACAAAACACTTAGGTATAGTTCTTGATGATGAGCTGTCTTGGAACTACCATGTTGACTCTCTTTGCATGAAGCTGAGCTCTTCAATTTTCGCCTTGAAGCGTATTCGAGCCATCAGCACGGCTGAAGTAACAAGAACATGCTATCATGCCCTCTTCGAGTCTCACCTCAGATATGGTATAATGTTCTGGGGTGGGGCAAAGCAAGAAAACTTGAAACGAGTGCTGGTGCTCCAGAAACGAGCTCTTCGATCCATGGCATTAATTGTATCCGTATTTTCTGAAATAAAAGTTATAACAGCTAACCACTCAAATGTTAGCGTTTGTACAATTTTGTCAACTTTAGGTGCTCTGATTAGAGCATATAATATTTTGGTTGATGAGTACATCTCATTCCAGGAAAGAAAAAACGAACTTACACTTCTAAAATATAAACTGTTGTCTGAAAAAGAACACAGCTTGTGTGAACTTGAGGAATCTCAAAATGAAAATAACGCTTTCAAAAATAATATAAGTAGATTAAATGATAAACTGAGACAGTCAAGTAAATAAATCTTAAGCTCGATAACTGTGTGTACAGTGTGCATATCTGTTCTCTAGAAGCACAATTGGAAATGTTAAAAATTGAGACAACTGACTTCACCAGCTGCAAAAATAATCTAATAAATAATGTAGTCATTGAATGTAAAAAGTAATGATTGGCATAAGAATACATGGCTTGATAATTGACCCCTCAGTATCCCATTTTGTAAAACTTGTGACATCGGTACTCAACTTGGCCCACTCTCATTCACTAACAAAACACACATTTTAATTTATACACACTGGTCAATACCTTACACTGTAGTATACTCTTTGTGAACAACAAAACTAAAAATATCTTACCAGTTAGACTGTAGCAAAAATATAAACACAGCATATGCTTAGGTAATATCTGCCAAGTTGGGGATCAATTAGTCTGACTGTATAGATATGCCTTGTAGTCAGCAGTTCAATGGATTCAAATGTGGATTGAACTTTATAGTAAACCTCAAGTTTATTCTGTATTTCTAAGAATGTTCAATTGTGTTTTGTTGAATGGTATCTCCATTATTTTAGTAAAAATGCTGGAAATAGTTATAAGGCTAATTTAAAAGTCTGTTGTCTCTTCCCCTGAACTTCTTCAAGCACCTCTCAAACCAACCTGATACTCAGATTAGAAGTATTTCCAAAATCACTCTTTTACATATATGTTGAAGGTGACCAGTGGATGATTCAGACAACAAACATTACACATGTTCCAAGCCAAAAAAATCTACAACAATGATCTAGTGATTCTTGAATATTCCTTACCGCACTTCAAAATTAAAAGGAAGCTGAGACTTTTGTGGATTTCAACATCACACGTAACTTACAAAGTGGGACACCATCAAAGACATGTAAAACATCTGATGGCAAGACGCGTTCTGCAGGAATGCTGCCATCTAAATTTAGTTCTAATTTAGAACTACTTCTCCCCTTACCATAGATACGACACAATCTTCCAGTGTTAAAATGAAAGAAGAATGGGTGATTGAAACAGACAGATCAAAATTTACGTGGTGAATCACATGGGCGTATCAAGTAAAAACATTACTGCATGTCTTAATGAACATTTTATGGTGTCTTCCTTTGTCAGACTGAAATCCTTTGAAAACCGAAAATTTAACCCTACTGGTGTGGGAATGTAAGAATGTTCTAGCTGAGCTGGCAACAAATAACAGAGTAACACTCGGTTGGGTGCCGGGTCAAGAGGTCATTCATGGAAATGAAAAAGCAGACATCCTCGCCAAAAAGGGAGCAGAGTCCACAATGGAGGGGCCTGAGCCAGGTTGCGGGATAGCTTTCTCCAACAGCAAAGCTCTTGTTAAAGATTGGGTAAAGAGGATAAGAAACATGAATTAGAGTTGAGCCTCAGGATTAACACTATCCAAAATGTTTATCTCTCCTTATGCTAAAGGGTGCGCAGCTCTTTTAGATCAGAGTAAGGAGGATATTAGACTGATATTAGGGATGTTGACAGGACATGGTCCCCCAAGGAAACATCTTATGAGGGTGGGCCTTGGCCAGACTGACGAATGTAGACTCTGTGGAGAAGAGGAGGAATAGCAGAGCATATTTGGTTAGATTGTCCTACCATCTTAGAAATTTGGAAAATATTCCTGGGAGCATATCCATATCTCCTTAGCCCCAAGGATATCAGAGAACAGGAGCCCTCAAATCTGATAGGCTTTTGCAAAAGCCTCGGACTTTAAGGACACAAATTTAAGTAAGGGAGGCGCAAAGGTCCTTTTAGGACTAAGCGCGGGGACAAACTGTCCTTTTCCCTCAGGACAAAAAAAGAACCGTACCGGTGAGGCCATAAATGTGGTAACATATATCCAGTTGGGTACTGGTCTCAGGCATTGAAACGCAGGGCATCGCCTTACAAAGAACTTGATGAAAGCAAAAATCTAGCTGTACCGATGTGCCCATAAATGTCGCATTGTGTACTTAAATATTGGGTACTGGTCTGAAATGTTGAAACGCTGGGTTTGGCAAGAAGGTCTGTGTCTCAGTTGAGGGGTATTCTGTAGTGTGACCTGCAATCAAAAAAATTTTCTTTTGTTGTTTAATCTCTCCAATAACTTTTAGTGTCATTTTACCTAGCTTAATCTAAGAATGTGACCCTCTTTTCATGGGACATGACACTGACTTGATTAATATATACCGGTACCTCGATAATATCACAAAATGATTTTTAGGTTTCTTGTTGACCATTTAAGCGTCTAATCCTAGTTATTAAAAGAATAATAGAATCTTCCGTTGTTTTTACAAGTTGAATGTGCACTAGAACAGGATTTTTATTCAGCAACTTTCTACTTTATTTTACTGATTTGTGTTTGAGGTACTTGTCGATAGGTAGGTTACAAGATCACATTGTTGACGATCGATTCGAGACAGTGAATTTTTAAGGATATCTTAGAAACATTTCTACGTTACATAAAGGAAACCAGCACAAAGACACTAATATTTAGTTTTTAGTGATGTTATCTTCGTTTCACTTACTCGCATCTCTAGTGATTCCCCGCTCGATGTCTGTGGATATGTAGGATATTACGTCACTGGAACCATCACAGCTGTAAAATAATTGATTGAATTATAATAAATAACCACTTCATGTTTTCATACAAAACATAACTGTTAACTAACAGGAATAATGTATACAAATTAGACAATTAGACAATTTCTTTATTAACATATTCTTTGAGAACAGTTACATGTCAAATGGTCAATAAATAAAATTATAATAAATTTCAGCAATTCACTGGATCAAGTCCATAAACTCATCCTCTGAGTAGAACGGCCGTTCCAGAAGCCATGCTGTGAGTTGCCTCTTGAAGTTTTTTGGCTGTTCTCTCTTGAGGTGCTCTGGAAGGTTGTTGTAATAGAGGGCACCTTCGTAAGATGGTTTTTGCTCGAACAGGCTCAGGCGATGCGTCGGAATGGTGAAGTTTGCTGCGTGTCTGGTGTTGTGCTGATGTAGGTCTCGGTGTCGTGGCTGTGTTGTTGTAATTGTGTGAATGATGACTTCCCTTATATAAAGTGATACTATTGTGAGTATTTTTAGGTCCTTAAATGACTCCCTGCAGCTGTCCCTGTAGTTTAAGTTGGCTAGGCATCTAATTGCTCTTTTTTGCTTTACAAGTAATTTATCTAAATTGCCCTTTGAAGCCCCTCCCCATGCTGCAATACCATATCTGAGGTAAGATTAAAAAAGGGCATAGTAAGCAACTCTGGCCACGTCTGGACTGCATACTTGCTTAATTCTTCTTATGGTGTACAGGCTAGTGGATAATTTCTTGTTAAGCTGATCGACGTGGAGTTTCCAGGATAGTTTGGAGTCAATTATGATGCCTAGGTATTTTGTAGAGGTTTGTGTCTGTAGTCCGGGTAGTGATACATTTATGTTGTTGCGCTTAGTGGTGAATGTCATTTGTACGGTTTTGTTCTCATTTAGGACCAGATCATTGGAGGAGCAGTAGAGTTTTGTTCTGTGGAAGTGCATGCTGGTTGTTAGTTCTAGCCTTTCTGTTGTTCTGTCGGCGAGAGTGAGTACTGTGTCGTCAGCATACATTATATTGTGGCCTGCTTCACAAATATAAACTGTTGTGTATGAGATATTGAGCAAGTAAGAGACTTATGTGTAGTTAAATAAGGAAGTAGCAATACAATACAGTGTACAATACAATACAAGTACAATATGAAAATTGAATTCTGTTTTGTTAAAAATGCACATATCAGTTTTTAAAGATATTTAGGACAGTTTAAGACTATTATTATACACTGATGTTCAAATATTCAGTATCTTTCAGTCATTTGTATGGACAGTAGACAGTGTAAATGGATGCACCTGACATATGAATACAAACTGTACTACGCTTGACTTTTAAGACAACCTTAAAAATACAACGTTAATAGACCATGTGTACTTCAGTATTATATTGCAGTATTATTTACTTCAGTAAATGTCGAGTTACAAGTTAGATACTTTCCAAAAAACTGAATAAGAAGTGTATGTGATTACAGTGAAGTTAAATCGGAACTATAAAAGAAATTATTGTTATACAATAATACATACTAGATAATTGTATAGATGGTATTAAAATGTTACTTGACGAGGAGGTATTCTATTTTTGGTAAGTCAACTTTTGTCAGCGGAAATGTTATATTTTGAACTTTTTCTTTAGAGTGTCTGTACAGTTTTACTACAAACAAGCAATGGTGGGACAAGTACGACACGTGTTGTCTTTGCTGTGTTATGCCCTGCATTCAGTTTATTTTCTCAGCTGCTTTCTTGTTTACCATAATTTAGATTTTAATTGAAATTCTAAGTCTTAAGTTAAAAATTAAAAATAAACAATATGATTTACAAATAGATTACCGAATCACATGTTTACATGTTTTAAATGATTCACTATTAACGTATGCGTACGTCTGTACATATCGTACAAAATCAAACCAACTTAAAATGTATATTTAAAAAAATCATAACAGAAATAAACAATGTTTCTTTTCGTTTTATAATTTAAACGTTTAGTAACAATCCTAGAAATGATATGTTGTGATCTAAAATCTTATTCGATAAGTGGTTTTAAAACAAAAATTATAATCTTATATTTATTTGAGTTTTTGTCAGTGTTAGTATTACAGTTCATATGAACTGATAATAAAAAGTCACAATCTAAAGGCAAGTACATGTTCTAGGTACAAACATTTTTTATGAAGAGCACTTGAAATTTATGTTCAGTACAATACACGCTAACCATGGTGCCTGACATGCCATAATGTTGGAAATATGCACTTGTAATTTTTATAATGTGTTAAAGATTATTAAAATACAGTAGTAAATAATAAAAATTGTAAAGTAAGATAACGTTTTCAATCATGTACTTTTAAATGTATTCAAATGGTTTACATCTATTTACTACACCCTAGTAACAATGGCTTGTACTGAAGCAATACAGTAAAACAGTTGCTGAAGCAAAGAATTGTTCAGTGAAAACTAATATTTCTAAGAAATCGTAAATTTAGTCCATTATCTCAGATTTTTCCTCTTAAGTTTGAGACCAAAAGATTTTCAAAGAGTGATAAAAGTCAAGATCTGAGTTAACATTTTCTAATCTGTGACTGTCCACATAAACGATCGGGATGGATTATATACTATAATCATTCGAAAGTTGACAACTTTGTCTCAACACTAAATTTGCTTGGTCAAGGAACGAGCCCTCACGTTGTTCACCGGTGGAGACGTCAAAGTCGCAGTAACTGCTAATAAAAGGGAGATGAGTGAACTTTTAGTCACATGACCCTCTCCCAATCGATGTACTCAAAAAGGGCAATAGCTTCATTACGCACCATCTACTATAGTTTTTTTAGATTTATAAATGTAAGTGAATGATTGTCTACAAAATGAGTAAGCTTACAATACAAGTTTTGAATTCATCAATACTATCTCATAGATTTTATAGATTTATAACTGTTTCAGACTATTGACACATTTATGACTGAACATTGTTCTAGCACATTGAGTAGGTACACTATTACAGAAGGATTCAACTTCCCTCAATATTTTGTGTAATAGATTTTAGATATTTATACTTATTTAAGACTATCAGTGTACAAATAACTGAATATTTGACTAAGCCCTGCTGAATGTACACTATGAGTGTAGATTTCAAGTTCCTTAAAGTTTTGTCCTGTAGATATGTAAAGAGATTTATACCTGTCTAAGACTATCATAAAATAGGTCATATTACAGATTATTTCTGATTTAAGACATAACTGAACAAATGCGTGTGTCAATATAATGTTTCGTAGATTTTACAGAGATTTGTACCTTTTGTAACTATTGATGTATATACAATATAATAAAATATTTCACTAGCTATTTAAGTAAACAATGTGTGTTTATTAAATTTTCTTCAATATTTTGTCTCGTGGATCTTTAAAAGGATTTATAAGTGTTTAGAATTTTACACTTATAATTACAAAAATTACCCAGCACCTTCAATATTATGAGTGTTGAATTCATTGTAACTCAATATTTTGTCTCGTTTTTGTACCAAGATTTATTCATGTTAAGGGGGTGTATACAGTTAGTCGCCGATGTTCATTATGTTTCAATTTGACACCATCAAGAGTTATATTTAACTTGTAGTTCGCCAGTCTGTTATTTAGGTGGAAACATGATACTTCAGTTTTATTAGGATTTGGATTTAGCTTCCAGGCTCTAAAATAATCTGCGAGGACTGAAAGATCATCAGTGAGTGCCTGTTCTGTTTTCTTTATGTCATTATGTTGGTAGGCTAAGGCAATATCATCCGCATAAATAAACTTTCTGGATAACGTTGTTGGGATGTCGGCAGAGTACACGTTGAACAACAAAGGAGCAAGTACTGAGCCCTGTGGAAGGCCGTTTTTAAGTTGCCTGTTAAGTTGCCGTTACGCGCGACCTTCCTCAGCAAGATAGCCGGCTCAAATCACGCAAGCCATCACTACGAACAGCATCCCAGTTGATAGAGGAGAACTTTACGCCTAATGCTAACTGGGCGTCATCCTGGGAATCATTCGATGGACGGAACAAGTTCTTGATATCCGATCCTACGAAAGCAGCGGGTGGCTTGGAAATTCCTCGAAAGGAATGGGTTTTATTGAATCGTTTTCGAACTGGGGTTGGGAGAAGCAATCACTGGAAATTCAAGTGGGGTATTACTGACGACCAGACGTGTGATTGTGGCGCAAACTCTCAGACAATTGAGCACATTGTAAACGACTGCCCTTTGCGATTGTTTTCTGGTGGTCTGGCTGGTCTGAGTGGTTTAGAGGATGGGTCTCTAAACTGGCTCAGTAATTTGGATTTAGCTTTGTGATGGGAGATTTTAATATTATTTTTAATTTATGACTCAAGAACTTTGTTAATAATTGTACTTTTTAATAATTGTAATTTTTAATTTATTTATTTATGGATAGCTGCCTTTGTCCCCCATACGATATATATATATATATATACAGTTAGTCGCAATCATTTTGCAAGGCATGATAAAATATTTTACTGTGACCTCAAATAAAAACCAAATTCAATGAAACTTTGAAGTTATGCTCAATATAGGTCCTAGTTATTTTAAAAAATAGTTTGGAAGAAATCAAAATAATACTTTATTTAAAAAAATTTAAAACAAGTTTTTAATTTAGTAAAATAGTTCTGGTTTTCTAGATAATTTTATAAACCCTTGTACTACGTGATAGATCTGTATATATTCTTGTTCCTGGCTATTCATAGTACAATATGAACTATTTTCTTAATTTTTTTGATAAACTAATCTGGAAGTAATTTTTACTCCAATTATTTTTCATTACTTAGAACTGTTGATTTATTTTTTCTTTCAATTGTTTTAATCAACTGTACATTCTCTTTTGAACGTGTCAGACACGTTCTTCTTTTACAATGTTCATATCAGGTGTCACATACAACTGAATGGGTTGCTGTATCACCATCTCCTATAAAAAAAAAAAAAAAAAAAAAAAAAACAATACATAGCTCCTATATATAGCTACAATACCTTACACACTTTTTTTGCTCGGAGCAATTAAATATTTTTGAAATCCCTTCAACTTCCATGTTTCAAGCTGATTCAAAGTGGTTTCTGGTACAGATTTCTTTATGCTTTTCAAGCCATTTATTATAAACTTCTCCTCTATTATAATGACCTCTCCTAATCCAGATGCCATCTCCAGATACTGTTATGTCAGTTTTTTCTTGAGTTTCAGTTTCTTCTGTTTCATTTATCTCATATAAAACAGCTAGTTTCATAACTTCACAAGCTACCTCCTTAGTTGCCTCGAGTAACTGACCAACTACCATGTTATAAGTACTCTCAGCAACTGGTGGTGGCATATTCACAATCCCACAGAATTTTTTCAGTCCAGTAAAGCCTTGACCTATTGATCTCATTGCATAAATAGATCTCCTGTTAACTTCATAATATGGTACATTAGGCGAACAGTTGTGTTGCTATAAAAGAAAAGTAACCATGCTAAGTAAAGCAGTTACTTGTTCTGGAGAGTGTGGAAACATGTATCACACGTCTTGTGTAAAAATATCTGACATGGATTACAATAATTTGAGTTTGTAGTTATGTGCATCATGCCAGTACTGGTTAACCTCTATGAAAGCTGTGTACCGCAAAGATGATAAAAACCTAACAATGCGGATAAATTGGTTTTTTGTTAATGTTTTGATTACAGATCTTAACAGATCAAATCTCAGTGTTATCAAAAAATGACAAGGAAATGTCCTGTAATATGATCACAATGCGAGACGAGCAAATTGAGGTAAGAACAGTATTAAACTCTCATTCTGATTATATTAGGCGTGTACATGCATCGTTACTTATTGATAGTGACCAAATTGAAACCAATGTAGCATACCAACCAAATCCAAACCTCAATGAACAACAGACCTACCAAAGCTAATGTGATAAATGTACTTAAACCAAACCCTGTTGTTGAAAAGCAAACTTACTCTAAAGTACTTGCAACTTCCAAGGAAACTGGAGGGACTCTTTCCAATCTAGAGCGGACACACACTCTTACAATCTCTGTGGTTTAAACAATAGGGACTTACCCTACTGCCGGCTAAGTAAGACAAGGGACTGTTTCCCAGTGCTGCCACTCAGCATGTTTAATAAACTCCCTGAGGCTGTTCAATGTTTGGAGAAAAATGATACAATTATGGTTACTCTCCAAATCATTTTACTCTCTTGATGGTTTTTTTTGCTATTTAGGTGGAGGAATGGACTCCAATCTCGTGTAGTACCGCCATCTTGCCTAGAGTTTTATTTTATATAGTATTTATTAATTTTAAGTACTATGATGCAATCTATCCAGCTAGTCCGGACAAAGATGCAGTATTCAAGTAAGGTATATCCTCCAATTTAAAAAAAAACTACATTTAAATGCTCAGAATGTCATTGTAAAGCAATTTAAGAAAGTCATGCATGACTGGCTTATTGAAAGACCCTTTCACAAACTCGATGAATTTTGCAGTTCTGACACTAGCATGTTAAAGTTTGAGGAGTTATAAGTTGCATGTGTATTTTAATTTTTACCTATACTATAGCTTACTTTTTACCATATTTTTCATATGTTACCATTTTAAAAGTATTACATTTCAATGTTACGTTCGCATTTTAGTTTAAAAAGAATGCCTTGCACTAGGTGGCAGATTTTTTTTTTACATTTTTACTAGCCTACTTAAACTTTACTTATATTTTAACATGCTTTTTAAAACCCAGTTTTAACTTATTAACTATTGCTTTTACCTATACTTTGATTCAACTGCATTATGCCCGTGGTTTAACCATGCACTTACTGCATGATCGATTGATCATTGTTTATATATAATGTATATATTTGAATGTAATTCATGATCTGTTTTAACTTTCAAATTGTAATTGCATCCTTTTGTGACAAGATCCATTGCATGTAAATGTTTAAAGATCAATAAAGATATCTATTTATCTATAATCAAACATTTTATTGGTAGTAAAGTAGCATACAGTTCTTGGTTCACAGGATTCACACAGTATCAACATTTTAGAACCCATACCTTTGACGTTTGTCTCAGCCAAAAAATTTCCATTACAAGATTTACATGATAAATATCTATTCAAACCTTCATATAATATAGCTATAATCATCAATCTATAGCCTACAGTATTCTTCAAAATAGCATTACACTAGTGGCTTAGAGGGATGTTTGAGGTTAGGCCTAGGTGAAATAGTAGTATCTAGTTTTAATTTTTTTTTTTATTTATTTCCAACGGCAGCAGCCAATTTACAAATACAAACATAGATAGTAGATACAGCGGAAATAAAAATTAATACGAACAGATGAAAAATCTACATAAAAGTAATAAAATAGGTATCATACAAAATTTGATAATAAATAATTAGTATTCAAAGATGTAACAGTTATAAATATCCAAAACATAACAAAAATAAAAATAGATTAACAAACAACAATAATTATTCAAGTATGGAGCGAACATAGATAAATTGTGCTAATAAATTAAAATATAATATATAACATTTAACAAATAACAGTGAAATTAAATAAATACAACATAAATAATACAATGAACATGCACTTAAACACAGATTTAAAGCTAACTACTGTAGGTCTTAATCACTAGTCCCTCACAGAAAGAAGAGAGAAGGCCTGCCGGCGAACCTGGTGAAGTCCATCGAAGAACAGGTCACACCCAGACGCAAACCTGATTTCCCAGGCGAATAAACCTTGCGAAAGGACTGTTGAAGTCGAAGTTAGTTGAGTGGTATCTTCGACCCAGCAGATCTCGAGATCTTGTGTTTGCCGGAACTCTGAGGTCGATTTCAGCTAGGAGATCTGGAGAGTTCATGCGACCATTTACTATCTTCCAGAGAAGGACAACATCAGCCACGTCACGTCGCAGGGCAAGAGGTGACAAGTTCAGATTGCCGGACAGTTCCTCCACAGGCACATCAAGATAGGCAAAGCCCAGCCGGACACCAATCAAGCGAAGAAAACGCCTTTGTAGAGCCTCCAGTCTTGTCCTATTGCCAACAGTGTAAGGCGACCACACGGGACTTGCATATTCCACAAGCTGTCTCACAAGGGAACAATACAGAGAGCGAAGAGCAGAAGGGTTGTCGATGCCTCTGGAGAATCTTGCTATGAAACCAAGCATCTTGTTTGCTTTGCTACTGATGTGGTCTATATGTCCAGAAAATCCCATGTCGCTGGCAAATATAACGCCTAGGTCTTTTATACACTGGGACCGTGGAATGGATGTACCAAAAAATGGAGTATACGTATATGACTGGATATTTGATGCGGTGATAAGTTATACAAGAGCACTTACTGGGATTTACAGACATGTTATTCCTGACACACCAATCCTCAATTCCGGAAAGGCTATTTTGAATTTCTTGAGAGTCTTCTGGTGTAGACACAGCGATGAAAATCTTCAGGTCGTCAGCAAATTGTAAGGCCTTTACAGTTAATTTGTCTAGTAGGTCATTGACAAAGACATTGAAGAGGCAAAGGTCCCAGCAAAGAACCTTGTGGAACTCCTGAAGAAGGTGAGAACTGAGTGGAAGTGGCGGAACCAATCCTCACGACCAGAGAACGTTTTTGAAGATAACTAGAAATCCATGACAAAAGAGGTTCAGCCACTCCGTAACCCAGCAACTTAGACACAAGAATTGTGTGGTCGACCTTGTCGAAGGCTTTTGCCATATCGATGTAGGCTGTATCAACTTGGTAGTTCTTGCGAAAAGCAGACAAAACATATTCTTGAAAGAGCAGGAGGTTGGAGACAGTAGACTTGCCCTTCATAAAACCATGTTGGGAAGGATGGATTATTTTGGATAGAAAAGGATTCAGTCTATCTACCACGATACTTTCAAAAAACTTTGCCAATTTGCCGGCAGAATAGTGATTTGGACGGTAGTTCCGTATGTCGCTGGGATCTTTTGCTTTATGTAAAGGAATGATGAAGCCCAACTTTAAAGAGCTAGGGAAGATTCCCTTTGTTAAGTGATTCATTGAACAACACTGTGAGGGGTTCAGCTAAGAGAGATCGGCAGTGATGAAGCATAGATGGCGGTATATTGTCAATTCCAGCTCCCCTTTGTTAGGTGTCCAGGTTCTTAAGCTTGCTGAGAACTTCTTCTGTTGAGGTTGTTATGACACAAAGAGAATCGAAGACGGGATAGCTAAAGCTAGGTGAAACTCGTAACGAGGGAGAGTAGACTGAGTTGAAATAACTGGAGAACAGCTGACAAATGCTTGTTGTGTCACTGGCCACTTCATCATCTAAATGCAGACTAGATGGCATATCAGGAGTATTTCTTTGAGCTTTAACTAGTCCCCCAGAAAGCTCGTGGATTAGAAGATATGTTTGATTGAACATTGGACAAATATCGAATGTGGCATTCACGAGACAGCGACCTACAAGCATCTCTCAGCCTCGAGAACTCATAATAATGGGCAAGATTGAAACTTCTCTTGAAACGTGCATGCGCAGCTTTCTTTTCGATAATGCATTTTTTAGGTCATTATTAAACCACCTAGGGAAGCGTGAGATACCAAATTTCTTCAACGGACTTGCATTTTTGACGATTTTCTCTAAGGAACTTTCCAGAATGTCGAACTTTTCATCAACTGAGATCGGCTGGTGAATAAATCCCATATCTGCCTCCTGTAGGGCTGTAAAAGCAGCTGGGAGGTCACATTTCCCCAAGTTGTAGCCGCTGTAGCTGTTGTCATAAGTAGAGGGCATATAGCACTCAAGAGTAAGGGACAGAGGAGGATGATGAATTTCAGGTTTAATCAACCAATCATTAGCCCTGCTAACTTGCACCTCACTATCAGAATGAAAGACCAAGTCCAATGTTACTCCTCTATGGTTTTGAACATGATTTATCTGGAAGAGAGAGTGCAGAGAAGACATGTCACGGAGGTATTCGCTGCAATGTTGAGGGAGGCCAGATACAGGTAAATTGACATCGAAGTGAGGCAAGTTGAAGTCTCCAAAAATGAGTGTCTTCTTTGGGAAATTTGCCAATTTCGACTGTCCTCAGTAACCGCATCACAGAATTCACGGTAAACAGAAAGAGGACTTGAAGGGGGGATGTAGACACAGGCCAGAAGAAGATCAAAACCAAATCCTGATTTCACAAGGGCAAAGACGCTTTCGATGTTGAATCCAGGTATAGTCGCTTAGACAAAAGCTTCTTACGAACTGCAAGTAGGGTTCCTCCACCAGAACTTTTGTGACTTGTAGCAGCAGACCTATCACATCTATGAACAATGAAGTCAGTATCACCAACAACTTCGGGAGTCGGGGATATCAGGAAGAGAGATTTGTTTCACATAGTAGAATAACATCATCAAGGCATGCAGATAAACTCTTTTTTAACTCAATAAGCTTCGAACGAAGACCATTTACATTTTGGCAGTAAACATTCAGAGAAACATGCTGCTGCTTACCGTTGGAATTTATTCGTTTTTTTGGCACAATAGAAGGCGTTCCATTCTTATATCTAATCGTTAGGGAAGTATCACCAGCATCCTGTTTGGACTTTAAGGTGGCACGAAGAGTCTCCAGATGTCTTTTCTCTCGAGGAGTGCGGTCATGAGAGATTGATATTCCACGCATGCTATTAGGAACATCATTTTCCTTGAAGTTTTTGAAAATGTGAATAGCAGTGCCTTCAGACGGCATACAAAGCATGAGAGGACGATTTGTCCTTTTTTTCCCCAATCTAAAAATGACGAACATCTGAATACTGAACATTAGATTTCAAATGAGCAAGAAAATCCTGGACAAAAACGGCATCCGCAGTTTTTGAGATTGTGTTTGAATCGGGGATGTTATGTATAATAAACATTTTTGGCACGTCGAACTACGATCGTTGCATTCGGATAAAACATCTTCAAAAAGCTGATCACAACCCGCTACCTGTTTTATCCTTGATAGTGCTTATTTCAGATTCAACATAGGCCAAGCGAGGCTCAAGTTCCAGTAATTTGGAGGTCACCAATTCCAGGTCTTTTTTTATAAGTTGTAGTCCTTCTGAGAGGATTTCTTACTTGATGATGATATGGATCCTGTCTGGACATTTGTAAATCTATTGCTAGCAGAGTTCCTCTTATTTTACTTATAACTACCTTTATTACCAATACAGTTAACGAAGAAAAATATATTTCACAAAACTGAATTCAAACACAACAATAAACAATAACAATGCAGATGACAGTGGACTACCATCGTGAAGTTAACGTCACTTTATCGTCCAGACCGTCAAGTGCATCAATGTTGCAGTCATCAATCTGAAGGCGCTGAAAACAATTCAAAAACAGATAAATTGTATAAAACTAATTATAAAAACAATCTTTCACAAAATCTACACAGTTTTTCGTATTTATTATTTCCCAAAAAGGTTTCCCGTTAAATGTATAATAAATAAAAATCCCAAATATAATAACTCAACTGTAGAAATGTATCCTTAAAAGGGCATTCTCTACTAAAAACCACTCCTGAGACTAAACCAAACAAGTGCCCGCAATGAAAATTTGTACACAGGAGCTCAATAACCTGAACTTTAATATACCAACGTCAAAAATGTGGTGTCGGTCGTCAGAGATCCTATCGTCTAAATTAAATGCACCGTAAGACGGGCGTTCTCGTATAAAAGTCACTCCTGAACTGAAACTAAACCAAAGAAGTGCCCACAATTAAACTTTGTACACAGATGCTCGGTATGCTGAATTTTAATATACCAACGTCAAAAAGGTAGTGTCGGCCGTCAGAGGTCCTCTCGTCTAAATTAAATGCACCGTTAGACGGGCGTTCTCAAATAAAAGACCCTCCTGAGGAGTAAATCAAACAAGTGCCCGCAATGAAACTTTGTACACAGGTGCTCAATAACCTGAATTTTGATATAACAACGTCAAAAATGTGATATCGACCGTCAGAGGTCCTATCGTCTAAATTAAATGCACCGTTAGACGGTCGTTTTCAAATAAAAGTCACTCCTGAACTGAAACTAAACCAAAGAAGTGCCCGCAATGAAACTTTACCGACACCACATTTTTGACGTTGATATATTAAAGTTCAGGTTATTGAGCTCCTGTGTACAAATTTTCATTGCGGGCACTTGTTTGGTTTAGTCTCAGGAGTGGTTTTTAGTAGAGAACGCCCTTTTAAGGATATATTTCTACAGTTGAGTTATTATATTTGGGATTTTTATTTATTATACATTTAACGGGAAACCTTTGTGGAAAATAATATATACGAAAAACTGTGTAGATTTTGTGAAAGATCGTTTTTTAATAATTAGTTTTATACAATTATTTCAGTTTTTGAATTTTTGTTAGCGCCTTCAGATTGGTGACTACAAGATTGATGCATGGAATACAGACGGACGATAAAGTGACGTTAACTTCACGGTGGTCAGTGGACTGCCGACCTGATGAACTAATATTCGTACATGGGTAGGCCAAAGAGTATGCAGAAATCAATGTTGATATAAGAAATGTACACTGTAACGGAGAATGGATAGATGCACAAGAGCAATCGCTTTATATTGCAGGAAATGTGTGACCATCCTTTTACTATTTTTAATGTAATGTCGTTATAAAATGAGACATTTTCTGACAAATTTCACTGAATTATTCACAGCAAGAGTAGAACAAAATAATAGTTAAAAAGTGACATTTTTAGTGTATTGGCCACCGTGAGACTATCAATTTACATATAATTGACAAATTGTGATGAGCAATGAACAGACTATATTGTTAGTGTAGTTCATATATATTTTGTCTCGAAGAATTTTTCAGAATACATTCTGTAACTGACTATTTGTCTAGCGCCATGAGTAGAATATGAGGGAAGTATACATGTTCTTTTCATACTTTATTATGCAGTCGATAACTGTTATAACTGTCTTATAGCTGTTTAAGACATATAACAGTCATGTAACCCAGTATTTGCCTGGCGTCTTGAGTAGAATATGACTAATATGAGGATAGCATAGAGATCTTTGTACCCTTTGTTTATTTGGCAGTTATTTATTCAATATTTTGTCTACTGGATTTATAAAGTAATTTAGAATTGTTAGAATGTCAAAAGTGTTATGTGAACATTCTTATACTGTCTCAAATATAATATAGATACATTTTAAAATTCGATCAACATTTTGTCTAATATTTTTCTTCTTTAATTTTGTGCCTATATTCAAAATAAATCAATTAGCTTACAAGGCAGCAACATATAGACAAACTTTATAATATTCTTACAAAACCAATAGACTGGTGTTTACTAAATACTTATAACAGAACACACAAAGTTTAGACACTTTGTTATTAGTTAAATATTGAGTTTAGGTTTAGTCAAGAAATTTCCTTATCGAATCTTAATGCTGATGATTGAAGCTTAATCTTTTTATCATTTTTGGACTGATCAAGCGTCTTGTTAATTCCCACCCACATTGTCACAAAAATAGTAATATGGCTGTTCATCGAGGAGTAATATAATAACAATTAGTTTATTCTGGTTTTAGACTGTTCTTAATTTAAAATGTTAATAGCTGCAAGACTTACAAGACCCTGGAATAGTAAACTTGGTATGTGTTCGGGTCGTCTGGCAGAGGGAAGTAAGTGTAGCAGGCATTATCTACCAGCTGGATTTCTTCGGTCTTTGGGGCAAAATTCACGAACAACGGCTGGTCACAATCCATCTATAAGCAAAACAAACTTATTAGAATTACTAACAAAAAAATAAATAATAGTTTAAAAACTAAAAACACGCTTTTATAGCTAACCAAACTAAAAAAATAGAAAATAATTTTTAATTGCAAAGAGTCTATATTATGGTAGTAGAAGGCAAAACAATCATTCATAGTCAATCATCTCAAAATAAAATTTAAGTTATTAACAGAATAAATTAATTCAGAGTAAAAAGCGTGGGGTGCTTGATATATTAAATATTACATTCATTCGGTAATTATCTTTGAGAGGAGACTTATGAAATGTAGTAAAATGCACCCCACGCTTTTTACTCTGAATTAATTTATTCTGTTAATAACTTAAATTTTATTTTGAGGTGATTGACTATGAATGATTGTTTTGCCTTCTACTACCATAATATAAACTCTTTGCAATTAAAAATTATTTTCTATTTTTTAGTTTGGTTGTTTTAATAGTTTTAAAAGCGTGTTTTTAGTTTTTTAAACTATTATTTATTTTTCATTTTTTAATTCGATTAATCAATTAGTTTCTTGTGGAATAATGTGGTATTTCTTACGAATTATTCCGCAATCTCATCATTTCATTTAAAGCTTCACTATTGTATGGGGTATTTCCTGTTAACTTAGGGCAATCAAGTTCTTCAATCCGAATACCGTCTAAAGATCTTACTCAACTAAGTGCTACATAGGCTTGTCCAGCAGAAAACTATCGCGAGCCTAGATCAAGGATGTCGGGTCGGACAGGTTTTTGCCCGCTTGGTGCGTTTCTGTCATCGGTGCCTCATTAAAGGTTCTGTCCTATTAATAGCTACCAACGGGGAAATAGCAACCTACATTGCCTCAATATGACTCCTCGAGCTTGCACTTAAGATGTCGGCTCTGATCCCTGGAGACTCGGAGCTTCTCTTTAGATTAATTATTGTCGTAAAAATCGAAGGCTGGCATCTAAGCTACCAAGGAACTGTGGCTATTTGAAACACCTTTGCCGGACTTGAGGGTTAGGTATGTGAAGTATTTAATAAACGTAATGTTGGCTAATATATACCATTTATCATTCTTACTGAGCTGTATTAAAACTATTACTTATTTGAGATATATTATTATAAAATGTTACACCCTTAACTAAGTTGAATTTTTCGTATCGTAAATCATTTTATATTTGTATCATATAATTGCTATATTCTGATATATATCATTTCAATAAACATTGAATCGCAAAAATTACTTGCTCCACCGGGACTTGAACCCGGATCTCTCACTTGCCGGGTGAATGTGCTACCATTACACCACAGAGCCCTCACTTTTTCTTTGATATCTAAAAGTGAGGGCTCTGTGGTGTAATGGTAGCACATTCACCCGGCAAGTTAGAGATCCGGGTTCGAGTCCCGGCGGAGTAAGTACTTTTTGCGATTCAAACATACACATACATAATAAAACTAATGGTATTTGTAGTTCAGAATTGAATATACCCATATTTTGGTACATTTATTATTTAATTTATTAGCTATAAATCTTCGGAATGTGTAAAATAACTAAACTGTATTTGTTCAACTTTATTTATAGTAAATAAAATTGAAAATGCAAGAAAAATTTGGAATATTGTTGAAATGGAATTAGTTAAAAAAACACTAAAGGCTTTGTCTGATAAAAATACTATGTATGTTTCTGTAAAGAAACAACTCAAATTAGTATTATGTAATGTATACTAAACAAAGAACATGCATGGATCGTGTACTTAGAGATATGGCTGTCAAGGAAATCACTGGAAATGGCAGAGACTGGATGACTACTATAATATTACTATATTAAGAGAGTCAAGCACATCCGAGAATACCGATACGAATGGAGACTTGAACGCTGGGTTAGCGCAGATCGCGCGCTAGCTTTATCGCAGAGGATCTATAAAAGAATTTATTAATCCTGGCGGTCCTTATAAGGATAATGGAAAACTATGATCAAATTATTGCATTGTCATCGGTCCTTGATATGTATGCAAAGTTTCAAATTAATCAGACTTCTGGAAATTGGTGAAAATTATGCTCAAAGATTCCGTTACATAGATACAACCGAAGCTAATAAAAGCGTGTTAAAAAGAGAAAAGACGAGTGAAAAGTGGGTGGCGATTTCGTAAAAAGTGAATCTTAATAAATTACACATCTCGGGAAGCGTAGTTTTCCCAAAGTGTATTATTCTGATATATTATAAGTTTTTTAATTTAAAAATTAACAAGTAGAATGTGTTGTATATGTTTACTCTCCAATTTGAAATATACACAATTTTAAACGATTGTACAATTACTAATGCACATCATAGTTATTATAAATAAATACACGTAGTTATTAAATATATAATATTTAAATGAAATAAATACAATTTTCTTTATAGTCATATCCACTAAATAAATATGTTGATATTATGCCCTTCCATTCTGAGCTCACCCTTATAATATGAATATATTTCTGTTACCAAAGAAAATGTTAGTATTTTATAAACCTCATTTTAGATTAAAGTGGATAAATTATGAACTTATGTAAATACCCCTATTAAGTTAAATATTTTTTCAACATGTAATAACAAAATTTGCAAACATTAAAAATATGCTAAAACTACATAATTAAATTTTGAAAAATGTCCTTATCGTTTAATTTTTATTTATCAATTACATTCTTTTAAGCTTTAGTGACAATTCTGTCACTTTACAGTAAGAAAGAACTACAATAGTCTGATATCTTCTTTATTATGGTAAACTCGACCCGCATGGTAGCTCTAAGTTGTTTTAAAGACTAAAAGTACACATGGTATTAATATAGCGTAGTTGTAATACGCTATATTATAAAGAACAAGAAATACAATTACGCCCTATACTCTAAATAAAGTAATAAATTTGAATTCGAACGCGATTAAAGCATACACCTTAAAACTGTTCTTCTTGACGCCGCCTATTGACCATGATATTGGGAAGCGGGCGTAGGTAAACTTTGAGTAATCACGGAACTCTCTTAGGATACGTGTTACATATTAAAGTAAGGAAATATTACCTGTATGTTTACTTTAAAATGTAGCTACTTTGATTTTCGATAAGAAGTGAACACAGTTAAACTAGAATTGTCATTGTTTACGCTACGAATGTGAGCGTGAAGTGTTCATCTAATGTCCTTTGGAATAGTTATTGTTTAGACAATTTTGGTGAAAGGGAAGGGAGCGCGAATATCTCTTGAGCCCATAGTGCGTCACGCGTTAACCCCGAGCCTGCTTATGTACAAAAAATATACATTTTATCTCACACTTTAGTTCATTCTTTTTACTCGAAATCGTTTACGAATACACACCAGGCTTGTATGCCAGTTCACTGCCAAATCCCCCAACAGCTGTAGTCTGGCTTAAAACGTATACATATTTTATAAAGTAATTATAATAGAGACTCGACATGTTATTACAGGGAGAATTGCATGCCTAACAGTCTTTTTCAATATTTTCATTCAAGATTCTTCATTACATTTTTAATGCAGTGACGCGGCTTTGTGCTCATAGATCAAGATTAAATTCTACTGACAATTTTTGAAATTTGCAAAATTTTATCCATCCAAAGAGTTTGAAAAAATATCGCATTGGTAGGCTAAAAGCCTACCGATATAATTGTTGTTGCCTTTAAAAATGGCATTTCAACTTCGCGATTCAAAACGAACTTGGAATAACTATATTTCAAGACTTAAAAAGCAATGCCATAAATTTCCTAAATGTGATTCGATGGAATAAGGATTATAAAAATTATCTACTGATTTGATTTAAAACAATAATACAAAGAAATGTGCTTTGGTAATAAGAGGTGTGAAAAATGATAAGTATAAGATAAGGATCTACATTACAGGCTACACATATGTGGTTTGTTCCCACCTAAAATACTACCGTGTTGTAGAGTTTTAGGGTGTATTCAAATGCCGTTTTCAAGTAGTACCACGTCAATAACGCGCGTTGTTTTCAAACATTTACACTGGGTAGGTAATAACTTACGTCTCGTAAACTGTAGTCAATAGTGTCCAAGCCCTGGGCATAGCTGCTGCCGCCTCCCTTTTTCTTAGCAGCAGCACAAACTATGAGCGCCGTCATACATATTGCCACCACATACATGCCTGGAACACACAAATCATAATTATGATCAGCGCTCGATGTTCTGACTGCATATCATCATTATGTCAGCACTCAATGTTCAGACTACAGCACAATCTATGGATACCACCAAAGTTATGACAGGGTCACACATATCATCATTATGTTCAGCGTTCTATATTCTGGCTACAGCAAAGTCTATCGACATAACCAAAGATATGACGGGAAAACACATATCATCATTATGTTCATAACTCGTTGTACAGACTACAGCACAATCCCTGGGTACCAAGAAACATATATCAGGAACACACATATGATCATGTTCAGTGTTCTATATTCAGACCACAGCACAATCAATGGACATTTATGGAAAATCTATTGGCACCACCAAAGATATGACAGGAATACACATATCATCATTATATGTTCGGCGATCGATGCTTTGACTACAGCACAATCTATGGGTACCATCAAAGATATGACAGGAAACCACATATCATCATTGTGTTCAGCGCTCGATGTTCTGACTACAGCACAATCTATGGGCACCACCAAAGATATGACAGGAACGCAGATCATCATTATGTTTAGAGCTTGATAGTCAGACAACAGCACAATTTATGGGCACCACTAAACATATAACAGGAACACATAGATCGTATTTATGTTAAGCGCTAGATTATTAGTAATCACTCTATTTTCCTTCCTAATATTTCCTGTTTGGTAAAAAAGTGAGGTTGAACTTACAAATACACGTATTATAGTAATGTAACTTGTATTGTATAATTATTTGTGATATTTTAAATGCTTAATATTGACATTTTCACAAAATAAAGCATCGTACTTAAAAATTTTTGTTGCTATGTGCACAAACTTTCCCCTTCCAATATATCTTGTTTGATACAACAGTGCGATCTAGTTGATAAAATTATGTGTAGTATAGTTATGTAAACTATCATTGTTAACTTTTGTTTTATAGCTCTCTGAGTGGTGTGAATTGTTGATACTGATACCACTAATGTAGACATTGTAGTTCATACGCAGTATAGCATGATGTTGAGGGGACACATTCTTCCGTCGAATGTTCTATTTGATAAAATTGGTATTTTGTAGTTAATAACGTTAACTATAGTGGAATAACTCCCTGAATGATGTGAAATTGCTGACACTTTCTACCTGGAAATATACACATTGTATATTATACAATAATTGTATAATATACAATGTGTATATTAATTATTATTAATAATATTAATAATATTAATTATTAATATATTACGAAGCTAATAGTATACACATTTCCTGCAAGTATCTCCCGTGTAGTGCAATAGTGCATTTAGAATTGATAACTATGTGTATTGTATTGACGTAAATTAGTTGTATAAATATCTAAGTTGTACACAGGATGTTCAGCAAAGGTGTTCCTATATCTTCGGATTTTGTTCCACACATAAATGAGCAAAAAGGTTCATATGAAGGTAGTCCTAAAACCTCTAGTTTTCCGTCTAACTGTCTATATGTGTTTTTCCATCAAAAAATTGAACCAGTTAAAATAAAGTTATGAAACTTGAAAATTGTATTAACATTTAGTAGACTTTTTGAAAATAAAAGTATTAACAAAACCTTTTACCAGTTTCAAACTAGCGTCCGCCATATTTACACGGGGAAAAGGATTTTTTTAATATTTTATTTTCATAAAGGTCTACCAAAGGTTAACACAATTCTCAAGTTTCATAAACAATTCTCAAGTTTCATAACTTTATCTTAACTGATTTAAAAAATTATACCAATTACATGGTATACTTTAGATAAAAATAAAAAAATTAATAAATAAAATTTTATTTTAGAATTGTAAATGGATAGGGAATAAAAAATAGTAAATTTATACTGTAATCCAGCGGCAGGCACGACGCGCTTGGAATCTGGTCTAGACCTGACTTGATGGCAGTGATTGCCAAACAATAGTCTACAGTGGACTCAATCTTTTGTTAGGCGGCGAACCTGCGTTGAGAGAGATTCAAACAGGCCTGCAGGAACAGGAGCGTAGTCGGTGCAGGCCGAGAAAACACGCTCTGCTTCCATTCCGAGTTGAGAAGCGATAGAGTAAAGTCTTTAGTGCGAGTTTAAAAGTAGTGTCGGGCGTAGGATCCGTCGGTATAGATTATTTTAATACCGAACTCCAAGACCTTCACGACCAAAGAGCTAAGTACTTTTGACTGAATTATTAAATTTTTCTAAATTTGAAATTTGAAAATTTAAGAAGTGAATTAATTTGAAATTGGAATTGAAATTTGAAATTAACGATCAAATTCTGTTGAGAGTGAACTAATATATATATATAAATTGTAAAAGGAGTAATTTATTTAAAGTCGAACGTAAAATGTAATTGAAATTATAGGGATTATAGTAAAAATTAAGAGCTGCAGGTGCTGCACCATATCCTGTAGGAACTTGTGAAAAATTCCTGTTGAGAACTGTTTAGTTTTGTTTGAGAATTTTATTTTAAAGAAGTTTATAATTTTTATTTTATTAGTTTTGAGAAGAAGCCTATTTATTTTATTTCATACAAATTTATTCAAGATTATTATTTTATTTTATATATTTTATACTCACGTATTTAGAGGACAGTGAGCCAATATTAAATCGAAAGTGCCTTGCCTAAGGAAGTAGTAATTTTAAACTATTGTGCAAAACGTTTCATTGGTGGAATACAAGGTTAATAATTGACGTTTGAATTGATTTAATAAACCTGAATATTTCTAAAAAGGTGCAGTTTTAATTTCCACCAGTATCTACTTAAATCTTATGAGTTCGAGACTATTTAGGGTCATCATAATAAAAACAAAAATTTTGTATATTAACATTTAGTATACAAATAAGTGCGCCACTCTGCTTTATTCTGGTGAACCTTAAT